>NC_092091.1:9744417-9911917 GCF_045679555.1 Salvelinus alpinus
ATTTCAGGTTTTGGGGAGTGTAATTCGAGTGAGCATGTTATTCTGTTGACTATAAGTGAAATAATGAATAGATGTTTAATAATAACAACCAATTTAAGCACACATGTACAGTGTTAAGGTTTTACGTAGGATGGAACATTTCAGATACGTCTATGACTACTGTAACCCAGTTAAGAATTTAGACTAGGTGAACCAAAATCGTTCCGTCTGTAAAGGGGGCAGATAGTTCTGTCTATAGGGGGCAGATAGTTCTGTCTATAGGGCGCAGAAGGGAATTATGGAAACAATGGAACATTTACAAAACTTAGTCTTAATTCCCCATTGAAGATATAGTATATTTTGCTATTTGTAGATGGACAGATGTTAGATGTTATGAATGTTTATTCCCATTGGTCAATCCTCTCACTAATCCTAAAGTGAACCCTGTGAAGCAAATGCTATTTATTTTTTTAATGACTACATTACCCAGGGGGCAAATATGGTTGTAATGATGTCATCGTGACATCCTTTCAAACAGTTTTGCCTGCTGGGTAATGGTGGAGTTGAACCTTTACAAGTGAAAACATAAAATGTGGCTGTCAACGTTAGTACATGAGTATAGATGTGATATGGTATATATAGAAAACATTGAATATTGTTTATACAAACATCTCATTTTATGAACTGAAACGGGAAGAAAATAACTGTCTAGCCTTTATGAGTATCGATGTGTTGTCATTTAGAGATGGAACTACTGCATAGCTACATTTGACTGCAGTGGGAAATGTTTTTGTCTCAAGAAGTTAACTCTGAAAATGTAAAAGATGGATATTACAAAAATGTGTAATACCAATATTAGACTTGAAACAAATGTGAAGATGTGTACATGAATGCCAGAAAAAAACCTGTGAGTTGTCTTGTCTGATTGTGTGATGATGTTCAATATGATTTTCTTTTAAATATTTCTCAAAACTTTTGTTGTTGTTGTACTTTTCCTGTATATGTTCTAGAAGGTATGTGTATATGTTCTAGAAGGTATGTGTATATGTTCTAGAAGGTATGTGAGGCAGAGTGTGTATGCAGCTCTGCTCTTTCTGTCTCTCCACGGTTGTTGGTATTATAGGTGTATAAAAGGCTTCTATTGGGTTTTATTCTCATCATTGAATAATACTTTTTTTGTTTGTTTGTTGCTCAAACCAGAATTTTCGACTCAGTGCTCACTGTATTCACTTAAGTACACACTGGAGCGATATAAAACATGAATTTACAGATCAGCTTGTAACTATAAAATGATAAACCTCTGTTTATATACTGTACATTGGCTCACTAAAGCAGCATGTGCCATTGCCAGTAAGAGTAGAATAGGCCACGTTTGTAAAGTTATATATCGGCGGATGATAAAAATGGATTGTTAATATTGCACCAGCAAAATAACATTGAATTCAGTATCTAGTCCAGTAGACTATAATCCCTTTAGCCTGACATTTGATCTCCTGATGTCAATACATTTCACCGTTGATAGTGAAAACAGTGGTGAGCGCATCATCCAATCTGGTTAAACCAGGCTACAATCCTTTACGTTTACCGTGTCCGTCTGTAGTAACATGCTCTGTTAGGTTGACAGAAGCCTTGGTTCTTCACTGTGTATTATAGTACATGCAACAGAACAAAACAACGTTTCTGATTGTAGCAAGTCAATAGGTGTGGTTTTGGTGAGTTTGTGAGTCAGACCAGACCGTGTGCCAATGTCGTGAACATAAGAGACATAACAGTATGTTTTGGTTTATTGATGTTAAACAAAGCTGTGTCCAAGCTTACCAATACAATGCTCTGTTGTCTTGTCTGAAATGGCACCCTATTTCCTATGTAGTGAACTACTTCTGGTGCACTGTATAGGGAATAGGATGCTATTTCAGACGCTAACCTGGTCTTAACTGAATAGAATAGGATGCTATTTCAGACGCTAACCTGGTCTTAACTGAATAGAATAGGATGCTATTTCAGACGCTAACCTGGTCTTAACTGAATAGAATAGGATGCTATTTCAGACACTAACCTGGTCTTAACTGAATAGAATAGGATGCTATTTCAGACGCTAACCTGGTCTTAACTGAATAGAATAGGATGCTATTTCAGACGCTAACCTGGTCTTAACTGAATAGAATAGGATGCTATTTCAGACGCTAACCTGGTCTTAACTGAATAGAATAGGATGCTATTTCAGACGCTAACCTGGTCTTAACTGAATAGAATAGGATGCTATTTCAGACGCTAACCTGGTCTTAACTGAATAGAATAGGATGCTATTTCAGACGCTAACCTGGTCTTAACTGAATGGAATAGGATGCTATTTCAGACGCTAACCTGGTCTTAACTGAATAGAATAGGATGCTATTTCAGACGCTAACCTGGTCTTAACTGAATAGAATAGGATGCTATTTCAGACGCTAACCTGGTCTTAACTGAATAGAATAGGATGCTATTTCAGACGCTAACCTGGTCTTAACTGAATAGAATAGGATGCTATTTCAGACGCTAACCTGGTCTTAACTGAATAGAATAGGATGCTATTTCAGACGCTAACCTGGTCTTAACTGAATAGAATAGGATGCTATTTCAGACGCTAACCTGGTCTTAACTGAATAGAATAGGATGCTATTTCAGACGCTAACCTGGTCTTAACTGAATAGAATAGGATGCTATTTCAGACGCTAACCTGGTCTTAACTGAATAGAATAGGATGCTATTTCAGACGCTAACCTGGTCTTAACTGAATAGAATAGGATGCTATTTCAGACGCTAACCTGGTCTTAACTGAATGGAATAGGATGCTATTTCAGACGCTAACCTGGTCTTAACTGAATAGAATGCCATTTCGGACGTAACCTAGGAGACCAGAACTGCGATTCCGTTTGACAGGGAGCAATATTCCATATTCCATATTGTTTTTGGGTCATGCATGTTGCTTCACAGCATTTGAAAGTAATTTCTCATTGACCCCCGATCTACCGCCTGTATGTGTTTTAACATGTATCCTGTACAACAATATGGATATATAAATGACATGAGGTGAGGTTAATGTTTATACCATTGCCATGGATAAATATAAAATATATATTTTTTAATGTAACCTTTATTTAAAAACAAAAAAATATTCTAACATGTTGGAAGAGAGAGATTCCATTGGCTGTCTTGCCCCAAACCACTTCTCTTCTTGAGGGCTCCTAGGACATTAATGTCAACGATGGGATAACAAGAGAGCGAGAGACGGCACACAATCTCCCATGACAACCAAACTATTATAGCACTCAAATATTGAATATATATACAGTACCAGTCAAAAGTATGGACACACCTACTCATTCAAGGGTTTGTCTTTATTTTATTTTTTAAACTATTTTCTACATTGTAGAATAATAGTGAAGACATCAAAACTATGAAATAACACACATGGCACTCTTGTCATTCTCTCAACCAGCTTCATGAGGAATACTTTTCCAACAGTCTTGGAGTTCCCACATATGCTGAGCACTTTTGTCTTGCAAATGCATGAAAGGCACGATGTGTCATCAAACAGCAACCAATGGTAGGGTAGAGTGGGTAAGTTGAGCCATTTTTTATATTCAGCATCACTATGTTAAGGGAAATATAGTATTCTTCCTAACAAATATATTTACATATATTTCAGGATGTTGTGTATCCCTGGAAATGATCACAATTTTGTGTATGGTTTCCTAGAAACAAGGGGTGGCTCAACTAACCTTTTGGCTCAACTAACCCCACCCTCCCCTACCTTTTAGGTTCAGGAGCTAAAGGAAGGAGGAGCTAAAGGCTGAAATGGAACCAGGTCTCAGTCTGTGTTTGGCAGTACTGTTCCATCATGTTTGTCCACAAGAGGGAAACACTAGAAGGTAGTCTCTCTCTCTCTGTAACACATTATCTCTGTCTGTAAGACTCTCTCTCTCTCTCTCTCTCTGTAACACATTATCCCTGTCTGTCTGACTCTCTCTGTTACACATTATCTATGTCTGACTGTCTGACTCTCACTGTAACACATTATCTATGTCTGTATGACTCTCTCTCTCTCTCTCTCTGTAACACATTATCTCTGTCTGTCTGACTCTCTCTGTAACACATTATCTCTGTCTGTCTGTCTCTCTCTCTGTAACACATTATATATGTCTGACTCTCTCTCTCTATCTCTCTGTTACACATTATCTCTGTCTGTCTGACTTTCTCTATAACACATGATGTCTGTCTCTCTCTCTGTAACACATTATCTCTGTCTGTCTGTCTCTCTCTCTGTAACACATTATCTCTGTCTGTCTAATTGTAACTGATTGACTGATCTACAAATAATAATGAGTAGTTATTTATGATGCTCGGTTATTTTTTAGATCATTCAGTCGGCAGATACCTGCACTGTGGAAAAAGCCCTCACTCTTCTCTGTGTCCTTCTTTCTCTTTTGATCTCTGGCAAACCCAGCCATTGGCTGCTTGTTTCCTGATTCTTCCTATGTTTTGCTGACAGTCACTTCCTGTTCATTGTTACATTATGGCGACAGTACAACTTACATCAAAGTTCGACAGTACAACTAAAACCAAGATGCAGAGGAAAACATGTATTCTGTTGATAGAAAGGTAAGAATGTTTTTGGCTGCATTGTAAAAGCTCTAGTAATATTATTCACTTTAGGTTTGAAGGGACAATCTGGGATCCATTCACCCTGCCTTTTTGTTGGTAAACAGCTGAGGGAGGGGGGCTGGAGAAATGTAACAATGTTTAAATTCATAGACTGAGCTATGGATACAAGGATTGACCATCCATAATGTGGCAGGTTTGGAGAACTAACCATATGCTGGGTTCATAGCTGAAAAGTGTCCCAAACAGTGGTCAGTGGTGTAATCTACTTAAGTAAAAAATACTTTAATGTACTACTTAAGTCGTTTTTTTTGGGTACCTGTACTTTACTATTTATATTTTTTGACAACTTTTACTTTACTACATTCCTGAAGAAACACTTTCGCTGACACCCAAAAGTAGTCCTACTCGTAAAATGTTGAATGCGGACGGGAAAATAGTCAAATTCACGCACTTATGAAGAGAACATCCCTGGTCATAGCCGTGCAAAGTAGGGGTGCTGAGTGAGCTGCATTTTCACAAATGTAGTGCACTGGGCCTTTACTAGTATCAGCCGACCGATATAGACGTCTGTAGCATCTCAGCTTTGGCAAAAAAAGGTAGTTGTATAATTAATGATTTTGATTAATGATTTTAGTAGGATTCAATAGTTGGAATTGTGAGAGTTGTTGCCCTGTTCCTTTCTCTGTGATGTCATTCTAATGGAATCTAGAAATAACAAAACTCTGTCATCAAACATCCACATCAAACTAAATATTTTTCTTGATCAAATAACATTTACATTTACATTTAAGTCATTTAGCAGACGCTCTTATCCAGAGTGACTTACAAATTGGTGCATTCACCTTATGACATCCAGTGGAACAGCCACTTTACAATAGTGCATCTAAATCTTTTAAGGGGGGGGGGGGGTCAGAAGGATTACTTTATCCTATCCTAGGTATTCCTTCATGGGAAAACAACCACTTTCTTTGTGCAGTATTAATTGACCATCCTTTCAAACCACTTAATTTAAATGTACATTAGTGTATTGTACATTGGCTGGTCATCTAGGTTTCTACCTGTAGACTTTTCATCACCATGTACAATGGTGATGTACAATACAGTAATTGAGTACATGGAGACATCAAGTGGTTTGTAATGATGTGGCTCAGTTGGTAGAGAATGACGTGTGCAATGCTAGGGTTGTTTTGGGTTTAATTCCCATGGGGAAAAAGTATGAAAATGTATTTAATTTAATTTATTAGGATCCCAGTTAGCGACTGCTAGTCTTACAGGGGCCGACACATAACTAAAAATACTTTACAATTGACATACACTACATGTTAATGTTTTAAATGTGTGTGTGTGTGTGTGTGTGTGTATCTATCAGTTACACATACATGTCAGTACATACACACAACAAGTAGGTCACATGGATGAATGCACTCACTACTGTAAGTTGCTCTGGATAAGGGTGTCTACTAAGATGGAAAAGGAATAAATAGATCATTTCAGTTTTCACAAATAAATAAGTATTTCAAGAAACTGGAAAACATATCAATCATGTATTTTTATATTCCACAAGTATTATTAGATTAACTGTTTTGTGCAGACAATGATCAAACTCAAGTTACAAATGCTGGTAAACACTAATACATTTAGTTAAAACATTTTCACAAAAATAGTGCACTGGGTCTTTACTAGTCCTGTATTAGCGGACCGATATCTTCAGCGTGGGCAATTTTTTTCCTGCATCCACCTCACCCGCTGCACCCTCAAACCCAAACGACTTCCTGTGGCTATGTCCTTGGTCATCCCTACTGCCTTTGATCTGGCTGACTCACTAAACACAAATGCTTCGTTTGTCAATTATGTCTGAGTGTTGGAATGTGCCTCTTTCTATCCGTAAATTAAAGAAATACAAGAAAATGGTGCTTTGCTTAATATAAGGAATGTTTTATTATTCATACGTTTACTTTTGATACTTAAGTATATTTTTAGCAATTACATTTACTTTTGATATTTTAAGTATATGTCAAACCAAATACTTTTGGACACAAGTAGTATTTTAACTGGGTGACTTTCACTTTCACTTGAGTCATTTTCGATTAAGAAATCTTTACTTTTATGACAACTAGGTACTTTCCCACCACTGCCAGTAGTCCCAACTGTTAACATAAATTTTTTTAAATGCCTTCCTCACCATCTTGAATAAGCATGCCCCATTCAAGAAATTTAGAACCAGGAACAGATATAGCCCTTGGTTCTCTCCTGACCTGACTGCCCTTAACCAACAGAAAAACATCCTATGGCGTTCTGCATTAGCATCGAACAGCCCCCGTGATATGCAACTTTTCAGGGAAGCTAGAAACCAGTATACACAGGCAGTTAGAAAAGCCAAGGCTAGCTTTTTCAAGCAGAAATTTGCTTCCTGCAACACAAATTCAAAAAAGTTCTGGGACACTGTAAAGTCCATGGAGAATAAGAACACCTCCTCCCAGCTTCCAACTGCTCTGAAGATAGGAAACACTGTCACCACCGACAAATCCACTATAATTGAGAATTTCAATAAGCATTTTTCTACGGCTGGCCATGCTTTCCACCTGGCTACCCCTACCCCGGACAACAGCACTGCCCTCCCCTCTGCTACTCGCCCAAGCCTTCCCCATTTCTCTTTCTCCCAAATACAGTCAGCTGATGTTCTAAAAGAGCTGCAAAATCTGGACCCTTACAAATCAGCCGGGCTAGATAATCTGGACCCTTTCTTTCTAAAACTATCTGCTGAAATTGTTGCCACCCCTATTACTAGCCTTTTCAACCTCTCTTTCGTGTCGTCTGAGATTCCCAAAGATTGGAAAGCAGCTGCGGTTATCCCCCTCTTCAAAGGGGTTTACACTCTTGACCCTAACAGCTACAGACCTATATCTATCCTACCCTGCCTTTCTAAGGTCTTCGAAAGCCAAGTCAACAAACAGATTACCGACCATTTCGAATCCCACCATACCTTCTCCGCTATGCAATCTGGTTTCAGAGCTGGTCATGGGTGCACCTCAGCCACGCTCAAGGTCATAAACGATATCTTAACCGCCATCGATAGGAAACAATACTGTGCAGCCGTATTCATTGACCTGGCCAAGGCTTTTGACTCTGTCAATCACCACATCCTCATTGGCAGACTCGACAGCCTTGGTTTCTCTAATGATTGCCTCGCCTGGTTCACCAACTACTTCTCTGATCGAGTTCAGTGTGTCAAATCGGAGGGTCTGTTGTCCGGGCCTCTGGCAGTCTCCATGGGGGTGCCACAGGGTTCAATTCTTGGACCGACTCTCTTCTCTGTATACATCAATGATGTCGCTCTTGCTGCTGGTGATTCTCTGATCCACCTCTACGCAGACGACAATATTCTGTATACTTCTGGCCCTTCTTTTGACACTGTGTTAACAACCCTCCAGACGAGCTTCAATGCCATACAACTCTCCTTCCGTGGCCTCCAATTGCTCTTAAATACAAGTAAAACTAAATGCATGCTCTTCAACCGATCGCTGCCTGCACCTGCCCGCCTGTCCAACATCACTACTCTGGACGGCTCTGACCTAGAATATGTGGACAACTACAAATACCTAGGTGTCTGGTTAGACTGTAAACTCTCCTTCCAGACTCACATCAAACATCTCCAATCCAAAGTTAAATCTAGAATTGGCTTCCTATTCCGCAACAAAGCATCCTTCACTCATGCTGCCAAACATACCCTTGTAAAACTGACCATCCTACCAATCCTCGACTTCGGTGATGTCATTTACAAAATAGCCTCCAAAACCCTACTCAATAAATTGGATGCAGTCTATCACAGTGCCATCCGTTTTGTCACCAAAGCCCCATATACTACCCACCACTGCGACCTGTACACTCTCGTTGGCTGGCCCTCGCTTCATACTCGTCGCCAAACCCACTGGTTCCAGGTCATCTACAAGACCCTGCTAGGTAAAGTCCCCCCTTATCTCAGCTCGCTGGTCACCATAGCAACACCTACCTGTAGCACGCGCTCCAGCAGGTTTATCTCTCTGGTCACCCCCAAAACCAATTCTTCCTTTGGCCGCCTCTCCTTCCAGTTCTCTGCTGCCAATGACTGGAACGAACTACAAAAATCTCTGAAACTGGAAACACTTATCTCCCTCACTAGCTTTAAGCACCAGCTGTCAGAGCAGCTCATAGATTACTGCACCTGTACATAGCCCATCTATAATTTAGCCCAAACAACTACCTCTTTACCTACTGTATTTATTTATTTATTTTGCTCCTTTGCACCCCATTATTTCTGTCTCTACTTTGCGCTTTCTTCCACTGCAAACCAACCATTCCAGTGTTTTTATTTTTATTTTACTTGCTGTGTTGTATTTACTTCGCCACCATGGCCTTTTTATATTTTTATTTATTTATACATATATTTGTTTGCCTTCACCTCCCTTATCTCACCTCACTTGCTCACATTGTATATAGACTTATTTTTTTTTCACTGTATCATTGACTATATGTTTGTTTTACTCCATGTGTAACTATGTGTTGTTGTATGTGTCGAACTGCTTTGCTTTATCTTGGCCAGGTCGCAATTGTAAATGAGAACGTGTTCTCAATTTGCCTACCTGGGGCCTGTTGCACAAAACTAGGATAAGGGATTAAGCCAGGATATCTTGGTGATCCTGGCTCAATTGATCCGTAATCCGGTTGCACTAAAGATGGATAGGGGGCAGGAGGATATGTTATGGTATAAATTACCATGGAGATTTATTCTGTGGAGCTAGCCTGCTCCAGACCAGGCTAAATTCCAGGATCTATTTAATCTCATCCCTAATGTCAGTCAGCAGTCACCACAAATGGAAACCAATAGTTATTTCACTGCTCACTATACATTGTTATCACATATAACTAGACCCACTGTTATTATTTAAACGTTTGTGATCATTAATTTCAATGATTTTGGATAAAAAATGATTTTTAGATGATGTTGCTATCATTAGATAATTTACAGTTTCCCATAGACTATAAGGCTATATATAAAATGATAGAATATTAGGGCCACAGAGGGGAAAAAAACACAAGTCATAATATTGTAACCAGTTGTTTTAAAGGAGGACAGTTGTTAAAATGACAGATGTGGGGCATTTCGTGAAATTGTACTTCAGTATGGTTTCATAAACAAAGACATGCTGATGTGCCAGAATATTAAGTATCACATTGTCATAAGTATCAAAACAATATGTAGCTTTTCTGCAGAAAGAACCAGCCTCATAAATTTATGACTTTATCCTTTTTCTTCAGTGTGGCCCTAGTACTCTGTCATATAAACAAATACACATTCCATATGAATATAAAAACACAATGTGTAACATTATGTTCCTTTATTGAATAAGGACAAAACAAAGCAGGTAAACCATCAGCTCCTTTCGAAACTGAAGTCACAGTGACTCTACAAGATGGAAAGCACAGAATCCAAGCATATTATACAAAATGATACATACACATTCAAAGGTCTGTATATAACACACCCTGCATGTCTGCACACTAAAATAAATGCAGGACAAATCCATACACATCAACTGAACAGACAAATGAATGGATGCAGTAGCCTCCCTGCAGCCTTGTATTACACACAGTATACCGCACAAACATCATAAGAGGCCAAATTCGTCAAAAAACGAACCCAAAAAAAACCAAATTCCTCTGCCACCGCAGGACATATTTAACCAAAATTGAAAGCACACATACTAACTAAAATAATTCAACACATATTGGTCCCTCAGCAGCCGACCACTGTCGTCATCAGGGAAGATTGCCGGATTGTCCCAGTCCATGGCTGGTGGCACTCTGGGGGCCCTCTCCTTCCTCAGGCAGGCCACATTGTGGAGGACAGCACAAGCCACAGTAATATCACATGCCCTAACAGGGCTGACCCTTAATTTGTGAAGGCAGTGAAAGCGTGCCTTCAGGAGGCCAAAGGTCATTTCAACTCTGGCCCTGGTCCTGGCATGGGCATGGTTGTAGGCCTGCTGTGCTTCCTGGGGGTCTGTGAAAGGTGTCAGGAGAAAAGGCTGGCAGCCATACCCCCTGTCTCCCAGCAACACACCAGAGAATTCACCTGTCAACACAAAATCTCATCATTACTACCTCATAAACACAGTGATATTCTTGACACAGCCATGATGGTTATAAATAGGGGTTGTGTGGCTTACCTTGTGATAGGCACTGATAGATTTCAGAGGCCCGAAAGATTCTGGAGTCATGGACTGAGCCAGGCCATTTTGCCACAACATTGCTGATCACACAGTCAGCATTGCAGACCATCTGAAATCATAAGATGAGGAATATTACACCAATCAATGCACATCACTGGCAATGCAGAGTGTTCGTCAATGGACAATATCAAAAAGTTATGTTCACCTGAACATTAATGCTGTGAAAGGATTTCCTATTCACAAAATCGGCCTCATGGGCACCTGAGGGGGCTTTTATCCTTATGTGTGTGCAGTCCACTGCACCAATGACATTGGGGAAACCTGTCACACAAAGTAATGAGTATCCTACTATGTGTTAACAGTTGTCCTGTAATTTGTAGATCCTCTTACCTGCAATCCTATAGAACTCCTCTTTGATGTCACAGAGTCTTCTGTGGCCAGGGAAGGAGATGAAGACATCTGCTAATGCTTTGATAGCCAGACACACACTCCTTATTGTGCGGCAAATTGTGGCCTTGTTCAGCTGTTCTGCATCCCCCACTGAGTACAGGAAGGCTCCACTAGCAAAAAAGCGCAAGGCCACACAAACCATTTGCTCCACACTCAGTGCATGGCTCCGTGCAGTGCGGTGCTTAATCCTGGGACCCAGTAGTCTGCATAGATACCTGATGCCATCTGCAGAAAACCTGTATCTTTCATATAGATGGTCATCAGGGAAGGCCAGTGGGTCCAACCGGTCCCTGAAGACCCTTTCTCGCCTGAAGGCTCTCCTCAGCACAAGTGCTTCTTCATCCACCACATCTCGCACGAATGGGCATGCCATTGTCAGAGCAGAAAGGAACACACAATTTTGGGCCTTCATATAGGCTAGTGGCCACACCTGGTGCTGGGGGGGTGGGCAAAAGAGGGCGATGCCTTATAACGATGACTTGGTTGTACTGATTGCTGGGAAAATAAAATAAAAATTAGAAAGATGCCACCGTCCTGTGTGCTCACAATAAGAGCTCATATGTCATGGCTCACTTGACTTTACGAGAATATACCTAATTTTTATTTTGAGCTGTGTCATCTTCTTGGAGCTGGGGGAGGAAAGAAAAATAATGATTAATACATTTGTGTTACAGTTAGCATACAGTGTACATTGAAGGCATATCTCACCTCCCTCTCAAGTTTTTTTATTTCAAGGTCCAGTTTCCTAATTGTCCTCTTTTTTATTTCGGACTCCAGTGCAAGATTTTCCATCTTTTTCTTCTTGTACTGAATGTCTATGTCTGCCAGTTCTATTTGGCGCCGGAGGTGGTTGCCATACAACTTTCTGATAGCTTGTGAGCTCTGTGAACACAATACAATTAGCGCAGCTGGAATTTGGCAGGATGTGGTGTCCTTTTATTAATACGCACTATGTTGCCAGGCTGGTTTTCCCACTGTATAGCATCTGGGTCCTGTAAAAGAAATTTGATTTTTTGATTTTGATGAGGACTCCTCACCATTGTAGAGTAAATAGTACTTTCACAGTCTTAACATGATACCTCATGCCTTCTGGAATCCAGAGAGATGGTCTCCTCCTCATCATCGTCTCCATCATGTGCTGTTGCTGCTGCACTGGGGCCTTCACCCTATCACATTTAATCGGATTCATATTGAAGCTAGTAGACAAGACATGCCAGGCCTACAGTATGCCTTTGATGGAGTACTCACTGGATCAGCATCGTCTGGTGCTTGTGCTGGTGGCTCTAACAGGAACACAGTGCTGCCAGACACTGCAAGGCAATAGGTAAACCAAAGTCAGACAGTCCAAATTGATTCAATATGAATGTGGTTGTATCCCATGTAGAGATGGAAGGACATACCTTGAATGAAGCGGGTGGCATCTTGGGAGGAACCTATGCTCGTCTCTTTCCCCCCAGGGATCCCCTCTAAGACGGGCCTGCCTTTATTTAGCTCCAAGGCCATGTCCTCTGCTGGGGTAAGGTCAGCCTTTGGTGACCCACCACCCGTGCCTTGTCTGTGGGTATTCTTTTTCACTGCTAAAACAGTACAGACAATGTGTGAGCAGGCACCTTCTGGGTACAATATATGCTTGTGCTTTGTTAAATATTAGTCAGGGACCATACCATTCTGCAAAATGTTCTTGTATTTGATTTTGACCTGCTGCCATGTCCGTTTTGGCCCGTTCATGTTTAATCTACACACACACACACATTTAATGGAGTCACACTGCAAAAAATTACTTGGTATTTTTGTCTTGTTTTCAGTAAAAATATCAAAAAATTTATCATAGCTTTATACAGTGTGATGGAGTTACTTTACACAATTTCACTCATATCTGCAGTGCATTTCAATTAAAAATTTAACCGTTTCATAATTACAGTACAACTGCATTTTTGGAGATGTGAATTAAATATTTGAATTGTAATTGTGATGTTTCAGCGGAGCGGTGAGTGTGTAATTGTGCACTACTTACGCATTCAGGCGGTCTGCAATACTTTGCCACGCTTTTTCTCTTTGCTTTATCACTGTGGCGGTGTTGCCTTTCTTCTTAATTATATCTTTTACCTCCTCGTATGCCTCCATGAGGATTTGTGCTTCCGACGGGGAAAAGTACGCGGCTCTAGTTGCCATGGTAAATCAGTTAATCTGTGATCTGTGGCGGGGTCTATTTGAGTGAGCCGTGAGCGCGCACCTATCCAGGATTGGTTTCACCTGGCTTAATGAATCCGTGTCTGCTCATCCTGGCTTGGTCTTTGTGCAACCAATTAAGCCTGGACGCACATGTTTTGGCTTCATTGAGCTCAGCTGAGTCATTTATCCCGGATGTCTTAATTCTACTTTTGTGCAACAGGCCCCTGGTTAAATAAAGGTTAAATAAATAAATAAATAAATAAATGACGCCGTCGACGGTAGTGGACTTACGATCATGGCTAGAAGGGATACAGCTTTTGTCAAAATAATGTCAGATTTGACTTTTCGTAGCAGGTTAGGAAAGTTTATGCAGCAGGTTATGAGAATTAGGTTAAGGTTAGGAAAGGGGTAAGGATTAGCTAAAATGTCAATATTATTTTGACAAAAGCTGGATCCCTTCTAGTCATGCGGTGGAGTCACCGGCACCCCCTGCATCTGCGCAAATGGCCGCGAATTGCGCAGCGCTAGTTTCTCGCTCACACAACGAAGCTGCTCAATGAACAAAGGAATGTTTGGCGGGAAAGAGCGACCGATCACCGATTTATGTACTCAGGTAAAAGGCATTAGCCATTAGCCCAAACAAATAAAAACATGCTATTTAGTTGATACATGTGCATCAGGCATACTCATGTGGGTGGTGAGTCAACTTATTTGAATGACATGATTTAATACTATTATTATTAACAAAGTGTGCTCCATTTGAGGTAGAAATCGAAAATGTATTACAATAACCAAAATGTTTAATAATTTTGAGACTACAGGAAATAGGTTGACCGCTATGTTATGGTGCGTTCAAGACCACTGGGAACTCTGAAAAATACGAGGTCAAATCATGACGTCAGTAATCTTCAGGTCCGAAAGCCGGAGCTCTAGAAAGAGGTCAGAGTTCCCGAGTTCGATGACCGTTCGAAACGATTTGGGCCAGTCGGAGCTCGTTTTCCACCCCGATTTCCCAGTTGTCTTAAAACGCTTTGAATCCGGAAGTCGGAGATTTACGAGTTCCCAGTGGTTTTGAACGCTACATTATACAGGGACACACTGGGCGCATTCGAGCGGATCACTTTTGTCAAGTCGGTGACAAAGTGTGTTACTTTCTGGGGATATTGCCCGACTTGCACCTACATGTCAACTACATGGACTTGACAAAAAACGTGATCAAAGGTCATGACGTTTTGACGGCATACCATTGCAAGTTTCTGCAGTTGCTCTTCACCAACTTCATCCTGCATTGTGGGAGGTTCTATTGTCAACCAATTATGGTTGTTTGACCAAACTGGAACCAATTTGTCGCGATTTATGTGTACTGTGGATATATACAAATAAGTGATAAAGAAAACCTTTTTTTATTTTTTTTATAAACAATGCAGTCCTGGGTTCAAATACATGTGTATTTGAGTATCTGCTATTTAAAATACTTTGTGTATTTACAAACACACTGGCCAAAACAAGTACTTTTGAGTATTTGAATGGTTATTTGTAAAAACCAAAGTCTATCAAATTGTATTTGACAGTATGTTCAAATACTATTTTCAAATACCTGGGTTCATGGGACTGATTCAGTGTATTTGTGTATCTTCAAATACATTAAAATATTAAACTACATTAGTGTCCAACTTTTTGGTTGCCGTCGGTTGCTTCAGCCTTACCGCTCAAACTTCGATACAAAGTGATTTTCGTAGCAGGTTGGAAGAGCATTTTCCTAACCTTAACCTCAGTCTCCAAACCTGCTACATTAAATTATCCTAACCTGCTGCATGAGTTCTCCTAACCTGCTACGAAAAAGTCACTTCGGAAAAGAACTGGGCCTCGTTTAGTACATAACACTTTGATAGAACGTTCAATTGAACGGAAACGGCGCTGTACTGAACGACCAATTGAAAGACGGGGAGGTGTTGGATTGTGGTTTCAAAATGCACTGCTGCCCTTTTAAAACGTCACGCATTGCTTCAAGACACACCCCGGCACACCCACCAAACGGAGCAAACGTATCGCAAAGTCTGTTTAAAAATGTACAAACCGTTCTACAAACGTCCAAGCGAACGGAACACACCCCTGCAGTCACAGCTGCTTTGGTTGTCAACAGCCACGACTGTAGAAAAACAGGCATCTCTGAATTTGTCCCAGGTGAGGCAGGCATGTGAGGGAGGAGCAACTGCCAATGAACCGTTTTAGCAAAAGAACACGGCCTAAACCAGCAGATCAGTTGATCTCATGCTGTTACCGTGTCGAACGAGTTTGATACCAGTTTGATACCAGACAGCTGCGTCTAGCTTCTCTACTGCCCCCCCAAGAGCATTGAAAGACTGGTAAATATACTGCGTTCACAACCAAGTGGGAAGGTGATATTTACCACATACGATTTGGAGAAAAATATCACTATATCATCCTGACTTTTCCCACATGCTTGCCTACTATGGAAATTACCTCAATAGCAGTTAAATGTAATAACATTAAAACAAATAAAAAGCAATATATTATTTCATATGTTTTTTTTTTAACACTAATTTGTTTACAAGTATGATAGCTGTACTTTTAGTTTATGGTTGACGCAGCTCGTTTGCCAATTGGCGTTTCTCAACGCGTTCAAAGGACATGAATGCATCCAACTGGTATTTACGACTTCACAACTTGTAACCACCTTCCCACTTGGTTATGAACGCAGCATTAATCTAAAAATACTTATTGTAAGAATATATGATTGTTTTATACGAACATTTAATCTTAAATAACATAATTTGTGTAATTTGCAATACCTTGATTATACTATAACTTAATGAAAACATAGTTTATATTAACTCAATCGTAATTGGCTTGATTTAGTTACACATTTTAGATGTGGACAGTTCAGGGATATTTTATTTGATAATAAATAGCCAAACTGTATTTAATGGATTACATAAATTGTAAATAAAAAAAGTTATGCTTATACCAACATGACCTGTAGGATGCATCGCCGCAGTATAATTACAGTCTAAAAACCTCTTAGCGCTAGGGATCAGATTTTCTTAAACGAGAAATTACTTTATTTCAGTTGTACTGAATTATTGTCTGTTCAATTACCAGGTTTTATTTCTACCGAAGATAATACCCTGTAGCCTCCAAGATACACACATTTTGGTGAGAAAGGAGAACAAACTTAAAACACCGATCTCACATGTAGCTCGGCGTTATGGGAGCGGGAAATTTGTGAAGCAATTGAGATCAGTTGTGCGGGTGATCGTAGCGCATATTGACGGTTTAATGAGAGAGAAAACATTGGTCAACAGTGGTTACCATAGGCTCAATAGTTTGAACCCTGTTTTATAGCTATGCAGTGTTTGTTTACCAACAATAGAGTAAAACAAGCTTATATTTTGGGTTGTGGTGGAGTAAGACAGTTGAACATGGGGCTTTGATAAGTTGGTAATATATCATCAAGTCCATGAGTTGATGTACTAATCCCAGATTGCTACTTTAAACTTTAGTTTAAACTTTGAATAAATTTGGCAAACATACAAAAAAAACTAATTAAGGAAGTGTGTTTTTCATCACAGGTTTCATATGAACAACTGGAGAGAGACAGAGATGGAGGACATTACCTCTCCAACGAGGAAGAGAGAAGAGGAGAATGCTGAGACAGAGAAGAGAGATGAAGGAAGAGGTCAATCTAAACTGAGGAAATTGTTCTTGTGTGTGTCTTTGTCTTTCTCCTTTCAACAGACTGGTAGTATGTCAAACCTTCTCTGTCTCCTTTCTAGGTCTGTTTCTTACCTGGTTTTGTATCTAACATGATGTCCCGCATGTATTTAAGGTTGACTAGGTGTAGGTATCTAAGGAGTCATTACATGTTTATACTCCAGACGCTGAGTTTGTGGACCGGCGCATGGCTGAGCTCTTTCAGAGGGTTACCATGGTGATGTACAGTTGAAGTCGGAAGTTTACATACACTTAGGTTGGAGTCATTAAAACTAGTTTTTCAACCACTCCACAAATTTCTTGTTAAGGTTTTGGCAGTCGGTTAGGACATCTACTTTGTGCATGACACAACAAATTTTTCCAACAATTGTTTACAGACAGATTATTTCACGTATAATTCACTGAATTACAATTCCAGTGTCACGCCCTGACCTTAGAGATCCTTATTTATTCTCTATGTTTGGTTTGGTCAGGGTGTGACTCGGGTGGGAGAATCTATGTTTTCTATTTCTTTGTTGTTTTTGCCTAGTGTGGTTCCCAATCAGAGGCAGCTGTCTATCGTTGTCTCTGATTGGGGATCCTATATAAGTTGTCATTTTCCGTTTGGGTTTTGTGGGGTGTTGTTTTCCGTTCAGTATCTGTTTCTGACGGAACTGTTCGCTTTCGTTTTTGTATTCGTTATTTTTGTTTGAGTGATTCTTGACAATAAAGATCATGAACACTTTCCACGCTACGCTTTGGTCCACTCTTCCTTACGACGACGAGCGTTACATCCAGTGGGTCAGAAGTTTACATACACTAAGTTGACTGTGCCTTTAAGCAACTTGGAAGGATGTAATGGCTTTAGAAGCTTCTGATAGGTTAATTTACATCATTTGAGTCAATTGGAGGTGTCCCTGTGGATGTATTTTAAGGCCTACCTTCAAACTCTGTGCCTCTTTGCTTGACATCATGGGAAAATCAGAAGAAATCAGCCAAGACCTCAGACATTTTTTTGTAGACCTCCACAAGTCTGGTTCATCCTTGGGCGCAATTCCCAAATGCCTGAAGGTACCATGTTCATCTGTACAAACAATAGTACCAAGTATAAACACCATGGGACTACGCAGCTGTCATACCGCTTAGGAAGGAGACGCGTTCTGTCTCCTAAAGATGAACGTACTTTGGTGTGAAAAGTGCAAATCAATTCCATAACAACAGCAAATGATCTTGTGAAGATGCTGGAGGAAACCGGTACAAAAGTATCTATATCCACAGTAAAACGAGTCCTATATTGACATAACCTGAACAAAGATCGTACTTTTTGGAGAAATGTCCTCTGGTCTGATGAAACAAAAATAGAACTGTTTGGCCATAATGACCATCATTATGTTTGGAGGAAAAAGGGGGAGGCTTGCAAGTCGAAGAACACCATCCCAACCGTGAAGCACGGGGGTGGCAGCATCATGTTGTGGGGGTGCTTTGCTGCAGGAGGGACTGGTGCACTTCACAAAATAGATGGCATCATGAGGTAGGAAAATTATGTGGATATATTGAAGCAACATCTCAAGACATCCGTCAGGAAGTTAAAATTGGTCGCAAATGGGTCTTCCAAATGGACAATGACCCCAAGCATACTTCCAAAGTTGTGGCAAATGGCTTAAGGACAACAAAGTCAAGGTGTTGGAGTGGCCATCACAAAGCCCTGACCTCAATCATATAGAACATTTGTGGGCAGAACTGAAAAAGTGTGTGCAAGCAAGGAGGCCTACAAACCTGACTCAGTTACACCAGCTCTGTCAGGAGGAATGGGCCAAAATTCACCCAACTTATTGTGGGAAGCTTGTGGAAGGCTACCTGAAACCTTTGACCCAAGTTAAACAATTTAAAGGCAATGCTACCAAATACTCATTGAGTGTATGTAAACTTCTGACCCACTGGGCATGTGATGAAAGAAATAAAAGCTGAAATAAATCATTCTCTACTATTATTCTGACATTTCACATTCTTAAAATAAAGTGGTGATCCTAACTGACCTAAGATAGGGAATATTTACTAGGATTAAATGTCAAGAATTGAAATGTATTTGGCTAAGGTGTATGTAGACTTCAACTGTACATACAAAATGGCTCTAACGGTACTTTTGGAGGGGTCATCTTCATATGATGAGAACCACAAGCGTTTCGTTATAACCGCAATAACATCTGCTAAACACGTATGTGACTAATACAATTTGATTTGACCTAATCATTGTTGGACAGTTATTGGGGGTCAAACTGTCACTCCGTGGACATAGTTTTTCTTTATTTGTAATATTTTTTTTATGGGTACTTCACAGGCCTAGAGAAAAATATTTACAGGTATGACTCATACCAGATGATGTGCTTAATGTGTGACTGATCCTTAAGGACAGACTCAGTTATGATGGGGCCCCTCATCTGCACTACATCACACTGTATGAATGATATGTTCTCTATTTATACAGACTGTCTGGCTTTGAGATAGATGAACACTGTGAATTTCTGACATCCACTCTCCAATCAACTGACTCATCTCTGAGAGAGCTGGGACATGAGGAATGGCACACTGGTGGATGACCTCAAAAAGAAAAACCTCTCTTTTGTTGGACTGAAACATCCACAATGTAAACTGAAGACACTGAGGTCAGTACTTTTTGGAGGGGTGATGAGAACTCAAAGATTGTTGGACAGTTTGGTCAAATTGTCACCCTGAGAGCATTCTCCCGTTGAATTATCTGATACAGAGCAGAATCCATGGTTCCTTCTATTAAGGCAAGTCATCCAGGTCCTGAGGCAGCAAAGCATCCCCAAACCATCTCACTTCCACCCCCATGCTTGACCATTGGTATGAGGTTCTTACTGTTGAATGCAGTTTTTTTTTTTTTGCCAGACATAATGGGACCCATCTCGTCTCAAAAAGGCTCTAGTTCTGAACTGGGATTAAATAAACAATTTTGAGGGGAAATGTTCATTCTTTGCTCTTTTCTTCATAAGCATCTCAAGGTTAATATTGTACCACTTGACACTATTTTAATTGTGAGGTAGATAAAGGATTTAATTTGTATCTTTCAAGACATTGAATACATGTTGTTTAGTATGTTTCGTTTCATTTTAAAGTTATGTGATTTGGTTTATGTAGTTAAGATATTGTAATGTTGTTACTGAAAGTAACCAAAAAAGCTGATCTAATTTGCATATTCATAATCAGTTTGCAGCAAATTTGCAGCACACTGTAGAATGTTTACCACAAGTTTCCCAGAATTGTTTGCCAGAAGTTCACAACTTGCCGCAATAGTTTGCCACAAAACTAATTTGCATGTGAAAATATGAGCTTGTGGCAAATTGGCAAAAGATTTGCCATAACTGTTTGCCAGAAGTTAAATAAAATAAAATACAATTTAAAGCCTGTTTTTTCAGTTAGAGCAGCAGCTGGGTTGATTATTCTAAAACAATGCCCCCCCTGTGGTGTACGGAAACACTACAAAGAGTAGCATAAACAGTGACAATCACAAACTTAATTTACAGTTTCTTGATTGCTAAGACACTTAATGAAACTGCGTACCAGTTGATCTCCATCATAACCTAATGAGCACAACAGTATTATTTTGTGTAAAACTGTAAGTAATTTCTCATTGCTTTCACACACACAATGCAAATGCTAAGCACATTTTTGCAAAACAGTAAACACAACTCTCTACAAAAGACACAAAACTCAGTTGAGTAAACCATGTAAAACAAAATTGAAACATTTGTTTACAGCTCATACAAATTATTCCCATGAATGTGAACCTCTTATGCACGTGTACAAAACCTCTTTGCACAATTGTTCAATCAGCAATCAGTCCTTATTCATGCATAAAAAGAGGTCACCTCTGAATTGCTGTTTGCAAGAATGGACCAGTAAGAGGCAGGAGGGCAAGGATAAAGGAGAGGAAGACGGTCCCATAGAGGAAGACGGTCCCATAGAGGAAAACGGTCCCATAGAGGTAGACGGTTCCCATAGAGGAAGACGGTCCCATAGAGGAAGACGGTCCCCATAGAGGAAGACGGTCCCCATAGAGGTAGACGGTCCCCATAGAGGAAGACGGTCCCATAGAGGAAGACGGTCCCATAGAGGTAGACGGTCCCATAGAGGAAGACGGTCCCATAGAGGAAGACGGGTCCCATAGAGGAAGACGGGTCCCCATAGAGGAAGACGGGTCCCCATAGAGGAAGACGGGTCCCATAGAGGTAGACGGCCCCTTAGAGGAAGACGGGTCCCCATAGAGGAAGACGGTCCCATAGAGGAAGACGGTCCCATAGAGGAAGACGGGTCCCATAGAGGTAGACGGCCCCTTAGAGGAAGACGGTCCCATAGAGGAAGACGGGTCCCCATAGAGGAAGACGGTCCCATAGAGGAAGACGGGTCCCCATAGAGGAAGACGGTCCCCATAGAGGAAGACGGTCCCATAGAGGAAGACGGTCCCCATAGAGGTAGACGGTCCCATAGAGGAAGACGGTCCCATAGAGGAAGACGGTCCCATAGAGGAAGACGGGTCCCATAGAGGTAGACGGTCCCATAGAGGAAGACGGTCCCATAGAGGAAGACGGTCCCCATAGAGGAAGACGGTCCCATAGAGGTAGACGGTCCCATAGAGGAAGACGGTCCCATAGAGGAAGACGGTCCCCATAGAGGAAGACGGTCCCATAGAGGAAGACGGTCCCATAGAGGAAGACGGTCCCCATAGAGGTAGACGGTCCCATAGAGGTAGACGGTCCCATAGAGGTAGACGGTTCCCATAGAGGAAGACGGTTCCCATAGAGGTAGACGGTTCCCATAGAGGAAGACGGTTCCCATAGAGGAAGACGGTCCCATAGAGGAAGACGGTTCCCATAGAGGAAGACAGGGTCCCATAGAGGAAGACAGGGTCCCAAAGAGGAAGACAGGGTCCCATAGAGGAAGACAGGGTCCCATAGAGGAAGACAGGGTCCCATAGAGGAAGACAGGGTCCCATAGAGGAAGACAGGGTCCCATAGAGGAAGACACGGTCCCATAGAGGAAGACGGTCCCATAGAGGAAGACGGTTTCAGATGCGCCAAGGTGGAAAGTTTATGATGACCGTCCACATGACCAGATGCCCCTCCTAGACGCAATGAATGCCGGTTGTCTGGAAATCCCTGCAGAGGACTGACAAACGTGAATGAACCACGGAAGGAGATTTCTTTCCTCGCTGCATTGCAATCGAGGAAATGTGATGATGGTGAAAACGTGTGGCCTCGATCGACAACAACAAAATGGAATGAATGTGATGTATATTGTATTTGTGTTGCCTGTTTGACATTGCTGTGTTTTTGCGGTGATTTGATAGCTTGGTGTATTTAATTCGTATCCTCTGTGTATACTGTGCAGCGTCAGAGAATGTGTGAAGGACAACATGGGGGAGAAAAAATGGAAAATAAAGCCTTTTGTTTCTGGATATTCATGCTCTTGTGTGACATTCTTTCTGCATTGGTTTTCTTTGGTAGAATAGTTTTGGGAAATGAGTATAAAGCCCATGCTGTTATAATACAGTGCATTCGGAAAGTAATCAGACCCCTTGACTTTTTCAACATTTTGTTACGTTACAGCCTTATTCTAAAAACTGATTAAATTCTTATTTTATCTCATGAATCAACACACAATTGCCCATAATAACGCAAAAACAGGTTTTTAGAAATGTTTGCAAATTTATAAAAAATGTTAAACAGAAATACCTTATTTACATAAGAATTCAGATCCTTTGCTATGAGACTCGAAATTGAGCTCAGGTGCATCCGGTTTCCATTGATCATCCTTAAGATGTTTCTACAACTTGATCGAAGTCCACCTGTGGTAAATTCAATTGATTCAAATTCAATTCCAAGTAGTAATTCCAAGGGCGAGTAGTATGGGTAGCCATTTGACTAGATGTTCAGGAGTCTTATGGCTAGGGGGTAGAAGCTCTTGGACTTAGACTTAGAAGCCTCTTGGACCTAGACTTGGCGCTCCGGTACTGCTTGCCATGTGGTAGCAGAGAGAACAATCTATGACTTGGGTGGCTGGAGTCTCTGACAATTTTTAGGGCCTTCCTCTGACACCGCCTGGTATAGAGGTCCAGGATGGCAGGAAGCTTGGTCCCAGTGATGTATTAGGCCGTTCGTACTACCCTCTGTAGTGCCTAGCAATCGGAGGCCGAGCAGTTGCCATACCAGGCAGTGATGCAACCAGTCAGGATGCTCTCGATGGTGCAGCTGTAGAACCTTTTGAGGATCTGAGGACCCATTTTCAGTCTCCTGAGGGGGAATAGGTTTTGTCGTGCCCGCTTCACGACTGTCATGGTGCGCTTGGACCATGTTCGTTTGTTGGTGATATGGACACCAAGGCACTTGAAGCTCTCAACCTGCTCCACTGCAGCCCCGTCGATGAGAATGCTGGCATGCTTGGTCTTCCTTTTCCTGTAGTCCACAATCATCTCCTTTATTTTGATCACGTTGAGGGAGAGGTTGTTGTCCTGGCACCACACTGCCAGGTCTCTGATCTCCTCCCTATAGACTGTCTCATTGTTGTCTGTGATCAGGCCACTGTTGTGTCATCGGCAGTATTGTGAATAATCACAATACTGGTATGATGACAATACTTAGCAGAGGAATTTGGTTCATCGGATAGGACTGTCAACGTGATGCCCTTTCAGGATGGTGCTGAGATATGTCTTCTCAATATGTTTGTGTCCTGCACTGGCTCAGCATTGAGCAAAAAAAAACACATTCGACAATGTTTTATATTTATTTTATTTGTTTACATAATTTGATATCTATAATCAATAGTAACCATACATGTATCTATTTGACCTGCTATGTATTCAGAAACATAGGATTTTTATGATATTCCATTTCCCACCCAGCACTGCACTCTTTTGTTGTGCTCTCACGCTACGGTGCGAGATCCAGTCCCGACTGCGCGGTCGCAATATGCCTCAACTTGTCCCCTCCCCCGCCGACTGCCTGGCTTGAGATGAGTGGAAGATGTCGGTTTCGGGTCTGAAGGCCGAATTGAAGTTTTTGGAGTCAATTTTTGACCCAAACCACGAACGTTTCAGAATTATCGATTGGAAGCCTGATGAGCTTAGTTGTCAGTTTAATGTAACCGGTGAAAAACTCCTGATTATACATTGCAACATCACGGTAAGAAAGAAGCTAACGTTAGCTAGCCTGTTAGCACAGGACGAGAGATAAACATGACGAATTTGGAATTTTCAACGCGAACACACAATTTGTGTCACAAATCAGCTAGCTAACTAGATCATTAAAATATGAATGTGTTCAGAATTCAGTTTGTTTATACTTTATTAACGGGATATATGTTCAGCTATAGTTAGCTATGCTATTTAGCAAACAACAAACAAGCTCATATGTGTAAACGTTTAGTTAGTTGGTTGTTATAGACTAGCTAGCTAATGTTAGCTTGTTGGCTAATGCGTCTGAGAAAAAAAACTAAAATACATTTGACCCTCAACCAACCTATAAAATGTAGCTAGCTGTTAATTGTAGCTTATTTTTTTGCTTATACAATAAGACAAGGCAACGTGACATGTGAACACAATTGCTGACTAATGCGGAATAGTCCTGTGTGAAAATGGTTGTTTAGTATTAGCTAGGTAGCTAATTGATGTCGTAACAACTCGGATGAGCTAGCGGCCAACAAATAAAACATCAGGACATAACATTACAAGTCAGCACACGTGACGTCGTGACTAGATGGTTAGTGCGTGTTGTATAGCTATGGATGTTTTCTGAATGTGATCTATCATTTCTTTATTCTGAAGTAGCTCCAGCTATCTAGCTAATCAAATAGTATTGGCCGTGTATACATATTTTGCAGATGTTATTGCAGGTGCAGCGAAATTGTTTGTTTCTATCTCCAACAGTGTAGCAATACCTAACAATACAAATCCAAAGAATAAAAATAAATACACGAAGAAATGTCAGTTAACCAGTTATTTATGTTTTGTAGATATAGCTACACTGAACAAAAATATAAATGCAACATGTAAAGTGACGGTCCCGTGTTTCATGAGCTGAAATAAGATCCCAGACATTTTTCATACTCATAAAAATGTTATTTCTCTTAAATGTTATGCACAAATTTGTTTACATCCCTTTTAGTGAGCATGTATCCTTTGCCAAGATAATACATCCACCTGACAGGTGTTGCATATCAAGAAGGTGATTAAACAGCATGATCATTACACAGGTGCACCTTATGCTGGGGGAAATAAAAGGCCACCCTAAAATGTGTAGTTTTGTCACACAACACAATGCCACAGATGTCTCAAGTTTTGAGGGAGCGTGCAATTGGCATGCTGACTTTAGGAAATTCCACCAGAGCTGTTGAACTTAATGTTAATTTCTCTACCATAAGCCGCCTCAATATCATTTTAGAGAATTTGATAGTATGTCTAACCGGCCTCACAACCACAGGACCACATGTAACCAACCCAGGACCTCCACATCCGGCTTCTTCACCTGCGGGATTGTCTGAGACCAGCTACCCTGACGGCTGATGAAACTGTAGGTTTGCACAACCGAAGAATTTCTGCACAAACTGTCAGAAACCGTCTCAGGGAAGCTCATCTGCATGCTCGTCGTCCTCACCAGGGTCTTGACCTGACTGCAGTTCGGCGTCGTAACCGATTTCAGTGGGCAAATTTTCACCTTCGATGACCACTGGCACGCTGGAGAAGTGTGCTCTTCACGGATTAATCCCAGTTTCAACTGTACTGGGCAGACAGTGTTGTGTGGGCGAGCGGTTTACTGACGTCAACATTGTGAACAGAGTACCCCATGGTGGCGGTGAGGTTATGGTATGGACAGGTACAAGCTAAGGACAACGAACACAATTACATTTTATTGATGGCAATTTGAATGCACAGAGATACCGTGACGAGATCCTGAGGCCCATTGTAGTGCCATTCATCCACCCGCCATCACCTTATGTTTCAGCATGATAATGCATGGCAGCATGTCACAAGGATCTTTACACAGTTCTTGGAAGCTGAAAATGTCCCATTTCTTCTATGGCATGCATACTCACCACATGTGATCTGTCGAGCATGTTTTTTTTTAAAGGTATCTGTAACCAACAGATTCCTGTCTGTATTCCCAGTCATGTGAAATCCATAGATTAGGGCCTAATTCATTTATTTAAATTGACTGGTTTCCTTATGAACTGTAACTCAATTTAAAATCTTTGAAGTTGTGTTTTATATTTCCGTTCAGTGTAGATGGATGGCTAGATGGAGTGTCAGTTCAGCACTGTTCCATTACAGCTTTTCCTAGTAATGATGTGATCAACTGGTCACCACCTCTCTCCCGTTTTTCTCTCTCCCGTTTTTCTCTCTCCCTCTCTCCCGTTTTTCTCTCTCCCTCTCGTTCCCAGGAGTCATACCCTTCTATACCTCCAATCTGGTTTGTTGACTCTGATGACCCAAGTCTGACGGAGGTGTTGGAGCGCCTGGAAGATGTCAGAAAGGGCACCTCTCTGGTAAGTCACTCACGTGTGTGTGTGTGTGTGTGTGTGTGTGTGTGTGTGTGTGTGTGTGTGTGTGTGTGTGTGTGTGTGTGTGTGTGTGTGTGTGTGTATAGACTCTGGACTTCCCTCTTTACACCAACATAAAATGTGCTGCAGGATGTAGCTACCAGCTCTCATGAAAGGCATAGACCCTAATAGCACGTACAAAATTGGTTGCTAAGTTATTGTAACAAGGGTCAGTAAACACTATACAGTGCCTTCAGAAAGTATTCACACCCCTTGACTTTTCCCACATTTTGTTACAGCCTGAATATAACATTTTTTTAAATTGAGATTTTTCTGCCACTGATCTACACACAATGTCCGACAATGTCAAAGTGGAATGTTGTTTTTAGAAATTAATAATAAAAAAATTAGGGTCTTAAGTATTCAACCCCTTTGTTATGGCAAGCCTAAATAAGTTCAGGAGTAAAAATGTGCTTAAGTTGCATGGACTGTGGGTGCTGCAGATTACTGAGAATTTAAGATAAAGCAAATTTTCTCACACATTTCAAACAGACAGCTCAAAAACAAAGAACAAATGACAATTACAAGTTAACTTACTTTTAAAGATCATAACCTCGTCTTTAATATGACACCACATTCATGTCAATAGGAATAACACTCATTTTGTCTTTGTGTAAAGACACTATCAAAAAACTATTTACTCAAAAAAAACTACCGTGCAACACATTAGAGATGCCTTCAGTCGTCTCCTCTTCCTCCCTCCCTTCAGTCGTCTCTAACTCCTCTTCCTCCCTCCCTTCAGTCGTCTCCAACTCCTCTGCCTTCAGTCGTCTCTAACTCCTCTTCCTCCCTGCCTTCAGTCGTCTCCAACTCCTCTTCCTCCCGGCCTTCAGTCGTCTCCAACTCCTCTTCCTCCCTGCCTTCAGTCGTCTCCAACTCCTCTTCCTCCCTGCCTTCAGTCGTCTCCAACTCCTCTTCCTCCCTGCCTTCAGTCGTCTCCAACTCCTCTTCCTCCCTGCCTTCAGTCGTCTCCAACTCCTCTTCCTCCCTGCCTTCAGTCGTCTCCAACTCCTCTTCCTCCCTGCCTTCAGTCGTCTCCAACTCCTCTTCCTCCCTGCCTTCAGTCGTCTCCAACTCCTCTTCCTCCCTGCCTTCAGTCGTCTCCAACTCCTCTTCCTCCCTGCCTTCAGTCGTCTCCAACTCCTCTTCCTCCCTGCCTTCAGTCGTCTCCAACTCCTCTTCCTCCCTGCCTTCAGTCGTCTCCAACTCCTCTTCCTCCCTGCCTTCAGTCGTCTCCAACTCCTCTTCCTCCCTGCCTTCAGTCGTCTCCAACTCCTCTTCCTCCCTGCCTTCAGTCGTCTCCAACTCCTCTTCCTCCCTGCCTTCAGTCGTCTCCAACTCCTCTTCCTCCCTGCCTTCAGTCGTCTCCAACTCCTCTTCCTCCCTGCCTTCAGTCGTCTCCAACTCCTCTTCCTCCCTGCCTTCAGTCGTCTCCAACTCCTCTTCCTCCCTGCCTTCAGTCGTCTCCAACTCCTCTTCCTCCCTGCCTTCAGTCGTCTCCAACTCCTCTTCCTCCCTGCCTTCAGTCGTCTCCAACTCCTCTTCCTCCCTGCCTTCAGTCGTCTCCAACTCCTCTTCCTCCCTGCCTTCAGTCGTCTCCAACTCCTCTTCCTCCCTGCCTTCAGTCGTCTCCAACTCCTCTTCCTCCCTGCCTTCAGTCGTCTCCAACTCCTCTTCCTCCCTGCCTTCAGTCGTCTCCAACTCCTCTTCCTCCCTGCCTTCAGTCGTCTCCAACTCCTCTTCCTCCCTGCCTTCAGTCGTCTCCAACTCCTCTTCCTCCCTGCCTTCAGTCGTCTCCAACTCCTCTTCCTCCCTGCCTTCAGTCGTCTCCAACTCCTCTTCCTCCCTGCCTTCAGTCGTCTCCAACTCCTCTTCCTCCCTGCCTTCAGTCGTCTCCAACTCCTCTTCCTCCCTGCCTTCAGTCGTCTCCAACTCCTCTTCCTCCCTGCCTTCAGTCGTCTCCAACTCCTCTTCCTCCCTGCCTTCAGTCGTCTCCAACTCCTCTTCCTCCCTGCCTTCAGTCGTCTCCAACTCCTCTTCCTCCCTGCCTTCAGTCGTCTCCAACTCCTCTTCCTCCCTGCCTTCAGTCGTCTCCAACTCCTCTTCCTCCCTGCCTTCAGTCGTCTCCAACTCCTCTTCCTCCCTGCCTTCAGTCGTCTCCAACTCCTCTTCCTCCCTGCCTTCAGTCGTCTCCAACTCCTCTTCCTCCCTGCCTTCAGTCGTCTCCAACTCCTCTTCCTCCCTGCCTTCAGTCGTCTCCAACTCCTCTTCCTCCCTGCCTTCAGTCGTCTCCAACTCCTCTTCCTCCCTGCCTTCAGTCGTCTCCAACTCCTCTTCCTCCCTGCCTTCAGTCGTCTCCAACTCCTCTTCCTCCCTGCCTTCAGTCGTCTCCAACTCCTCTTCCTCCCTGCCTTTTGCTGACTCCACATCAGTTTCCCTGACTTCCACTGACCTAGAGGAACAGAGTAACATGGGAGAGGAGAGAAGCAATAAATAGGATACAGTTGTGGTCAGGAACATAATCTCTCTCTCTCGCTCCCTCTTACACGGTCTTTGTCTTCCTTCCTTCCTCCTTCTTTTTCTCAACCATACACATACTCTCTTCCTAAAAAGGGCTTTATGTAATAAATTGTGACCGTTACGCGCCTCCCATTTCCCCCTTGCACGCTCTCTCTCTCTTTGTCGCTCTTTCTCTCTCTCTCTCTTTCTCCCTCCCTCTCTCTCACTCGCTCTTTCTCTCTCTATCTCTCTTTCTCCCTCTCTCTCTCTCACTCGCTCTTTCTCTCTCTCTCGCTCTTTCTCTCTCTCTCGCTCTTTCTCTCTCTCTTTCTCCCTCTCTCTCTCACTCGCTCTTTCTCTCTCTCTTTCTCCCTCTCTCTTACTCGCTCTTTCTCTCTCTCTCTCTAATTAACTCATGTTTTCCTGACTGACAGACTAACTACAGAGTTCGCCAATGTTAGCTGAGTAGTTACACATCTGGGACAGTTTCCAAATGAATTGTGTCGGTAGAAACAGGACAAAACAAGCAACTTGTTAGCTGTAAATAAATATCCAACTGATCATATGAGCTCCACTGCACGGGCGTCTACTACCCTAACAGCTAAGCTGACAAATAATAGGACAACAAGGCAATGTATAGCCTATGGATATCTTCACCTAGCAAACATGACATCCCATATCCTAAACCCAACAGATAAAAACAAATGACTCTAGCCTTCATTTCGTTGGCTAGTTAGCTGGTTGTCTGTATTAGCAAGCTAGTGAAGGTTGATGCTTTGTGAGCGCAGACCTAATTTACTGCAACATACAACTTTTCTTGCCTGGCAGACTAATCGGTTAGCTAGCTAGCTATAGCAAGCAGCTTGGGCCGTTTCCATATGAATTACATCAGCAGAAACATCAGTATTAGGAAGATGTACGTAATGTTTTTTACACTCAGTATGTGTAAAGTTTACGTACTGTTTTACTCATTTCATATGTATATACTGTCTTTTAGTCGATGCCACTCCGACATTGCTCATTCTAATATTTATATTTCTTAATTCGATTATTTTACTTTTAGATTTGTGTGTATTATCGTGAATTGTTAGATACTACTGCACTGTTGGGGATAGGAACATAAGCATTTCGCTACACCCACAATAACATCTGCTAAATATGTGTATGTGACAAATCACATTTTGATTTGATCAACCAACAACTTGACAGAGCTTGAGAGTTAAAAAAAATAATGTGCAAATATTGTACAATCCAGGTGTGCAAAGCTCTAAAAGACTTACCCAGAAAACCTCAGTTGTCATCGCTGCCAATGGTAGTTATAACATGTATTGAATCAGGGGGTTGAATTCTTATCTAATCAAGACGTATACATTTAACTTTTAAAATAATCAAAAACATTATTATTTTTTAAACATTTTCTTAGGTTTTGACATTAGAGTATTTTGTGTAGATCTTAAAATTAAAAAAGACAGTCAAATCCCAATTTGTAACACAACAAAATGTGGAAAAAGTCGAGGGGTATGAAATACTTTCTGAAGGCACAGTACGTACCATTTAGCAGATGCTTTTATCCATAGCGACTTAGTCATGCGTGCATCATTGTTTCCCCGTATGGGTGGACCCCAGCGGGAATGTAACCCAATGACGCTTGGCGCTACAAGTGTCACACTTTACCGACTGAGCCACATAGAACACTGACTAAGTCGCTGTGACTCTCATGGAAATCATAGTACCTCCTTCAAAATTGTTTGATCGTTTACAGTAAAGAGTTGTTGGTATTGTATTATTGTGAGAAAGGTTCAGAGATACTGTAGCTGCTGGAGAATGATAGTTGACCTGTTATTCTTTATTTTTTCTCCCAGCTCCTACAGCAGCTAAAGCGTCTCATCTGTGACCTGTGTCGGCTCTACAACCTGCCACAGCACCCAGATGTTGAGATGCTAGATCAGCCACTCCCTGCTGGGCCCATTAACCCAGAGCGCAAGGTAGGGCTCATTTTAGAATTCAATTATATTTCTATGGTAAGCCTGACAACCTCATATAAAAAATTATCTAGAATTGGTGGACCCCACAGTTTTGAAATCAGACGATATTCAGTTGGTTTTGAATCACATTTTTAGATACAGTGGGGCAAAAAAGTATTTAGTCAGCCACCAATTGTGCAAGTTCTCCCACTTAAAAAGATGAGAGAGGCCTGTAATTTTCATCATAGGTACACTTCAACTATGACAGACAAAATGAGAAAAAAATATCCAGAAAATCACATTGTAGGATTTTTTATGAATTTATTTGCAAATTATGGTGGAAAATAAGTATTTGGTCACCTACAAACAAGCAAGATTTCTGGCTCTCACACACCTGTAACTTCTTCTTTAAGAGGCTCCTCTGTCCTCCACTCGTTACCTGTATTAATGGCACCTGTTTGAACTTGTTATCAGTATAAAAGACACCTGTCCACAACCTCAAACAGTCACACTCCAAACTCCACTATGGCCAAGACCAAAGAGCTGTCAAAGGACACCAGAAACAAAATTGTAGACCTGCACCAGGCTGGGAAGACTGAATCTGCAATAGGTAAGCAGCTTGGTTTGAAGAAATCAACTGTGGGAGCAATTATTAGGAAATGGAAGACATACAAGACCACTGATAATCTCCCTCGATCTGGGGCTCCACGCAAGATCTCACCCCGTGGGGTCAAAATGATCACAAGAACGGTGAGCAAAAATCCCAGAACCACACGGGGGGACCTAGTGAATGACCTGCAGAGAGCTGGGACCAAAGTAACAAAGCCTACCACCAGTAACACACTACGCCGCCAGGGACTCAAATCCTGCAGTGCCAGACGTGTCCCCCTGCTTAAGCCAGTACATGTCCAGGCCCGTCTGAAGTTTGCTAGAGAGCATTTGGATGATCCAGAAGAAGATTGGGAGAATGTCATATGGTCAGATGAAACCAAAATAGAACTTTTTGGTAAAAACTCAACTCGTCGTGTTTGGAGGACAAAGAATGCTGAGTTGCATCCAAAGAACACCATACCTACTGTGAAGCATGGGGGTGGAAACATCATGCTTTGGGGCTGTTTTTCTGCAAAGGGACCAGGACGACTGATCCGTGTAACGGAAAGAATGAATGGGGCCATGTATCGTGAGATTTTGAGTGAAAACCTCCTTCCATCAGCAAGGGCATTGAATATGAAACGTGGCTGGGTCTTTCAGCATGACAATGATCCCAAACACACCGCCCGGACAACGAAGGAGTGGCTTCGTAAGAAGCATTTCAAGGTCCTGGAGTGGCCTAGCCAGTCTCCAGATCTCAACCCCATAGAAAATCTTTGGAGGGAGTTGAAAGTCCGTGTTGCCCAGCAACAGCCCCAAAACATCACTGCTCTAGAGGAGATCTGCATGGAGGAATGGGCAGAAATACCAGCAACAGTGTGTGAAAACCTTGTGAAGACTTACAGAAAACGTTTGACCTCTGTCATTGCCAACAAAGGGTATATAACAAAGTATTGAGACACTTTTGTTATTGACCAAATACTTATTTTCCACCATAATTTGCAAATAAATTCATTAAAAATCCTACAATGTGATTTTCTGGATTTTTTTTCTTCTCATTTTGTCTGTCATAGTTGAAGTGTACCTATGATGGAAATTACAGGCCTCTTATCTTTCTAAGTGAGAGAACTTGCACAATTGGTGGCTGACTAAATACTTTTTTGCTCCACTGTACATATTTCTAGTTAACATTATTTGCATCATATTTAAATCGAAATATAGTAATTTGCGGATGGCGACTGCCCTAACCCAATGCAAGACTTGTATTCTGGGCCTGGGTAACATTCCATACACCATTGATACAATCAGAAAGTCATTTTTTAATTTTTTTGTATTATTTTCCCCCACTCTCCCGTATAGCATGGACCAGCGGATGAAGTGACATCCGAGGAGGAGGATGAAGAAGAAATGGGCGAGGTGTGTGTGTGTACATGTTTACCTATCTATGTACCAAGGTAGGGAGGTTTTACGGTTGCATCATCGATCGACGGACGTTTTGACGGCCATCGTCGATGGTGTCGACATCGTGATGTCACAAACAGGGTTTAGCATATTTGAATTTGACTGCACCTCCGGAGTCTGGCAGTGTAACGGATGTGAAATGGCTAGCTAGTTAGCGGTGGTGCGCGCTAATGGCCTTTCAATCGGTGACGTCACTTGCTCTGAGACCTTGAAGTAGTGGTTCCCCTTGAATCTGCAAGGGCCGCGGCTTTTGTGGAGCGATGGGTAACGATGCTTCGTGGGTGACTTGTTGATGTGTTCAGAGGGTCCCTGGTTCGCGCCCGGGTCAGGGCGAGGGGAGGGACGTAAAGTTAAACTGTTACAGCAGCACAATAGCACAGCGCTGTTCTGCACACAGCAGGGTGATGTGCCAAATGGCCTATTTGCCATAGTTTACATTTTCAATGCAAACACTGCCTTCACAAAGTATTCATAAGCCTTGACTTATTCCACATTTTGTTGTTACATCCTGAACTCTAAATTAATATAATCTAAATATTTCTGACCCATCTAACACACTACCCTTATAATGACGAAGTGAAAACATGTTTTTAGACATTTTTGCAAATTTTATTGAAAATGAAAATACAGAAATATCACATTTACATAAGTTTTCACACCCCTGAGTCAATACTTTGTAGGAGCACAATTGGCAGCGATTACAGCTGTAATTGTTTCCGGGTAAATTCTCTTAAGAGCTTTGCACACATGGATTGTACAATATTTGTACATTATTCTTTAAAAAAAAATCTTCACGTTGGTTGTTGATCATTTCTAAGCAGCCATATTCAAGTCTTGCCATAGATTTTCAAGCCGATTTAAGTCAAAACTGTAACTAGGCCACTCGGGAACATTCAATGACGTCTTGGTAGGTAACTCAAGGGTGTATTTGTGTTACTGTACATTATGAAGCCGATTGTCCTGCTAAAAAGGTAAATTTGTCTCCCAGTGTCTGTTTTGAAAGCAGACTGAACCAGGTTTTTGCCTGTGTTTAGCTCTATTTTTATTTATTTTTATCCCAAAAAACTCCCTAGTCTTTGCCAATAACAAGCATACCCATAACATGATGCAGCTTCCACCATGCTTGAAAATATGAAGAGTGGTACTCAATGATGTGTTGTGTAGGATTTGCCCCAAACATAACACATTGTATTCAGGGCAAAAAGTACATTTCTTCGCTGCATTTTTTGCATTTTTACTTTAGTACCCTATTGCAAACAGGATGCATGTTTTGGAATATTTTTCTGCACAGGCTTCTTTCTTTTCACTCTTTGATTTAGGTTAGTATTGTGGAGTAACTATATAATGCTGTTGATCCATCCTCAGTTCTCCTATCACAGCCATTAAACTCTTAACTGTTTTTAAATCACCATTGGCTTAATGGTGAAATCCCTGAGAGGTTTCCTTCCTCTACGGCAACTGAGTTAAGAAGGGCTTTTATATCTGTGTTCTAGTGACTGGGTGTATTGATACACCATCCAAAGTGTAATTAATAACTTCACCATGATCAAATGGATATTCAATGTCTGCTTTTTTTTCTTTTTTCTTTTTTTTACCCATGTGTAGAGATGAGGTAGTCATTCAGAAATCATGTTAACCACTATTATTCTTCACGGAGTGAGTCCATGCAACTTATGTGACTTTTTAAGCATATTTTTTAAGCATAACTCTTGAACTTATTTAGGCTTGTCATAACAAAAGGGTTGAATACTTATTGACTTAGCTTTTTATTTGTGTTTCTTTTGTAAAAATGCTGAAAAACATAAATCCACTTTTGACATTATGGGGTATTGTGTGTGTGTAGGTGACACAATCTCAATGTAATACATTTTATATTCTGGCTGTAACACAACAAAATGTGGAAGAAGTCAAGGGGTGTGAATGCTTTCTGAATACAATGTATTGGGTGGTTAGACTGTTGTCTTGCGTTATGTTATTAATAATGTAGCTTGACACGTGACTTGGGCTCCCGAGTGGCGTAGCGGTTTAAGGCACTGCTATCTCAGTGCTAGTGGCATCACTGCAGTCCCTGGTTCGAATCCAGGCTGCATCACATCCGGCCGTAATTGGGAGTCCCATAGGGCGGCGCGCAATTGGCCCAGCGTTGTCCGGGGTAGGCCGTCATTGTAAATCAGAATTTTTTTTCTTAACTGACTTGTCTTTAAATAAAGGTTAAATAAATAAATGTTAATTTAAAAAAAGAATTTGACACGGATATAATTGTTTTTAAAAAGCTAATATAAGTGATATAAGTATTTTTATGGACAAAAGAAAGTCCTACCAATTCGTAAATCATTCTGTAGCCTAGACTAGCCAAAATAATTAGGTCTAACACTGTTTAGGCCTAGCAATGTGTCCTTTTATATTGCCTTCTTCCCTTCTAATTGACCCCTCTCGTCTATTCCTGCCATGTTTGGATTGGACGATCTGTCATTTAAGACATCGCCCAACCCTACTATGTGCAATGATATATATATATATATATATATATATATATATATAGAAACTGATCATGTCCACATTCATCATAAACCTATTGTGTTGTATATACATTCTCTTGTGTTTCTATACTATATGCAATAAAACTGTAGATTGTGTTCAGCAGGACATTGAAGACCTGGACCACTATGAGATGAAGGAAGAGGAGCCAGTGGACGGGAAGAAGTCAGAGGACGACGGAATAGAGAAGGTAATTACCCTGCATGCATCTGTCTCTGTCTGTCTACATAACATTAAGAACACTTGCTCTTTCCATGACATAGACTGACCAGGTGAAAGCTATGAAAGTGTTCCTTGTACTTCAGTGTAGTTGAAGAGGAGGAGACGGGTGAAAGAAGGATTTTTATGCCTTGAGACATGGATTGTGTATGTGTGCCATTGAGTGCTTGAGGTGTCACTACAGACCCGGGTTTGATCCCGGGCTGTGTTGCAGCCGGCCGCGACCGGGAGACCCATGAGTCGGCGTACAATTGGCTCAGTGTCGTCCAGGTTAGGGGAGGGTTTAGCTGCCCGAGATTTCCTTGTACCATCGCGCCCCAGCTACTCCTGTGGCGGGCTTGACGCATGCGCGCTGACACGGTCGCCAGGTGTACGGTGTTTCCTCCCGACACTTTGGTGCGGCTGGCTTCCGGGTTAAGTGAGCATTGTGTCAAGAAGCAGCGCGGCTTGGTTGTGTTTCGGAGGACGCACGGCTCTCGACCTTCGCCTCTCCCGTGTCCGTACGGGAGTAGCAGCGATGGGACAAGACTGTAACTACCAATTGGCTACCGCGAAATTGGGGAGAAAAATGAGGGGGAATGCCAACAAAAAAATCCACCACCCAAAGGACATTCAACCAACTTGACCATACTGTGGGAAGCATTGGAGTCAACATGGGCCACCAACCCTGTGGATTGCTTTAAACACTTTTGCGAAATGGGGTTCGGGGGTGCAACTCAATATTAGGAAGGTGTTCCTGATGTTTGTTATGCTCAGTGTATATAGTTGACTTTTCTTTTTACGGTCTTCCCTAGCCTGGTTGTGTCTGTTCAGCTATTACATTCGACTCCTTGTACTCCGTGTCGTTTACCAAAGAGGCCAATAGGGTCTGGCTCCAGCAGATGCCTTTTCAGGAAACGGACGCTGCGAGACCTACGAGCTCAAACAAGACGAATGGTGCCAGAGAGGACGAGCTAGTGTTAGCAGAACTGAGTGATTTACCTTTAGCTATATTGTAGAATTAATGGAAATGATCATTATGCTTTGGCATTATGAATACTCTGTTTCTCTGTAAATAATTGTAATATTGAGAGTTTAAAAAAAAAAGAAGGTAAAAATCCCTAACCAGGAAATGTAAAACAGAAAACTGAATTCAGGAAATACAAAATATAATTTTATGGAACCCCCTTGATAGTTTATTAACCATTATTTTACCAGGTATATTTACAGGACATATCTCTTGTACACCAAGGACCTGGTGAAGTGTTCCAGGGTAGAGGAGAATAATGTGCTTATTTGAAAACTATACAAAAATAGTAGCTCGCAGCGGTTCAGTTTTTTAAAAAGTAGCTTATTTTGTCCGGTCGAAACCAGTCTGTCAAAAGTTGCTAGCTCATGTCTAAAATTCGCTAACTAAATACATTGTGCAATTGGGACTTCTCTAAGCCTCGCCACCCTTGGTTACTGTTGCAACCTCGGACAACATTTTCCTGGGAAGTCCTATTTCCCATTCAACCACTGGCGAAGTCCCCCCTCACATTGATCTCAAACTGTTTTTAATACTCAATGAAAATGAACACAGACTACCCCCTTGCTAATCAGGAAACTCTTGGGTGTGTTGTGGTGGAATGTCATTACAATTGCTTCAGTGGAAACCTGGTAAAATGTTATTTCCAACAACCAATGACCAACTCAGCCATAAATCCCGGCTGCATATTGAATGTTGAGATTGACGAGAAGGCCAGTCTCTTTGGAAAATGACATGGAGTGGAGTGTTAGACTGGTACCCAGACTACGTCTTCCCTGCATGTTATTTTTAAGCATTTCATTATACTGTGTAGTCTTTTATTGTTTTCATCTAACTTTTTATTATTAAATGAAGCACTTCCTACTGCATTTTCTTTTTGGTACGAAATGTGCTATATAAATACAATTTGATTTGAAGGAGAATCTGGCCATCCTTGAGAAGATCCGTAAGAACCAGAGGCAGGACCACTTGAACGTAAGTGCTCATTCGGTAAGGTTTCTTTCTTCTTTTTCAGGGGGGGACGGGAACATTTCTACTGTTGTATAGTCTCTCTGTTTTTTTTCTTCTCAACCTAGTCCTTGGGGACCACCAGCCATATTTAATCCATTCCAAAAACTAGCTCACCTGATTCAACAAGTTCACTAATCATAAAGCCCATGATTGGCTAAATTAGGCGTGTGAGTGTTTTGGAATAGATCAAAAGTAGGTGTGGTCCAGGAGAACTGGATTGAGAAACGGTGCTCTGTTAGCCTGGTTCTGATCCCAGTGGTGTTGTGATGCCTGTTTCAGGGTGCCGTCTCTGGTTCCGTTCAGGCCTCCGATCGTCTCATGAAGGAACTCAGGGAGATCTACAGATCACAGAGTTACAAGACAGGTGAGTCCAGGCCTGGTTCAGTTTAGGACTGGGCGATATATCGAATTAATTTCAATTTCTATGTTTTTTTTTTGTTGTTGTGATTTTTACCTCACAACCAACTAAGTTGAGAGATCACATCTTCCTCTCTGGCAAGTGGTTTCAACTCGCTATTTACATTTAAGGTTTGGTCCAAAAGAATCATTCATATGGACACCGAAACACATTGAGACATTATTTTACTGTAATAGATGAGTTCACTTCTCTATCAATACCCTTTTTTATGTCTCAACTAGTCAAATTGCATGCAGAGCAGACACTACTAAAACGCTCCAACCCTTTAGTGTCTACCCTCCCCAGTTGGCCCTAACCCTTTAGTGTCTACCCTCCCCAGTTGGCCCTAACCCTTTAGTGTCTACCCCTCCCCAGTTGGCCCTCCCCCTTTAGTGTCTACCCCTCTCCAGTTGGCCCTCACCCTTTAGTGTCTACCCCTCTCCAGTTGGCCCTCCCCCTTTAGTGTCTACCCCTCCCCAGTTGGCCCTCCCCCTTTAGTGTCTACCCCTCCACTTTGGCCCTCACCCTTTAGTGTCTACCCCTCCCCTTTGGCCCTCACCCTTTAGTGTCTACCCCTCCCCTTTGGCCCTCACCTTTTTAGTCATTCAGTTTTTGTAATGATTTAGTTTTTTATGTTTGTGTAGTAAAGATTTCAGCTTTTATTTTCATTGTTTTTGTATTAGTTTTCTCCTGTGAAGCACATTGCGTTGCATTCCTTGTATGAAATGTGCTGTATAAAAATAGCTGGATTTTATTGTCTTCACCTCCCCATTGGTTCAAACTGTACACTGTCTACCACTCCCCATTGGTTCAAACTGTACACTGTCTACCACTCCCCATTGGTTCAAACTGTACACTGTCTATTCCTCCCCATTGGCTCAAACCCTTCAGTGCTTGTAGATCTGGGCTGATGATGAAAACAATCATAACATGTTTATTAACTCCTTGGGGTCGATGTCCACGCCCTTTGGAAAATGTAATTGGCATAATTGGAGGGGAAAAAATCCCCATCAAAATTCGTCTGTTTTAACAGTGATATTCACCTGTATATATCTTGTTATTAATTTCCAGGTATTTATTCAGTGGAGCTAGTCAATGACAGCCTTTATGAATGGCACGTCAAAATAAGAACGTAAGTATTCAGATCCGGGTACTATTTCATAGAGACGTGTAGTTTCCTAGCTGTCCAAGTCTGGATAAAATAGTCTAATCATTCTGTTATTTATTTTAACAGGGTAGACCCAGATAGTCCACTACATAGTGACTTGCAAGTTATGAAGGAGAAGGAAGGGGTGGACTACATTCTGCTCAGTTTCTCGTATAAAGTGAGTTTCATTTGTTGATCGATTAAAAAAATAAATAATTATAATTATACATTATTTTGGCTTTTATTGGACGTGAAAGACATTTTGAGCTAAAAAGATTTCTTCTTGTTTGTCTCTTGCAGGATAACTTTCCCTTTGACCCACCGTTCGTACGGGTCGTCTCTCCTGTGCTGTCTGGCGGGTGAGTGCTGCTCAGTGAAGTCTGGATGGACTTTCTCTCTCTCTCTGCGTCTGTTTCTACCCAAATAGAATAGTCTTTGTCAGTCTGTCGATCCAATTCATTGTGTCCTTGGAGGGATCGGCTCATTGTGTCCTTGGAGGGATCGGTTCATTGTGTCGTTGGAGGGATCGGCTCATTGTGTCCTTGGAGGGATCGGCTCATTGTGTCCTTGGAGGGATCGGCTCATTGTGTCCTTGGAGGGATCGGTTCATTTACGTCCTTGGCGTGAACGGTTCATTTACGTCCTTGGCGTGAACGGTTCATTTACGTCCTTGGCGTGAACGGTTCATTTACGTCCTTGGCGTGAACGGTTCATTTACGTCCTTGGCGTGAACGGTTCATTTACGTCCTTGGCGTGAACGGTTCATTTACGTCCTTGGCGTGAACGGTTCATTTACGTCCTTGGCGTGAACGGTTCATTTACGTCCTTGGCGTGAACGGTTCATTTACGTCCTTGGCGTGAACGGTTCATTTACGTCCTTGGCGTGAACGGTTCATTTACGTCCTTGGCGTGAACGGTTCATTTACGTCCTTGGCGTGAACGGTTCATTTACGTCCTTGGCGTGAGCGGTTCATTTACGTCCTTGGCGTGAGCGGTTCATTTACGTCCTTGGCGTGAACGGTTCATTTACGTCCTTGGCGTGAACGGTTCATTTACGTCCTTGGCGTGAACGGTTCATTTACGTCCTTGGCGTGAACGGTTCATTTACGTCCTTGGCGTGAACGGTTCATTTACGTCCTTGGCGTGAACGGTTCATTTACGTCCTTGGCGTGAACGGTTCATTTACGTCCTTGGCGTGAGCGGTTCATTTACGTCCTTGGCGTGAGCGGTTCATTTACGTCCTTGGCGTGAGCGGTTCATTTACGTCCTTGGCGTGAGCGGTTCATTTACGTCCTTGGCGTGAGCGGTTCATTTACGTCCTTGGCGTGAGCGGTTCATTTACGTCCTTGGCGTGAGCGGTTCATTTACGTCCTTGGCGTGAGCGGTTCATTTACGTCCTTGGCGTGAGCGGTTCATTTACGTCCTTGGCGTGAGCGGTTCATTTACGTCCTTGGCGTGAACGGTTCATTTACGTCCTTGGCGTGAACGGTTCATTTACGTCCTTGGCGTGAACGGTTCATTATTTCATTGTGTCATTGTTCATTATGTCCTTGGAGGGATCGGCTCACTGTGTCCTTGGAGGGATCGGCTCACTGTGTCCTTGGAGGGATCGGCTCATTGTGTCCTTGGAGGGATCGGCTCATTGTGTCATTGTTCATTGTGTCCTTGGAGGGATCGGCTCATTTATGTCCTTGGCGTGAACGGTTCATTGTGTCATTGTTCATTATGTCCTTGGAGGGATCGGCTCACTGTGTCCTTGGAGGGATCGGCTCATTGTGTCATTGTTCATTATTTCATTGTGTCATTGTTCATTATGTCCTTGGAGGGATCGGTTCATTGTGTCCTTAGAGGGATCGGTTCATTGTGTCCTTGGAGGGATCGGCTCATTGTGTCCTTAGCGTGAACGGTTCATTGTGTCCTTAGCGTGAACGGCTCATTGTGTCCTTGGAGGGAACGGCTCATTGTGTCCTTGGAGGGAACGGCTCATTGTGTCCTTGGAGGGAACGGCTCATTGTGTCCTTGGAGGGAACGGCTCATTGTGTCCTTGGAGGGAACGGCTCATTGTGTCCTTGGAGGGAACGGCTCATTGTGTCCTTGGAGGGAACGGCTCATTGTGTCCTTGGAGGGAACGGCTCATTGTGTCCTTGGAGGGAACGGCTCATTGTGTCCTTGGAGGGAACGGCTCATTGTGTCCTTGGAGTGAACGGCTCATTTGTGTCCTTGGAGTGAACGGTTCATTTGTGTCCTTGGAGTGAACGGTTCATTTGTGTCCTTGGCGTGAACGGTTCATTTATGTCCTTGGCGTGAACGGTTCATTGTGTCCTTGGAGGGATCGGCTCATTGTGTCCTTGGAGGGATCGGCTCATTGTGTCCTTGGCGGGAACGGCTCATTGTGTCCTTGGAGGGATCGGCTCATTGTGTCCTTGGAGGGATCGGCTCATTGTGTCCTTGGAGGGATCGGCTCATTGTGTCCTTGGCGGGAACGGCTCATTGTGTCCTTGGCGGGAACGGCTCATTGTGTCGTTGGAGGGATAGGCTCATTGTGTCCTTGGAGGGAACGGCTCATTGTGTCCTTGGAGGGAACGGCTCATTGTGTCCTTGGAGGGAACGGCTCATTGTGTCCTTGGAGGGAACGGCTCATTGTGTCCTTGGAGGGAACGGCTCATTGTGTCCTTGGCGGGAACGGCTCATTGTGTCCTTGGAGGGAACGGCTCATTGTGTCCTTGGAGGGAACGGCTCATTGTGTCCTTGGAGGGAACGGCTCATTGTGTCCTTGGAGGGAACGGCTCATTGTGTCCTTGGAGGGAACGGCTCATTGTGTCCTTGGAGGGAACGGCTCATTGTGTCCTTGGAGGGAACGGCTCATTGTGTCCTTGGAGTGAACGGTTCATTTGTGTCCTTGGAGTGAACGGTTCATTTGTGTCCTTGGAGTGAACGGTTCATTTGTGTCCTTGGAGTGAACGGTTCATTTGTGTCCTTGGAGTGAACGGTTCATTTGTGTCCTTGGAGTGAACGGTTCATTTGTGTCCTTGGAGTGAACGGTTCCTTTGTGTCCTTGGAGTGAACGGTTCCTTTGTGTCCTTGGAGTGAACGGTTCCTTTGTGTCCTTGGAGTGAACGGTTCCTTTGTGTCCTTGGAGTGAACGGTTCCTTTGTGTCCTTGGAGTGAACGGTTCCTTTGTGTCCTTGGCGTGAACGGTTCATTTGTGTCCTTGGCGTGAACGGTTCATTTGTGTCCTTGGCGTGAACGGTTCATTTGTGTCCTTGGCGTGAACGGTTCATTTGTGTCCTTGGAGGGAACGGCTCATTGTGTCCTTGGCGGGAACGGCTCATTGTGTCCTTGGAGGGATCGGCTCATTGTGTCCTTGGAGGGATCGGCTCATTGTGTCCTTGGCGGGAACGGCTCATTGTGTCCTTGGAGGGATCGGCTCATTGTGTCCTTGGAGGGATCGGCTCATTGTGTCCTTGGAGGGATCGGCTCATTGTGTCCTTGGCGGGAACGGCTCATTGTGTCCTTGGCGGGAACGGCTCATTGTGTCGTTGGAGGGATAGGCTCATTGTGTCATTATCCATCACTAATGCAAATCATTCTGAACTACTGTTTTAACCAATGAGACTAGTTTGATGATAAAAGAAACATTACCTTTTTTAATAATTTTTTATTTTATTATTATTATTTTATTTTATTTAACTAGGCAAGTCAGTTAAGAACAAATTCTTATACCTACTGTGATATGTAGTTGTCGTACATAGCTACTTTATGTTGAATACACTGGTACGTTGAGTGTCTGCTAAATGACAAGAATGAGATGGGCCTAATCGTTGTCTGGTAACGTGAACCGGTCCTGGTACTTCTCCATCCTGAACTGGTACTGAGCTGATACTTCTCTCCATTCATTCTGTTTCAGTTACGTTCTTGGCGGAGGTGCCTTGTGTATGGAACTTCTCACAAAACAGGTCTGGATCATATTTAACCATTCACACAATGGTGTGAAAAGTGGTTGAGGAAATTGGCTCTTTCTCTTAGCTCAATTGTCTTCTCTCCTTTTGTTGCTCTCTTCTGACAGAAGTGACCAGGTGAAAACTGACCTAATGATGTATTTCTTTACGTTGTTCCAGGGCTGGAGCAGTGCCTATTCCATAGAGTCTGTGATCATGCAGATCAATGCCACTTTAGTCAAAGGAAAAGCCAGAGTGCAGTTTGGAGCCAATAAGGTAGGCTAATGCGTTCAACATCCTGGTAATTGGTACCAGTGATATGAGGTTGTCGAAGATGACTCTGATCTGTTTTTACATATTTGTTTTTTTCCTTTCAGAACCAGTACAATCTTGCCAGAGCACAACAGTCATACAAATCCCTGGTCCAGATTCACGAAAAGAATGGTAAGTCCCAACTATCAATCCATATGAGCTTGAATGATGTATAATATTGATAATATATACACCAGTGGGTACTATGGCAACCTCCTGTGTTATTTTTGTTCAGGCTGGTACACACCTCCTAAAGAAGACGGCTAAAGAAGTCACTCCTCGTACTCACTGGGAACAGAATAGCGTCTTTGGGTCAAAAACTTTCTTTTGTTTAGTTTTTTTTGGGGGGGGAGTGGAGTTTTTTTCTCCCTTCTGAAATATCAGGAGTAAGTAAATCATCTTTCTCCTGGAAACCAACTGACAAAATTCTTCCATCTCGCCTGGCGTCGTCGGCTCAGTTGACCAGTATCTCTCCTCTCTGCCTGGTCCAACAATAGGCTAGACTTCCTACTCCCCCCCCACCCCCCCCCCGTCGCTTTCACGTCACTCCACTTCCTCTGAGGGGCGTGTTTGTGGAGACTGAGGGCATCGTGTGCATCTTTAAAAAAAGGTTCTTGTTTTCCCTTTTTTCTTCTGTACATACGCTGGTGTGACAATGTGGACTTGACATAAAATCACCATCTGTTTCTCCTGGGAGAGAGAGAGAGAACACTGATGTTCTGACAAGACGAGGGCTAGTTGGTTTGTTCGTAGCCATGTCCTTCTTTGTTTTTAGTGTGACTCTGTCAGTTCTTACCTTACAGCCACGGCATGGTCAGTGGGATTTAACTGAAAGCTTTGTGGTGACCGTTTGAATTTAAAGCGAAGAAGATGATGATGTTTCAGTGATGTCATCTTTCGTGCCACTGCTCCTTATTCCTCCTCACTTTGTGTAATATTTACCGGTACAAATTGCAGGCATTGTTAAAATATTATACGCTTAAAATTGTAATTGTACTTGCTGGCTTGTTTAATGTCCCATGAGCCAGATTGGTGACAAAATGGTGTGTGACTAGGATGCAGGAGGGGCTTTAAACTGAGTCTGAGGTTCTGTCCTAAATGAAATCCTATTCCCTACACACTACACTACTTTTGACCGGGGCCCTATGGGAATACAAACGTAGGATGTTGACAAAGCTCTTAGAATAAAGCAAAGCATCTCTGCTGTGGGTTTCAGATAAATGGATGGTCAAAAGCAGTAAACTATGTAGCCCAGGGCAGCCCCAACCCTCTTCCTGGAGATCTACTGTCCTGTGGGTTTACAGTCCAACCCTCTTCCTGGAGATCTACTGTCCTGTAGGTTTACAGTCCAACCCTCTTCCTGGAGATCTACTGTCCTGTAGGTTTACAGTCCAACCCTCTTCTTGGAGATCTACTGTCCTGTAGGTTTACAGTCCAACCCTCTTCCTGGAGATCTTTTGTCCTGTTGGTTTTCAGTCCAACCCTCTTCCTGGAGATCTTTTGTCCTGTAGGTTTACAGTCCAACCCTCTTCCTGGAGATCTTTTGTCCTGTTGGTTTTCAGTCCAACCCTCTTCCTGGAGATCTTTTGTCCTGTAGGTTTACAGTCCAACCCTCTTCCTGGAGATCTTTTGTCCTGTTGGTTTTCAGTCCAACCCTAATTTAGAATATCTGATTCAGCTAGTTAAGGTCTTGTTGAGCAGCTAATTAGTAGAATCAGATGTTTTTTAATTAGGGTTGGACTGTAAACCCACAGGACAGTAGATCTCCAGGAAGAGGGGTTGGACTGTAAACCCACAGGACAGTAGATCTCCAGGAAGAGGGGTTGGACTGTAAACCTACAGGACAGTAGATCTCCAGGAAGAGGAGTTGGACTGTAAACCTACAGGACAGTAGATCTCCAGGAAGAGGGTTGGACTGTAAACCCACAGGACAGTAGATCTCCAGGAAGAGGAGTTGGACTGTAAACCTACAGGACAGTAGATCTCCAGGAAGAGGGTTGGACTGTAAACCCACAGGACAGTAGATCTCCAGGAAGAGGAGTTGGACTGTAAACCTACAGGACAGTAGATCTCCAGGAAGAGGGTTGGACTGTAAACCCACAGGACAGTAGATCTCCAGGAAGAGGAGTTGGACTGTAAACCCACAGGACAGTAGATCTCCAGGAAGAGGGGTTGGACTGTAAACCTACAGGACAGTAGATCTCCAGGAAGAGGAGTTGGACTGTAAACCTACAGGACAGTAGATCTCCAGGAAGAGGGTTGGACTGTAAACCCACAGGACAGTAGATCTCCAGGAAGAGGAGTTGGACTGTAAACCTACAGGACAGTAGATCTCCAGGAAGAGGGTTGGACTGTAAACCCACAGGACAGTAGATCTCCAGGAAGAGGAGTTGGACTGTAAACCTACAGGACAGTAGATCTCCAGGAAGAGGGTTGGACTGTAAACCCACAGGACAGTAGATCTCCAGGAAGAGGAGTTGGACTGTAAACCCACAGGACAGTAGATCTCCAGGAAGAGGGGTTGGACTGTAAACCCACAGGGCAGTAGATCTCCAGGAAGAGGGGTTGGACTGTAAACCTACAGGGCAGTAGATCTCCAGGAACAGGGTTGAGCAGTCCTGATATAGGGAATCACTCAATACCATCTCCTTGCTGTCCTGTAGCATGCAGCTTTTGATCCTCATTCACCCACACCCAGTCTGGATATTATTCATGTACTAAAGTTGAACTGGGCTCCACCTGTCATTTTGTAAATCCATGTACCTGTCTTAAATATACCATTGGGAGGGGGGAGGGGGGGGGGTCGGGCAGAACAAGTGTGCTTACCGGCCACAGACTGATGTCTCAGAATGCAGGAGGATGTCTCTGGTGTGAGGCCAGAAGGTTTTGTGTCTACCCCAAATGGCACCCTATTCCCTACATAGTGCACTACTTTTTGACAAGAGCTCTATTGGTCCCTGGTCTAAAATATTGCAGTATCTTGGGAATGGGGTGCCATTTTGGATCTAGGCGTTATGTCTGACATGGCACTGTATTCTCTTCATAGTGCACTATATAGGGAATGGGGTGCCATTTTGGATCTAGGCGTTATGTCTGACATGGCACTGTATTCTCTTCATAGTGCACTATATAGGGAATGGGGTGCCATTTTGGATCTAGGCGTTATGTCTGACATGGCACCGTATTCTCTTCATAGTGCACTATATAGGGAATGGGGTGCCATTTTGGATCTAGGCGTTGTGTCTGACATGGCACCGTATTCTCTTCATAGTGCACTATATAGGGAATGGGGTGCCATTTTGGATCTAGGCGTTGTGTCTGACATGGCACCGTATTCTCTTCATAGTGCACTATATAGGGAATGGGGTGCCATTTTGGATCTGGGTGTTGTATAAGCATTATGACCCTCTTGTTTTATTCTAAGGAATGCAAACTAAGATAGTTTTGTTCCTCCCAACCGACACTGAGGTTAGTATACCTTCTCTTTCTCCTCAACAACGCGCTGTTCTTCGACTTGCACCGTTAAAGGTATAGCCATCTGAAGTTAGCATTAGCAGAGCTAACGTAGCCCTGTAGCGAGTGGTTAGCGCCATGCTAACATTAAGAGGCCTTTATGAGTAGGTAACTATCCGGTGTTTTTATTTGGTGGTTGGTGGGTCTGCTCATGACATGACGACCACTGTTGTACCGCATTTAAAGACGCCGACGGACTTTGTTCCGGTCTTTCCAAAATGTCACAGGACTTGACAAGACCGCACAAACATACCTGGGACCAAACCAGGCTAGAAGCGTAGTATACGAGGCTTCCGTGGCACAACACACACGAGACGTAGAGGGGTGAAAGATGCTGTGGCTATGCACCGTTCACTCTATCCATTCCTGTACCAAACTTGTAAAGCTGTGATTTTTTTTTATTTTACCTCTCCCTCAGACACCCTCCATCAATTACGTTATTAGTCAGTAGTCAGTTTTTCTATAGTCAGCTTTCATTGGAGGTTGAAGCATTTGTGAGACTTACACAATTGTGTGTTTTCAATCGATCATATTAGTATTCCTATTATTACAGGACAGAGTTTTCATTGGGCTGTAGCAAGGCTGGCCAACCCTCTGCCTGGAGATCTTCTGTCCTGTTGGTTTTCATTCTAACCATAATTTAGCGGTTCTGATTCATCTAGTTAAGATCTTGTTGAGCAGCTAATTAGTAGAATCAGATGTGTTAAATTAGGGTTGAACTGAAAACCCACAGGACGATAGATCTCCAGGAAGAGGGTTGGACTGAAAACCCACAGGACGATAGATCTCCAGGAAGAGGGTTGGGCAGCCCTGGTCTATAGTATACAACCTTTCATTGGGTGATATATTCAAAATTCTATAGCTACCTAAGTTGAAACACAGTTGACTATTTGTAGGGGGATTTTCCTTGTCCTGGTAAATTTAAATACATCTTAGGTATGTCCCAGATGACACCCTCTTTCCTTATATAGTGATCTACTTTCTTTAGTAGGGCTTAGGTCAAACAAAAGTAGTTCACTATGTGAGGAATAAGCTGCTGTTTGGGACGTAGAATACCAGGCTTGGTTGAACATATAAACAGTGTATGTTGAGGCTCTGTGTTTTTCACCTTGTATACCAAGAATGTTTGGCTAAATATCTTATTTTTTATTTTTTATGTGTACTAATAAGAAGGATTACTGTATTATACTGTGTAAGTATAAATTGCTCTTATGAACTGATGCGATAAGTTTTGGAATGCCGTTACTTACCCCCTTTTTTTTGTTTAGTGTTTCTGGTGTAACACATCTGCAGTGCTACTATAAGATGTCTCCCAAATGGCACCCTATGGAGTGCACTTCTTCTGACCAGGGCCAATAGGGTATAGGGTGCACTACTTTTGACCATGGGCAATAGGGTATATGGTGCACTTCTTTTGATCAGGGCCAATAGGGAATAGGGTGCACTACTTTTGACCAGGGCCAATAGGGAATAGGGTGCACTATTTTTGACCAGGGCCAATAGGGTGCACTTCTTTTGACCAGGGCCAATAGGGAATAGGGTGCACTTCTTTTGACCAGGGCCAATAGGGAATAGGGTGCACTACTTTTGACCAGGGCCAATAGTGAATAGGGTGCACTACTTTTGACCAGGGCCAATAGGGAATAGGGTGCACTTCTTTTGACCAGGGCCAATAGGGAATAGGGTGCCATTTGGGATGTGCTCTGTGTTTTATCCTGTGGGGTGTCTCACCCTTTCTGCAAAAGCAGTTTTGAACTGAACAAAACTCAGGTAAACAAACTGTTTACTTTTGGAGGGGATAACTGTGGCCCAAATAGCAACCTATTCGCTATAAATTTGATCAGAGCCCCATATAGGGAATAGGGCCCTGGTCAAAAGTAGTGCACTTTATAGGGTGCCTGGGGACACCCAGGGCCCTTTCTGCATGTCCACCCCCATGCTTTGACTGGTATCAAAAACATTATGAGCATCTGCTGTATGTTTGTCTTTAGCCTCTTAACTAATACATATATGCAGGCTAGGCTACTATGTTTGTTTTTTTGATAGTGCAAGAGGTCTTTTAAATATCTCATATGTAATGTTAAATATATATTTGCACAAAATGGCAAGGATGTGCCTCAGTGGTCAATATACCTAAAATAACAAATCCAAGTCCTTCAAGAACCTCACCTTTTTCTGAATCAGGGGGAAACATTTTTATTTCAATATCAACTCTTCTATTCCTTATTGATAGCGGTCTGAATGATGTTTCCAGTCTGAATCATACAGGCATACGTCTACCTTCTCCACCATTCATCCCAAAGTGTACCACTTGCGCACTTCACGTCATGGATTTACATTGCTGGAGGGAGTTTCAACCATTTGTTAAATCTACGACCGTTGAGCGTGCGGGTGCCCATTTTCTGGAGAAAGGTGGAGAATGGCGATGTAGCCACAGGTTGTTGTATTTCTAGGGGTCGACAGGTGGGGTGGGGGGGGGGGGGGGGTTTAATTCTGTACTACATCTACTTAACTCCAGATGACCAAGATTCTGTCCCAAATGGCACCATTTTATTCCCTACATAGGGCACTACTGTTGACCAGGGCTCATGGGGAGCCCCATAGGGCTCTGGTCTAAAGTAGGGCACTACTGTTGACCAGGGCTCTGGTCTAAAGTAGTGCACTACGTAGGGAATAGGGTGCCATTTGAGATCAGCCAAAGGCTTGTCCCGTTACTTCTGCACAGAATTGATGGTTAGCATACGATTATAACTTCACTTCACGAATCCATTTTAAAGTAACTTAGGGTCAACTCGGTAGAACATTTTAGCACGTCTCTATAACCCTGCAGACACCCAGATCCTGTCCAGATTACAACCTCCCTAGCCCCCTTTCCTACCACCAGACACGGACATGTCTGTGGATATGTTTTAAGCGTCTTAGTAGGAGTGGCAGATCTAGGATCATTCCTCTTCATAGATAATTATGACTGTTGGACAGGAGGGACCTGATCCTAGATCAGCTCTACTACTCTTGACGTTGGATACTTTACCCTGATTACAATTTGATAGGGGTTAAGCAATATGATAGGATAGGTGGATATGTTGCCCTATTGCTTACATGTGGCCAATCCTTTCCGATCTAGGGGGTAGGTAGAGGGGGAGCCTGTTTCTGGACAGGGCCCAAATCTCTGGTCAGGGTTTAGGAGCTCAATCACTTTGGGGTAGTCAGTCAGTTGTTGTTCATTCTGTGATGAATAGGTTTGCACGCTTCTCTGTTACTGGACCAGTGTTTTTTGTAAAAAAAAAAGTTATTTTATCTTCTCTATCTAGACTAATTTGTGAATTCATTTTCTGCTCGTCAGCAAATGGTGGACAGATTGTCAAGTTTTGCACCGTTGGCATGCTTTGGTTTGTGTTCATATTTTTTTTCTCCATTTCAAAACAAATTTTGACCATGTACAGTAATTTATAAACTTGCATCAAGTTTATGAATAAAGAATTTTAAGATTATTTGTTGGTGATTTGTTTTTTTTAAATTTATTTGTTTACTTTCATTTATTTTGTTTGGGGTGGAGTGTGGGGACAACCGTGTCACGTCAATAAACTAGTTTTGGTGTTGGCCGTGCATGTTGAGTAGTTTTGTTTTGTGAAGGGTAGGCTACCAATGCAACAAAACAAAAAAACTAAATCCTTACTGAAATACGTTACGGTGTCACTACACGAGGATAAGCAGCCAATGGCTTCAGTCAGGGTTTGAGATTGGGGTTAGTAGTCAATTACTTAATTTTTACATTGCTTGTAGTATTCCTTCACAGCCACAGGGGGGGGGGGGGGGTGTTTAAAGTTGCACATCTTTTGCTCAAATCACATAAAGTCACAGCTGACCATATTACAGATTGTACTTTGTAAATTAGGGCTATAGATTATTAGATTAACACGTAGATGCCGTTGGGAAACACTGGCATCTATCCCAAATCTTCTTTTGCTCCTTAAACAACATGTACAGTACACCCTTTTGGTTCCCCAGGATTGGGGAAACACTGATATATAGACTAACATCCAGGCACCATAATGAGGTTTGGGGAAGAGAGACGACGAGTCTGCATCTGTTAAGGAAATGAAATGGTCAAAAAAGAACAAGGGGATGGATTGTTGTCGGTTCATCGGTTCTGAGTGTTTATAGTTGTCAGATCTATGGGAGATATCAGGCCAACTCGGACTTATGGGAGTCTGATATCAGGCCAATTCGGACTTATGGGAGTCTGATATCAGGCCAACTCGGACTTATGGGATTCTGATATCAAGCCAACTCATTGTCATGACAAACTGACTTAGATGACAAGAGCACAAACACATCTGGGACCAGGCTATAGGAGTAGACAACAGATCTGGGACCAGGCTATAGGAGGAGACAACAGATCTGGGACCAGGCTATAGAAGGAGACAACAGATCTGGGACCAGGCTATAGAAGGAGACAACAGATCTGGGACCAGGCTATAAAAGGAGACAACAGATCTGGGACCAGGCTATAGAAGGAGACAACCGATCTGGGACCAGGCTATAGAAGGAGACAACAGATCTGGGACCAGGCTATAGAAGGAGACAACAGATCTGGGACCAGGCTATAAAAGGAGACAACAGATCTGGGACCAGGCTATAGAAGGAGACAACAGATCTGGGACCAGGCTATAGAAGGAGACAACAGATCTGGGACCTGGCTATAGGAGACAACAGATCTGGGACCAGGCTATAGAAGGAGACAACAGATCTGGGACCAGGCTATAGAAGGAGACAACAGATCTGGGACCAGGCTATAGAAGGAGACAACACTGGCCACACTGCTGATTTTAATATTTGTTTAATTTTTTAATAAATGTAACCTTTATTTAAGTAGGCAAGTCAGTGAAGAACAAGTTGTTATTTATAATGCCGGCCTACACCGGCCAAACCTGGACGACGCTGTGTATGCCACCCTATGGGACTCCCAATCACGTCCGGTTGTGATACAGCCTGAATACTGCCTGGCCAGGTTGTGACAACAGAAAGGTTATGGTTTAGTCCCCCAAATATCTGGACTTAGAAAGTTTCATTGGGAACTATTCTACTGTATCTTGGTCTATGCCGCTCTGACATTGCTCCCCCAAATATTGAATAATTTTTAATTCCATTCCTTTACTTTAGATTTGTGTGTGTTGTGAAATTGTTAGATATTACTTGTTAGGTATTACTGCACTGTTGGAGCTAGAAACACAGGCATTTTGCTACACCTGCAATAAAATCTGCTAAACACGTGTATGTGACAAATAAAACATGATTTGATTTTGAATTTGAATTTGGGTAAGAGGTTTCATGACACATTGTGTGTTGAATGCATATTATTTAAAATGGTCTATAATCAAATTTGGTTTTTGGTTTGTATAATATTGTATTGTAACTGATTTGTGGGTAAGTCTATGCTGGATGTGGACGTCTGATTCTCACATTAATATGCAACCCAGAACTGTCAGGTCAGTGAATATGAAACGGCCCCTTGCGGCTAATAGAACCCATCTATATCTTTTAACTGTGTCTGATCACTGATCACAGGATTTTCAGATCTGCGATACAGATTTGGTTTCAGTTATTGTTTAGTATTAACTTTTTAATACATTTTCACCGGAAACTGTAAGTCAATCCTTATTCTTTAGAATTAAAGTTGTTGTAGTCAATTTTGATTTGGTAGATTTTTTTTTTTAGTGGTCCATTGAACCTTACAGTACTTCACGGTCCACATCATTTGTGTGGGGATTGCCTGTCTACGCCGTCGCTATGAACAGGACCGTCTGCCTCTGCTTTTGTATCCTGATCCAAGGTAAGTTTACAGATATGTTATTTCTTCTTTTAACACCTCATAGTTGATGTAACTGATCTAGGACCAGGCTAACACCTCATAGTTGATGTAGCCTGGTCCCAGATCAGTTAACACCTCATAGTTGATGTAGCCTGGTCCCAGATCAGTTAACACCTCATAGTTGATGTAGCCTGGTCCCAGATCAGTTAACACCTCATAGTTGATGTCGCCTGGTCCCAGATCAGTTAACACCTCATAGTTGATGTCGCCTTGTCCCAGATCAGTTAACACCTCATAGTTGATGTAGCCTGGTCCCAGACCAGTTAACACCTCATAGTTGATGTAGCCTGGTCCCAGATCAGTTAACACCTCATAGTTGATGTAGCCTGGTCCCAGATCAGTTAACACCTCATAGTTGATGTAGCCTGGTCCCAGATCAGTTAACACCTCATAGTTGATGTAGCCTGGTCCCAGACCAGTTAACACCTCATAGTTGATGTAGCCTGGTCCCAAATCTGTTTACCTCTGTGGTTGTTACCATAGGAGTTGGCAAGACGGCACAAACGGGAACACATCTGGAACCGGGCTAGAATTGATCCACACTGAATAGTGGTTATTGTCTCATGGAAAGTGTCCGTTTGAAATATTATCTTCCCTGTTGGTTTAGGTGCAGACTCCGAGGAGAGGTTGGGATTTTAGATTGTTCTGGGTACGTTAGGGAATATGGATGCAAGCAGCAGAATCAGATTAAAAAAACATCAAAATAGCCCTTATGGAACAGCGGGGACTGTGAAGAGAGACACGCAGGTCCAGACACGGATACGCACACAAACGCTAGCGCACTACACGCACGGACATTGAAATAACATTGTATGGTGGTATACATTTTGAATTGTAGATATGTAGTAGTGTAATAATGTTATATAATGTACTGTTTTATGTGTAATATAAGTGCCTTAATGTGTTTGGACCCCAGGAAGAGTAGCTGCTGCCTTGGCAGGAACTAATGAGGATCCATAAACCCAGGAAGAGTAGCTGCTGCCTTGGCAGGAACTAATGAGGATCCATAAACCCAGGAAGAGTAGCTGCTGCCTTGGCAGGAACAAATGGGAATCCTTAATAAATACAAAACAGATTATTGGTTTATTTATTGGGAATAGGATTCGTTTCCCTGCCTTTGATACTTTCCATAATATATCCTCTTCCTATACAGAGCATTCTGAAAGTATTCAGACCCCTTGACTTTTTCCACATTTTGATACGTTACAGACTTTCCCTCATCAATCTACACACAATACCCCGTAATGAAAAAGTCAAAATAGGTTTTAAGAAATGTTCTGCAAATGTATTCAAAATAAAATACAGAAATACCTTATTTACATAAGCTTTCAGTCCTTTTGCTCCGAAACAGGATTGTGCCAGGGCACAGATCTGCGGAAGGTTACCAAAACATTTCTCCAGCATTGAAGGTCCCCAAGAACACAGTGGCCTCCATTATTCTTAAATGGAAGAAGTGACCAAGAACCCGATGGTCACTCTGACAGAGTTCCTCTGTAGAGATGGGAAAACCTTCCCAAAGGACAACCATATTTGCAGCACTCCACCAATCAGGCCTTTATGGCCGAGTGGCCAGACGGAAGCCATTCCTCAGTAAAAGGCACATGAAAGCCTGCTTGAAGTTTGCCAAAAGGCACCTAAAGGACCCTCAGACCATGAGAAACAAGATTCTCTGGTCTGATGAAACCAAGATTGAACTCGTTGTCCTGAATGCCAAGCATCACGTCTGGAGGAAACCTGGCACCATCCCTACAGTGAAGCATGGTGGTGGCAGCATCATGCTGTGGGGATGTTTTTCAGGGGCGGGGAATAGTCAGTATTGAGGGAAAGATGAACGGAGCAAAGTAGAAAGAGATCCTTGATGAAAACTTGCTCCAGAGGGCTCAGGACTTCAGACTGGGGCGAAGGTTCACCTTAAAAACAGGACAACGAATCTAAGAACACAGCCAAGACAATGCAGGAGGGTCTTTGGGACAAGTCTCTAAATGTCCTTGATTGGCCCAGCCAGAGCCCAGACTTGAAGCCGAACATCTCTGGAGAGACCTGAAAATAGCTGTGCAGCGACGCTCACCATCCAACCTGACAGAGTTTGAGAGGATCTGCAGAGAAGAATGGCAGAAACTCCTCAAATTCAGGTGTGCCAAGCTTGTAGTGTCATACCCATGACGACTCGAGGCTGTAATCGCTGCCAAAGGTGCTTCAACAAAGTACTGAGTAAAGGGTCTGAATACTTATGTAAATGTGATATTTCAGTTTTACATTTTTAATACATTTGTAAACATTTCTGAAAAACAGTTTTTTTGTTGTTGTCATAATTGGGTATGTTTTAAATCCATTTTAGAATAAGGTTGTAACATAACAAAATGTGGAAAAAGTCAAGGGGTCTGAATACTTTCCGAATGCACTGTATCCTCATTTAAAAAATAAATGTTTATTTATTTCACCTTTATTTAACCAGGTAGGCCAGTTGAGAACAAGTTCTCATTTACAACTGCGACCTGGCCAAGATAAAGCAAAGCAGTGCGACACAAACAACACAGAGTTACACATGGAATAAACAAGCGTACATTCAATAACACAATAGAAAAAGTCTATATACAGTGTGTGCAAATGGCGTGAGGAGGTAGGCAATAAATAGGCCATAGTAGCGAAGTAATTACAATTTAGCAAATTAACACTGGAGTGATAGATGTGCAGATGATGATGTGCAAGTAGAAATACTGGTGTGCAAAAGAGCAGAAAAGTAAATAAAAACAAAATGGGGATGAGGTAGGTAGATTGGGTGGGCTATTTACAGATGGGCTATGTACAGCTTCAGCGATCGGTTAGCTGCTCGGATAGCTGATGTTTAAAGTTAGTGAAGGAAATATAAGTCTCCAGCTTCAGCGATTTTTGCAATTCGTTCCAGTCATTGGCAGCAGAGAACTGAAAGGAAAGACAGCCAAAGGAGGTGTTGGCTTTGGGGATGACAAGTAAGATATACCTGCTGGAGCACGTGCTACGGGTGGGTGTTGTTATCGTGACCAGTGAGCTGAGATAAGGCGGAGCTTTACCTAGCAAAGACTTATAGATGACCTGGAGCCAGTGGGTCTGGCGACGAATATGTAGCGAGGGCCAGCCGATTAGAGCATACAGGTCACAGTGGTGGGTGGTATATGGGGCTTTGGTGACAAAACGGATGGCACTGTGATAGACTGCATCCAGTTTGCTGAGTAAAGTGTTGGAGGCTATTTTGAAAATGACATCGTCGAGGATCGGTAGAATAGTCAGTTTTACTAGGGTATGTTTGGCGGCGTGAGTGAAGGAGGCTTTGTTGCGAATTAGAAAGCTGATACTAGATTTAATTTTGGATTGGAGATGTTTAATATGAGTCTGGAAGGAGAGTTTACAGTCTAGCCAGACACCTAGGTATTTGTAGTTGTCCACATATTCTAAGTCAGAACTAATATACTACTATATATAGTATATAGGACGGCAGGTAGCTTACAGTGTTGGGCCAGTAACCTAAATGTTGCTAGTTCGAATCCCAGTCGGCAAGGTGAAAAATAATCTGTCGATCTGCCCTTGGACAAGGCACTTCACCCTAATTTCTCCAGGGTCGCCGTCAATAATGGCTGATCGCTAGCTCTGACCCTACTCTCCGAGGGTCTCACAGGGGGAGTTGGGATATGCAACAAAAAACAGATTTCCAGGTCACACCTCAGACTCGTACAGGTTACCCACTTGTATATGCAATGAAACATATTTGACCTATATCTTTACACCTCACCTTTTCACAGGGCATCTATTGTACATTACAACACATTCTGTCAATTCAGAAAGTAAACTGACACTCCAATTCAGAAAGTAAACTGACACTCCAATTCAGAAAGTAAACTGACACTCCAATTCAGAAAGTAAACTGACACTCCAATTCAGAAAGTAAACTGACACTCCAATTCAGAAAGTAAACTGACACTCCAATTCAGAAAGTAAACTGACACTCCAATTCCTCATTGCTTTCTGAATGCTGTCTTTATTTCCAGTCGGTCTCTGTGCGGAGTCCGAGGAGAGGCTGCTGAAGTGGCTACTGAGTAGAGAGCGCTACAACAAGCTCATACGACCGGCCAGTAACCGGTTTGAACCGGTTACCATCAAACTGCAGGTCTCCCTGGCACAACTGATCAGTGTGGTGGGTTTATTGGATTGGATTCTATTTTACTTTACTGTTTTGTTTTGTAATTCTATTGTATCAGCGTGGTGACCGTTCAGTTATTTTATTTTCATTTGAGTTTATATAGAAATTACGAAACGTAATGCAATTCATTAAAGTTTGATACATATTTAACAATATGTCTTCTTTTGTAGCATGACAGGGAACAAATTATGATCACCAATGTCTGGCTAACACAGGTGAGAAGAACGATCATCTGTCCAGAATACATACAGTATATAGTGTGGGTGTCATTATTGAACACCACATTATGGTGAAGGTGAGAGATTTACCTCTTGCTACTACTAATAACCATCCTTCTCTCCGTAGAACTGGGTTGATTACAGGCTGTCATGGGAGCCCTCAGACTTTGACGGGATTGACAAGCTCCGCATTCCCTCCCGTCATATATGGCTCCCAGATATTGTACTGTACAACAAGTTAGTATCAAACCCTCCGGGGAAAAGCATGTGCTTTAAAAATGATTGTGTAGTCAATTGTATGATGCTGCTGGGAATTCACAGACAAAGTCAAATATATTCAACGCTGTTATTCTGAGAGCCTAAAATCTCACTGACGTGTCCTCCCTCCAACTGTAGTGCTGACGGTATCTATGAGGTGACGGTCTTCACCAACGCCATCGTCCTGTCCAACGGCAGCATCTTCTGGCTCCCTCCAGCTATCTATAAGAGTGCCTGCAAGATCGAGGTCAAACACTTCCCCTTCGACCAACAGAACTGCACTCTGAAATTCCGCTCGTGGACCTATGACCACACTGAGGTAATACATGGAAATATATTGTGCTTTATCCTTGATAATGTGGTCCTCTGTAGCTCAGTTGGTAGAGCATAGCGCTTGCAACGCCTGGATATTGGGTTTGATTTCTGGGACCACTCGTACTTAAAATGATACAAATTTTAGCTAAATTGAATATGTCCGGATTTCTGTATTGAGGCGTAGAAATGGTATATCATGCACTGTAGTTGGAAGAAACATGGGAAGGTTATGCTGCTTTAAAAGGTGATACACTTGTAGAAGAAAATGCCCATTGAAAGATTTTGCTGAGATTTTTACCCTTCCTAGAGAGCTCTTCTTTGATTACACACACAAATCAAATCAAATTGTATTTGTCACATGCGCCGAATACAGTGAAATGAGTAACGGAGTACTTGAACGGACGTCAAAGTTCAATCTTTAACCAGAGATCCCATTTTTTTTCAAATACTGTACAACTATTTGGAGGAATGTGCATTGTGGCTGCCCGAATTGGCAAGTGAAATTGTGTATTGAAGGCAACGTTCATTGGTGCATGTAGGGCACACAAAAAACACTATGTTGTACTGTTTCCGCCTGCTAAATGGTTAGCAGGGTGAAAAGGCCGTGGCTCGGCTGGCTGAGGTCCTTGATGATCTTCTTGGTCTTCCTGTGACACCGGGTGCTGTAGATGTCCTGGAGGGCAGGTAGTCTGTCCCCGGTGATGCGTTGGGCAGACCGCACCACCATCTGGAGAGCCCTGCGGTTGCGGGCGGTGCAGTTGCTGTACCAGGCGGTGATATAGCCTGACAGAAGGCTATCGATGGTGCATCTGCAGAAGTTCGTGAGGGTTTTAAGGGCCAAGTCAAATTTCTTCAGGCTCCTGATGTTGCACCTTCTTCACCACGGTGTCATGTGGAGGGACCATTTCAGGTCCTCAGTGATGTGCATGCAGAGGAACTTTAAGCTTTTTACCCTCAACACTGCGGCCTCGTTGATGTGGATTGGCTCGTGCTCTTTCTCCTGTAGTCCAAGACCAGCTAGTTAGTTTTGTTGACAATAAGGGAGAGGTTATTTTCCTGGCGCCACTCAGCCAGGGCTCGCACCTCCTCCATGTAGGCTATCTCGACGTTGATGATAATCAGGTCTACGACTAGGGTTACTCTGAGTACTCGAACGGACGTCAAAGTTCGATCTTTAACCAGAGATCACATTTTTTTTCAAAATACTGTAAAACTATTTGGAGGAATGTGCATTGTGGCTGCCTGAACGGGAAAGTAAAATTTTGTATTGAAGACAACGTTCATTTGCTTTTTACATGTGCATTTGTGGGGCACGCACACAAAAAATACTAAGCCAAGCAGCACACCACCCTAAATTCCCTTTGCCCTCTGTGTCTCATTCATTCAATTGCGTTCCGACTGCTCCCTCCCTCCACACATGCCTGCTGAGTGCGTACACAAGCTCCACTTAGGCCTACAGAAATAAATGCCTATAAAAATACATCTAACTGATGGGATACTACACAAGCTACATTCCTCGCCAAATGACGACAGTTTTATTACAGATTACAAATGGACTGGTTGATTGAAGCAGGAAAATATGTGTTCCAACAACGAGCTGCAGTTCTGGAATAATTGCGTTCCGTCTATTTTCAGCTTAAGCTACTTTGCGAACTGCTAGTGCCATTTAGAGTTGTTAAACCTAGGCTATAACCCCCTAAACATAGACAAGTTCCACACTGAAAATATGCCAAAACATTGTTTATTTATCAAGGCAAGTCAGTTAAGAACAAATTCTTATTTTCAATGACCCCCTAGGAACAGCCTTGTTCAGGGGGAGGAGGTCCTTGATGATCTTCTTGGTCTTCCTGTGAAACCGGGTGCTGTAGATGTCCTGGAGGGCAGAACGACAGATTTTTTACCATGTCAGCTCGGCGATTCGATCTTGCAACCTTTCGGTTACTAGTCCAACGCTCTAACCACTAGGCTACCTGCCGCCCCAGTTTGATAAAGACAAAGAGCATATTTTCATCAGAATCATTAAGCATATGTCTACTCTTTAAACAGATGTCGTGGCTGTAATTCATCACCATGCAGTGTTCAATGTGGAATTGTTCATCCATTTTGAAAATTCCAAAGAACAGGCAGAATAAACTCAACTGAACATCTGTATATCAAAGAGAAGACGGATTGTTTTTGGTTCTTAACCCTGAAGAAATTCTTTAAACTCGACAAATTGAGGCCTCGTTTTAAAATGATCTCTCTTTGACAATAACTGTTCGAGGCATCACTTCGCACGGGCAACTTTGTCTGCTAAATTAACAAAACAAGGCTATGACAAACTTGATGATTGAGTTGGAAATGTGCATAGCCATGCAGTCATGGATGAACAGGGAGTTCAGGAGGGGACTGAGCACGCATCCCCTTTGGGGGCCCCCTGTGTTGAGGATCAGCATGGCAGAAGTGTTGTTGTCTACCTTCACCACCTGGGGTCAGCCTGTCAGGAAGTCGAGGTCCCAGTGCACAGGGAGGGGTTCAGACCCAGGGCCCTGAGATTAGTGATGAACTTGGAGGGTACTATGGTGTTGAAGGCTGAGCTGTAGGCAATGAACAGCATTCTTACATACGTATTGCTCTTGTCCAGGTGGGATAGGGCAGTGTGCAGTGGCGATTGCATCGTCCGTGGATCTGTTGGGGTGGTATGCAAGTTGTAGTGGGTCTAGGGTGTCGGGTAAGGTAGAGGTGATATGGTCCTTGCCTCTCAAAGCACTTCATGACAACAGAAGTGAGTTCTACGGGGCAATAGTCATTTAGTTCAGTTACCTTTGCTTTCTTGGGTACAGGTGGACATCTTGAAGCAAGTGTGGACAACAGACTGGGATAGGGAGCAATTGAATATGTCCTTAAATACTCTAGCCAACTGGTCTGCACAAGCTCTGAGGACGCGGCTTGGGATGCCGTCTGGGCCACAGTCTTGCCACGGAGATCGGGAGTACACAGTCTTCGTGAGCGACGGGGGCCCACGCCGGCAGCTCAGTGTTTTCCTCGACGTGGGCGAAGAAGGTGATTAGCTTGTCCGGGAGTGAGTCATCAGTGTCCGCAACATGGCTGGCTTTCCCTTTCTAGTCCATGATTGTCTGGAGGCCCAGCCACATGCGTCTCGTGTCTGAGCCGTTGAATTGCGACTCCACTTTGTCCCTGTACTGTTGTTTTGCCTATTTGATTGCCTTACGGAGGGCATAGCTGGTCTGTTTGTACACATCCATGTTTTCCAGTCACCTTGTGGTGGTTTGCTCTTTTTTAGTTTTGTGCGAACGCTGCCATCTATTCACATTTTATGGTTTGGATAAGTTCTAATCATCACAGTAGGGAACAACATCCTCTATGTACTTCCTGATGAACCCAGTCACCGAGTCAGTGTTTACGTCGATACTATTCCCAGCGGCGACCCGGAACATTTTCCGGTTCGAGTGATCAAAATAACCCTCAACCATAGATTCCGATTGGTCAGACCAATGTCGAACAGTCCTTAACACAGGTGCTTCCTGTTTAAGTTTCTGCCTATAGGCGGGGAGGAGCGGGATGGAGGTGTGATCTTATTTGACAAAGGTGAGATCTGGGGATGGCCTTGTAAAGTAACAATGGTTAAGTGTGTCATCTCCACGTGTAGCACAGGAGATGTGATGGTAGAATTTCATGAGCGTTTTCCTCAGATTTCCTTTAATAAAGTCCCCAGCTACAATAAATGCGGCCTCAGGATATGTGGTTTCCAGTTTGCGCAAAGTCCAGTATAGTTCCTTGAGAGCTGTCGGGTTGAGGGGAAATATACACGCCAGTGACAATAACCAAGGCAAATTCTCTCAGGAGGTAATACGGTCAGCATTTGATGGTGAGGTATTCCAGATCGGGGAACAAAAGGGCTTGAGTTCCTATAAGTTACCACAATCACGGCAAGCATTGTTAATCATTTGACATATACCCCTCCACCTTTGTTTTTCCGGGAGAGTTATTTCTTCCTGTCTGTGCAATGAACAGAGAACCCCACTGGCTGTATGGACGGGGACAATATGTCCGGAGAGAGCCATGACTCCGTAAAACAGAGGATGTTACAGCCCCTTATGTCTCTTTGAAAGGAGATCCTCGCCCTGAGCTCGTCTACTTTATTGTCCAGGGACTGAACGTTAGCGAGTAATATACTCTGAAGTGGTGGATGGTTTGCTCGCCTCCTGCACTTGAATAGAACCAAACTTCTCCTCCGGCGTCAACGTTTTAGTGGAGCACCCGGGATGAATAGAGCTGCCTCGGGAAGCCCAAACAAAGGATCCAGGTCAGGGAAGTCAAATTTCTGGTGAGAGCCTGCCGATCTAATGTCCGAAGGTTATTTTCGGGTGTAGGAAATAATACTAGAAATGTTCACTGTAAGAAATAACACAAAAAAAAAGCTAAATACTGGAAAGCTGGCTTGGAGCTAGAAACAGAGCGAATGTGTCTGTTGGCGCCATCTTGTACAGCGCCAACATGTAAACACATGCGAGTCAGCATGGCAATGTCCTCCAGAGTCTCTCTACTTATCCCAGCTAAATCCAGAGCAGCAATGTTTTTGAGAGCTGTAGCAACACTTTGCAGTTGTCCAAAGCTATAACTTTACACCAAATCTGCGGTAGCAAAGATGATCTATGTACTGACCGGTGAAGCTCCCATTGTGTTATAGACTGAAGCCTGTGACATGACAAACCAATCAGGACTCCTATCTTGGCATGTCCAACCATTCTATTATCTCAGCCAATCACGACTAAACAGGAAGGATCCTTTACTTCTCCTTGTATAGCTCAATGCTTTCTCTTTGGCTGAACTAGTCTCATCAGTTTATTTATTCATATTTACAGATCCCATACAAGTTTATAATTAAGGCGTATGAATGTTCACATGTTCAAGAAGGCATTTCTGCCCCCAATTTTTTATAAGAATAGCTTTTTCAGACGGCCCTACTGTGAAGTAGGAACTATCGTCAAATGCCTTAGATCCTGTAACCGGTTACATGTGTGTATTGTTTCAGACATATTTTACGTCTGAAACAATATGTATTTTAATTGTCAATGTATTTTAATTGTCAAATCTAAATCCAATCAACACAGGTGGATCTGGTCCTCAGGACAGGTGTTGCCAGTATGGACGACTTCACGCCCAGTGGAGAGTGGGACATCTTGGCTTTACCCGGGAGACGTACTTTCTCCGGCTCAGAGCCCATCTACGTGGATGTGACCTATGACTTCCTGATCAAAAGGAATGAATATATAGTGCCATTTAAAAAAAAATCTTAATCTTCAACTGTTTACAATATATTCGTTTTGTTACTTTTTCTAGTCCTATCATAAGATGTTATTATTTTTTACGATCGAGGAGCACTTTGGAAATGCTTGTTTTCATTCATGCTTTCATGTGTCATCATCTGGAATCATATGCTACACATCTTGTTGAGGTATTATTTGTACCTCAGATAAGATTCAATTCAACTCTGCTCAATTCAATTTATTTCCAGGAAGCCATTGTTCTACACCATAAATCTGATTATCCCCTGTGTTCTCATCACCTCTCTGGCTGTGTTGGTCTTCTACCTGCCCTCTGACTGTGGAGAGAAGATCAGTCTGTGTGTCTCTGTACTGTTGGCCCTCACTGTGTTCCTGTTGCTGATATCTAAGATCGTACCGCCGACCTCGCTGGACGTGCCTCTGATCGGTAAGCTCTGTGCCAGGGCCAGTATTAACCAATGGTACTGGTCTAGTAGGAATGCTGACCTGGAATCAGTTTGACTTTTTTTTAGATCCTAATGGATAAGATTATATTGCCAGTGGGGACCTGATCCTAGATCAGCACTTCTGCTTTGTGCACACAGGTCCTGATATTCACCATGGTGCTGGTGACTTTCTCCATCACCATTATGTGATGGCTCATACATAAGCTTAGTGTTAAGTAGGGCTGCAAAAATAGTATATATATTTTTTATCCTACATATCTGAAAACATATTATTTGACTTTTGAATGTACAGTGTAAATTAAAAGAAAGGTAAAGTTCAACATTTTTATTAGGAAAAACAACATTGCATAATGCCATTTTTAAATGAGATGCTTCTTCACACTCCTCTCTCTCTGATCTGCTAGGTAAATACCTGATGTTCACCATGGTTCTCGTAACCTTCTCCATCGTCACCAGTGTGTGTGTTCTAAACGTCCATCACCGTTTCCCCAGTACACACACCATGGCCCCCTGGGTTAAACTTCTGTTCCTGGTCTGGCTGCCTGCCCTGCTGTGCATGAGGCACCCCCAGAACAACTCAGCCAGACAGCGGCTCCGTCAGAGGAGGCAGCAGTCACTCCAGAAGACCAAGGAGGCTAGCCCAGGGATGGATAAACCTGAGTGGGTTGGACCTGACCCTGGCATGGCCTCCTCTCCCTCCTCATCTCCATTCCTCCTATCTACTGGGCCCTACTACCTCAGAAAAAGGTAATTCTACTATTTCTATCATGTACCATTATTTGTATTTCATTTTTTTCATTTTATTATGGTCAGGTGACCACCAGAAAATGTAATCAACAGATTATGAATTTACGGTAATGTATGTACATTTTCAAGAAAATGTATCAAATAAACCTGTAACTGATGGTTCCCTTGACATGTAAAGAAAATGTATAATTAATTAATTAATTCAGGAGTGTGAGGACACCAGAGGGGTTTCTGCCCACGGAGCAACTGTCTGGTTGGCCGTGGTGTGGCAGCTCCAGCTCTGACATCAGTCACAGTCCTGACCTACAGGAAGCTGTCGACGGGGTGCGATACGTCGCTGACTACATGATTAGAGACGACGACAACAAGACTGTGAGTCAATCTGGTCTTATTTGAATTGTTGTTTTTGTTTGCTGCAAAAATTGGTTTATCGTATCTACCACATCAGAAATGCAGAAAATCAGAACACAATAAGATGTGATGGTCAGAATGTTAAAAAAAAGTAAGAGAGATCGCAGGTTGGAAAAGCTACTTTTCTGTCCAACATAAAAACTGAAATCTGTCTGGAAGGACCATTTTTTTTCTGTCCAGCTGGAGATTGACCTTCAAAGCTCTTCAAGCCCAGTCTTTTGTTTTATGTGTGTATGTGTCGTAATGTTTTTGGACCCCAGGAAAGAGTAGCTGCTGCCTTGGCAACGCCTAATGGGGATTCATAATAAACCTCAGGAAGAGTAGCTGCTGCCTTGGCAACGCCTAATGGGGATCCATAATAAACCCCAGGAAGAGTAGCTGCTGCCTTGGCAACGCCTAATGGGGATTCATAATAAACCCCAGGAAGAGTAGCTGCTGCCTTGGCAACGCCTAATGGGGATCCATAATAAACCCCAGGAAAGAGTAGCTGCTGCCTTGGCAACGCCTAATGGGGATCCATAATAAATACAAAATACCTGTGGGCGGAGCTACACCTCTGATATTAAACTTTATTCTGCAGCATTTTGTACAGTTGATCATTCTCTCTCTTTTTTCACGTGTTCTGCAATGAATGGATGGATGTGTGAATGGGTGGATGTGTGTGTGTGTGAGTGGATGTGTGAATGGATGGATGTGTGGGTGGATGGATGTGTGGGTGGATGGATGTGGGTGGGTGGATGTGTGAGGGGATGTGGGTGGATGGATGGATGTGGATGGATGTGGATGAGTGGGTGGGTGGGTGAGTGGGTGGATGGATGTGTGGGTGGATGGATGTGGGTGGATGGATGTGGGTGGGTGGATGTGTGAGGATGTGGGTGGATGGATGGATGTGGATGGATGTGGATGAGTGGGTGGGTGGATGGATGAGTGGGTGGATGAGTGGGTGGATGTGTGGGTGGATGGATGTGTGGGTGGATGGATGTGGGTGGGTGGATGTGTGAGGGGATGTGGGTGGGTGGATGTGTGAGTGGGTGATCATGCTGCTTTACTCCCCCAGACATTTGAGTCTCTTCTCTAGACCTTTCTCTCTCTCCTTTTCTGACCCTGTGTTCACCAGGTGATTGAAGACTGGAAGTACGTGGCGATGGTATTGGATCGGATGTTCCTGTGGATCTTTGCAGTAGGCTGTATAGCCGGTACTCTTGGGATCTTCCTCCAACCTTTCTTCCAGCAACAGACCATCCCCATCCGGAATCTCATCAGCCCCACGTCACCAAGGGACATCATCTTGAAGGATTCCATTGTTTAAAAAAAATATTATCCATGTAAACAGATAATGTCTAGCTTTAAAAGCGGACCGCATGAAATGATCTGAAGGACTTTACTGTAAACTGGCTAATGCCACTACTATTTCTTAGCTACAATTTATTACAATGATGATGAAACGGATGATCCGGGATTCCTGCCGTCATTATATGGGGGGAGTCAATAGCTCAAGGAAGAGTTGTGTGTGTTTGTGTTAGATAGAGCAGTGTCTGACTGCTGTAGGCTGAGGAAGATGCTTTGAATTGACCGTGTTCGGTAAAGAGATGTTTTGTGATGATGGATAGACTTTAATTAACAACACGGTAACATTATGCATGTCCCCTAAACTGAATGTCACAAACTGAGAAAATATATGAAGTGTGCTGCCACCCTCTGCCAATGTTATGAATTTAAAGTGAGGTCGTAAAGTAGGCTACTCAACAAAACGCTGAATGGATGGTTGGTTTGAACACGAGCAGGTTCTTATTATGAGGCGTGTTGTGATCTCTCCATTTTTAATCCTCTGTGCTCAATTGCCTTGTGGTGACAATATTACATCATCCCAGGTTCAATTTAACTAATGTGCTGCCTGTGTTTATGAAAGAGTGGCGGGGGGGGGGGGGGGGGGGCTTTATTCAACACATTTTTAGAGGTCTATCTAATGAAACATAACCTAATGTAAAGGTCTACATATTCATATCATACTCATACAGTCCCAATTCATTTTATGACATCAGTGGTCTGTGTAGCCTGGAGAAATCCAGTCTGTTTGTGCTAACATTCCACTCCTCGTCATGCCAAACAATGACACAAGAGTACAAGGAGTAGAACGTTAGCACAAAACAAAAAGGTGATGGATTTCAGGCTAAGGCCTGTGTGATTTATCAAACAATTTCTTAGGATGTATGAGCAGTAGGAGTTGATACATAGCTCGGTTCCAGATCGGTTGGTGCTGCCATGACAACTCCGATGGTGATTGTCCAAACAAACAGACTTGACAAGACGGTACTGTTACGAAACCAACGTCTAGCCTTCTGATATTGTTGCACTCGCTTTGTCTAGGGGTCCTAGGCCTAGTAACCTGGTCTGTAACCTGAATGAATGTGTGCATTTATGAAACAAATCAACGTTTGAGGACCGCTTTGGATGCACATGTTCCCTGGAGACAGCAACTTACCGAGTCCAGGGCCAGCTCTGTCTTGACCGCTTGGTCGAACTACAACCAGGCCAAACTAAAGATTCCAAACCAACCAGCAGCCTCGTGTCCACCAAACCAACCAGCAGTCTCACGTCCACCAAACCAACCAGCAGCCTCACGTCCACTAAACCAACCAGCAGTCTCACGTCCACCAAACCAACCAGCAGCCTCACGTCCACCAAACCAACCAGCAGTCTCACGTCCACCAAACCAACCAGCAGTCTCACGTCCACCAAACCAACCAGCAGTCTCACGTCCACCAAACCAACCAGCAGCCTCACGTCCACCAAACCAACCAGCAGTCTCACGTCCACCAAACCAACCAGCAGCCTCACGTCCACCAAACCAACCAGCAGCCTCACGTCCACCAAACCAACCAGCAGCCTCACGTCCACCAAACCAACCAGCAGCCTCACGTCCACCAAACCAACCAGCAGCCTCACGTCCACCAAACCAACCAGCAGCCTCACGTCCACCAAACCAACCAGCAGCCTCACGTCCACCAAACCAACCAGCAGCCTCACGTCCACCAAACCAACCAGCAGCCTCACGTCCACTAAACCAACCAGTAGTCTCACGTCCACCAAACCAACCAGCAGCCTCACGTCCACCAAACCAACCAGCAGTCTCACGTCCACCAAACCAACCAGCAGTCTCACGTCCACCAAACCAACCAGCAGTCTCACGTCCACCAAACCAACCAGCAGTCTCACGTCCACCAAACCAACCAGCAGCCTCACGTCCACTAAACCAACCAGCAGTCTCACGTCCACCAAACCAACCAGCAGCCTCACGTCCACTAAACCAACCAGTAGTCTCACGTCCACCAAACCAACCAGCAGCCTCACGTCCACCAAACCAACCAGCAGTCTCACGTCCACCAAACCAACCAGCAGTCTCACGTCCACCAAACCAACCAGCAGTCTCACGTCCACCAAACCAACCAGCAGCCTCACGTCCACCAAACCAACCAGCAGTCTCACGTCCACCAAACCAACCAGCAGCCTCACGTCCACCAAACCAACCAGCAGCCTCACGTCCACCAAACCAACCAGCAGCCTCACGTCCACCAAACCAACCAGCAGCCTCACGTCCACCAAACCAACCAGCAGCCTCACGTCCACCAAACCAACCAGCAGCCTCACGTCCACCAAACCAACCAGCAGCCTCACGTCCACCAAACCAACCAGCAGCCTCACGTCCACCAAACCAACCAGCAGCCTCACGTCCACCAAACCAACCAGCAGCCTCACGTCCACCAAACCAACCAGCAGTCTCACGTCCACCAAACCAACCAGCAGCCTCACGCCCACCAAACCAACCAGCAGCCTCACGCCCACCAAACCAACCAGCAGCCTCACGTCCACCAAACCAACCAGCAGCCTCACGTCCACCAAACCAACCAGCAGCCTCACGTCCACCAAACCAACCAGCAGCCTCACGCCCACCAAACCAACCAGCAGCCTCACGTCCACCAAACCAACCAGCAGCCTCACGTCCACCAAACCAACCAGCAGTCTCACGTCCACCAAACCAACCAGCAGCCTCAAAGCTCTCCAAGCTGACACTGACTGATCAGCGTAATTGGCTGCACCAAATGTGCTTATCAAGTCTTGGCTTAGCACCTAGACCCGTTTGCTGCCACCTGGGGATGGAGTGTGCAAGAGTATCCTGGGTAGTGTATGTATGTGTGTGTGTGTGTGTCCTAACACTGACCCCCCCCCCCTCCTCCCATTTCATAACAGTACAAACAGATCCGGGACCACCAGACCAGCTGCTCCTCCTATCTGCAACCCATTCTGTGCTTCCTAATGTGATTTTCAGCAGTCAGAATATACTATGAAATAATGGCTGGTTGCATAACCATAAACCCTCCCCCAGATAAGATCTGGGTTCAGATACTATTTGAAATCTTTCAAATAATTTGGAGCGTTTGCTTAAGTCTGCTTGGAATGCCGGATTTGTACCTTTTTCTACTGGTTTCATTGCCACAGCAAAGCTCTATGAAAGCTTATTCACAGCAAAAGTACTTGAAATGATATCAAATTGTATTTGAACCCAGGTCTGACCCAGATGTATCATATGATCTTGCGCAACTATGAGGCCATCTGAATATGACCCAGTATAATATCTTTTTTTTTATATCTTTTTTTGTGATATCCAATTGGTAGTTAGTCTTGTAACATCGCTGCAACTCCCGTACTGACTTGGGAGAGGTAAAGGTCGATAGCCATGCTTCCCCCGAAACACGACCCCGCCAAGCATGAGCCAGTATGTAATTGTGATCTAGGATAGGACTAGGATGACAGTATATGTTAGCATAGATTAGGTTACCTATTAGTTGAATATTGAACTAACAGCTCAAAAACAAATATATAAAAAGGACCAAATAGAGAATTTTATTATCTGATTCCTACACATGTATGATGTTATAGAATGTGCTCAAAACTATAGCTGATAGCTAGTTAATTAATGGGATTGTTTGACATCTACTTCCTTGTATTTTATGAAGGTTTCCAGTGAACGATTCACCATGGGTGAGTGGATATATCAACCAACACTGATCTCATTGGCTGTACTGCTCGTCACTCTGTCCAATAGCATCTATAGGGGTAAAATCCTGGTGTACCCATTGGACGGAAGCCACTGGGTCAACATGAGAGTCGTCATGGAAGAGCTTCATTCTAAAGGCCATGACATCACAGTGGTGCGAGTGTCAAACCACTGGTAGATTTTTCTAAACAATTTTTATTTCACCTTTATTTAACCAGGTAGGCCAGTTGAGAACAAGTTCTCATTTACAACTGGGACCTGGCCAAGATAAAGCAAAGTAGTGCGACAAAAACAACACAGAGTTATATATGGGATAAACAAACGTGCAGTCAATAACACAATAGAAAAATCTATGTACAGTGTGTGCAAATGTAGTAAGGTTGGGGAGGTAAGGCAATAAATAGGCCATGTTGGCGAAATAATTACAATTTAACATTAACACTGGAGCGATGGATGTGCAGATAATGATGTGCAAGTAGAGATACTGGGGTGCAAAAAAATAAATAACAATATGGGGATGAGGTAGTTGGGTGGGCTATTTACAGATGGGCTGCGTACAGGTACTGTGCAATGATCGGTAAGCTGCTCTGACAGCTGATGCTTAAAGCTAGAGAGGGAGAAATAAGTCTCCAGCTTCAGTGATTTTTGCAATTCATTCACGTCATTGGCAGCAGATAACTGGAAGGAAAGGTGGCCAAAGTAAGTGTTGGCTTTGGGGATGACCAGTGAAATACATCAAGTAGAATTCACCCCCACTACACCTACATCACCATCCTTTAACACTGGTGGCTTCCATTAAAACTTCTTTGGTGAATTTATATTAAGTAAACATCCGAAAAATCATGCTTCACTCAAGGACCCTTGAGGTGTCCTTTTTCGGGTTTCACAAGAACATGGCTGAAATGATTGCTCGGGTCCTTGAAGACAGCGAGTTGATCCATTCTCTCCAGGATGGAAGTTTTATGGATCCTGGGATTGGTGGAGGGACGATCTTCCTCTGGTATACAATGTCAGGTGGACCATCCAAGGTGAAGCTCATTTGGTCATCGCCCCGTCACCTCTGTCCTACATCCCATTCACACCCACAGAGTGTGACAGACAAGATGGCATTCCCCCGGAGAGTCACCAACGTCATAGCTTACATTCTCGAGACTTAGTGCCCCTCAGAAAGTATTCACACCCCTTGACTTTTTCCACATTTTGTTGTGCTACAAAGTGGGATCAAAATGGATTTAATTGTAATTATTTTTACACACAAAAAATTCTAACAACATTTGTAAATATTTAACCTTGATCAGATAAGTGTTCAACCCCCTGAGTAAAAACATGTTAGAATCACCTTTTGCAGCAATTATAGCTCTGAGTCTTTCTGGGTAAGTCTCTAAGAGCTTTCCACACCTGGATTGTACAATATTTGCCCATCATTGTTTTTCAAAATTCTTCAAGCTCTGTCAGATTAGTTGTTGATCATAGCTAGACAACCATTTTTAGGTCTGTAACTGTAACTCAGCCACTCGGGGAACATTCACTGTCTGCGAGGATCATTGAAACCTTATGGCTGCTTCAGAAGTAATGGGCCCACTTTTACCCGGAGGGTGGAAAGCTTGGTGTACTTCCTCTTCCTTTGTAAGTTACTTTGTTATTATGTTGATGTTAAATATATATATATATTTTTAGAATAGTACGTAGCCTGGTCCCAGATCTGTCTGAGCCAATCAGAAACTGCGTAACGAGGTACTCCCTGACCTTTGACTCTCACAGCACCCGATATTCTGTGCTGGGGACCAATGATAACCTGCTAACTCATCATAGTCCCTGTTTTCAGTGCATTAACTCACGCAAAAGGAAAATGGCCTTGGTTACTTTGTACTCTTGTCCTGGTCTGAGAATGTCCACAATGTAACCAAGGCTCAAGACAAGAGGTGACATAGACAGCCCAGTAACCAGGGTTGGGGGGTTAAAACCGGGAGTCGATATTTCTGTCCGCTATCTGTCTGTGTCCACATCTCCTGCTGGGTCTCAGAAGGTGTGCCAGATAGTGTGTGTGAGTCCATCTGCTGTTTGGCAAAGAGAGGGACAGACGTCACTTAATGGAATAAACACATAATTTGTACCAATGTATGTAAAAGCTCCTATTTGATTGTTTAGTATAAATGATAGCTGGGCTATTTGATGTCAACGCAACCTGACCAAATCTCTCAAAAAATTTGGAAAAAATGATTTTATTAGTTGCTATAAATACCTTACATACAAACGTGACCATACCTTAACACATTTTAATATTTACAAAAATTGGGACACATTTTGACACCTACAGAGAACATTTCTAAAAGGGCAGATAGACCAACAAATATCCCCCCCCCACTACTTTAAAAAACTGTTCATCAGAAAAGTATAATTTCCAAAAGTATAACATTCATGTACAGTTTGCAGGAAAGGTAAAAGTCACTGGGCCCTGAAGAAGGCTACAGGCCAAAACATGTTGGTTTTAATAAGAACAAGCATTTCTATCGCCAAGTTGGTGAATTTCCCCCTCTCCTCTGTTTGCACCTCTGTTCATGCACCTTGGTTGGAGAGGGAGGTACCGGCAGTGTTCCCTTCCCTTTAGAAGTTGCTGGAGAGACAAGGTCTTGCAGTCTTGAGGCATTTGTAGAGAAAACATTATGAATTCTCTCCCATAGCTTCAAAAAACAGGTTTTGGCTTAATGATGTTGTCGAAGTCATGTCATCTCATACATCTCGTAAGTGTTGTTGACTTCCTGGAGTTCCTCTTCCTGCTGGCAGCTCTCTCTGATCACGTACACTATGAGTCCCACACAGATGAATATCAACAGAGCAATACCAATAACCTAGAAGAAGAAGAAGACTTCATTAGAAGAAAATACATATTGTGGATGTAGTGGACATGAGTCGGTCATGGGGCTCCCGAGTGGCGTAGCGGTCTAAAGCACTTCTATCTTAGTGCTAGAGGTGTCACTACAGACTCCCTGGTTCGAATCCAGCCTGCATCACAACTAGCCGTGATTGGGAGTCCCATAGCGTGGTGCACAATTGTCCTAGCTTTGCCAGGGTAGGCCGTCATTGTAAATAAGAATTTGTTCTTTACTGACTTGCCTAGTTCATTTTTAAAAATTTTAATGGTCACGTGATGAGGTAACTCTGCCTGCGAACTTCAAAACCAGTGTCTGCCCAGTGACCAATAGTGAATTTCCTATTGGTCTAAGACGTTGGTTGCTCCCGTGGGAGACCCGGGTTTGTATCCCGTTTGCTACTTGGAAAACAGAAATGCGTTTTCTTGGTTACAAGTCAACCCACCCAGGAAAACCAAGACACACTCCCTGATAGGATGAAAGCACAGGGTCAACAGCAGTGCAGCGACCCTGGAGCAATGCCTAGGTGCACAATGTCAGGAAACAGTATATAGGAAATGTTTCCCGTTGGACCTGGGATTCGAACCGGCGAGCCTCCAGTTGTCTGGCCCACCTCCATGCTACCTACCACCCCACATGTACAAGGGTCAAGGAAGAATAAGCAGGTTCAGTATATCCACACATTACAAAAAAAAAGAGCTATTCATCATGAACACTTGTTTTGAGTTTATGATACACTTTACTTTTCTTAATGGCACAGGCACCGACAATAAAAATCAGGGTCCGGTTTCCCAGATCCAGATTAAGCATAGTCCTGGATTAAAAATCATTCTCATTGAAACATTTCCATTGATAGTGTGTTTTAGTCCAGGACAAGGCATAATCCTCATCCGGGAAACTGATCCCAGTGTGTTTTCCTCACCTGAGACTCCACAAATAATTCCTGAGAGTGCACCATGAGATCCTGCAGCGTGCCATCGTCATGCGGCGGCTCACACCACTTCTGAGGAGCCGCCTTGTCGACAATCACAAACCTGCCGTTCCAGTCTGTTAGCGCACACGCAAAGTACTGTCCGTCCAGGAAGAGCAGGATCAGCCAGACGATGGGCGGAACCAGGCTGGAGATGGACACTGTCCTGGGGCAGCCGCTCAGGTCGTACCTGCAGTCCTGGATGATTAGCATCAGCATGAAGGCCATGATAGCAGGAATGACGAAGAAGGCGGAAGAAAATAGCCCGTTCCATTTGGGGTCGCACGGACACTCGAACTCCAGCTCAACCAGCTTCTCCAAGCCCATCAGGATGAAGCCGAAAGCCACGTTGGAGACCAAGGGGCTGTTGCCGAATTCACTCTTCAGTCGGGAGAGCCATTGTTGCCTCCTTTCCATACTAGATGACACTACATAAAGTGTGAACAGAGACTGAGAAGTCTGAGAGTGGAGAGCGGTGGTAGAATATGCAGACATGCAGGAGCTCCAGTGATGCATGATGGTTAACACCGGTTTTGTGGGAAGGCTTTGCCCTGGAGGCACAGAATACACATTTCTGGTCTCGTTGGTTGACATCAAAGGAAGGCGTAGCCGCTGTGTCTGGGTTTATACAACCCATTGGCCCTGTGGGGCTGACAGACATGGTGTCCAGGGAGATGAACCCTCCCCTCAGACCCCGAGAGAGGGAGGGTGCTATAGAGTGGAGGGAAAGTTTATGTCACGGGAATGTGATGTCTCTACAGGTGTAGGATCTTAATTTGACCCAGTTTCTCACAGCATGAAAATAATCCTGCAGCAATAGGACATTTTTATTATTGTGTGGATTATAATTAATGGATATTTTTGTATCGGTTGATACATTTTTAGTTAGTGCAAATTAAGTCTGACATTTTTAAGTGGAAGCCTTTTTAAACCTTGAATACAATACAAGTTTGCATTTCCTGCTGAGCACGACATCTCCTGCAACAACAGGGTGATCAAATTAAGATCCTACACCTGTATACTGTATGCAGATGTGAATCCGGAATGTTGTATGCATATTATATATGTGGAGGGTTGACATTTAAATATGAAATATATATTATGGAGGGAAGCATACAGTGCTTAGTGAAAGTCTACACACCCCTTGCACAGTCTTCACATGTTGCTGCCTTAAAAGAAAATCTAAACATTTTATTAAATTAGATTTCTTTCCTACCGATGTGCACAACCTATTCCACATTTCTAAAGTGAAGAAAAAATGTCAAATCATTTTCCAAGTTAATAAAAAATAAAAAACGAAAGCACCTTTGGCAGCCATTACAGCTGTGAATCATTGTGAATTAGATCCTACCAACTTTGCACAACTCTTGGCCACATTTATCCATTGTGTTTGTCAAAATTGCTCAAGCTCAGTAAATTTGGTTGGGAGTCATTGATGGACAGCAATATTCAAAACTTTGCAAAAAGGCAGTTAAGTAATACTGCAAGACAACACGGTAAAGAAAAATGTAAAACTACATTTAAAAAACTACTAATTACATTTTTTTTCTAACTACAAGGTTTTTGGCAAATCCAGTAAAACAGAATACAAAGTGAAACCCTCTATATTTTCAAGTATTGTGGTGGCAGCATCATGTTATGGGTATGTATTGTGGTGGCAGCATCATGTTATGGGTATGTATTGTGGTGGCAGCATCATGTTATGGGATGCTTGTCACCGGCAGGGACTTGGGAGTTTGTCAGGATCAAAATAAATATGAAAGGAGCAAAGCCCAGGTAAAATGGCAGGGTTTCCTCTAAGTCTTCTGAATACCTATCCCTGAGTTAGAGTTGTGTTTGTCAGTGGTACAATAACAAAAATGTTAATGCCAAAAACAATGTGTGGTAGGTTATGTAGTGGGTTGTGTAGTAGGTTATGTAGTGGGTTTTATAGTAAGTTATGTAGCAGGTTGTGTGTAGTGTAGTGTGTAGTGTAGTGAGTTGTGTAGATCGGTAGGGGGAAAAAAACTAAAGTATTTGAGATGTAATTTTAAGGACTGTGCAAAGGGTGTGTACTTTTACTCGCAACAGTAAAGTCCCATAAGATATGATGTGAATCTTATTGATCTAACAAGTTACTCAAGGAACTCTATCTGAAAACATGCTTTAAATGTTAAAACAAATGTGGTTTAAAGGAAACTCTATAGTAGACCACAGCCATATCAAAATGTTCTATATTTTATACAATGTGTATACATTAGTAATGACCATAACATTAAAATATGTTTTTATTAGATCCATTAAAAAAACCCACATACAACTATATCTGGACATGTATATACAGTAGTATGGTATATATTATGGATCCCCGTTAGCTGCTGCCAAGGCAGACCATAACATTGTCTAATATAGCATCCATGATTTGTATCATCGATTGGACAGTCTATTTTGTTCATATGTATAAAAAAAAAGAAAATAAAAAATTCAGAAATGACTAGTTGATTTGGAAGTTCTATTCTATCTATATTTCCGTTGTATTTTTGAGATGCTACTCGTTGCGATAAACGTCAGCTTCAAATGAGAACATGCGTTTTTTTTTGTGTTTATAAAAACAAAACATAAGTAGTATTATGTATCATATACTATCATCAGGTTGGCAGGTAGCTTAGTGGTTAGAGCGTTGGGCCAGTAAGCGAAATGTTGCTGGATCGAATCCCTGAGCTGACAAGGTAAAAATCTGTCATTCTGCCCCTGAACAAGGCATTTAACCCACTGTTCCCCGGTAGTCTGTCATTGTAAATGTTAACTGTCTTGCCTAGTTAAATAAAAATCTGTGTTGGGGTCATCTACAGCAGCGGTGTAAAGTATTTAAGTAAAAATACTTTAAAGTACTACTTAAGTAGTTTTTTGGGGTATCTGTACTTTACTATTTACATTTTTGACAACTTTTATTTTTACTTCACTACATTCCTAAAGAAAAGAACATACTTTTTACGCCGTACATGTTCCCTGACACCCAAAAGTACTCGTTACAATTTGACAGGAAAATGGTCCAAATGGTCCACGCACTTTGTCAAGAGAACATCTCGGGTCATCCCTAGTCCCTCTTATCTGGCGTACTCACTAAAAACAAATGCTTTGTTTGTAAATGAATGTCTGAGTGTTGGAGTGTGCTCCTGGCTTTTACTTTTACTCAAGTTTAATACTTGAGAATTTTTTTCCACCACTGATCTACAGTATCTGTACATTAGGTGGCAGCAGAACTGTACTGTATTAGGAACGCTCAGACTACATTCAGACTACAAATTGGTTCTTTCTTTTTGCTGGTTTACCTGAAATCTGGTAGTAATGAATCGATTCATGCTTGTACAGTATACATATGAACCACATTTTGGTTGAAAGCTTTCTGTCATGCCTTTCAACTTTACCTTTGCATGCTCTTGCAATTGTAGGCCTAATTCTTTCAGGGATGGTCAAAAAGCAATGGAAGGTGTCATGTAAAGTTAACATAAAGGGTTTACAGTAGGCCTAGTGTTTATCATTTAGCCTAGGAGAGAGAAATGTTTTGGTCATTCAGACACAAGATAAGATAAATCATTTCCAGAATGATTGCCACCATGTCCTAATGCTGTTAGTATGGCTGAGTTGACAGTGAAATAGGATTAAAAGTCCCAGTAAAGCCTGGCTGCAAACTGAGGTCAGGACTTAGCCAGGTGTCTGTGTGTCCGTTTCAGACTGTGGTGGGGTCATCTTGACAAGTCAATCGTTCAAATAGGCAATTTATAACGGGTTGTAGTCTTAACATCTGGAACAAAATAAGGCACAATTGCCTTGTTTTTTAAACGTTCATCCAAGTGTTTCTTGCGCTGATTTCGAGAACCTCTGTCTAACTTTCATCACTCAAACTCTCCTGTCGAATTTAGTTATGCGCACGCCAAAAGGGATGTATTTACAATTATAAACTGGGTGGTTCGAGCCTGAATGCTGATTGGCTAACAGCCGTATACCACGGGTATGACTAAGCATGTATTTTTACTACTCTAATTACGTTGGTAACCCGTTTATAATAGCAATAAGTCACCTCGAGGGTTTGTGATATATGGCCAATATACAAGGGCTGTGTCCAGGCACTCTAACAGCTCTTTGCCAAGGTATATTGGCCATTTACCACACCTCCTCGGGCCTTATTGCTTAATCATGTCAGTCAAACGAGTTAAATCGACACCCATTAATGGAAAAATATCTGGCGAGTTTAGTTTATTCAAATTAGTTTATTAAGTCACGCTAGCTCGCAATAATTATTATTTTGAAGGAAACCCGAATTTTGATCATTATGTCGTTAGTTACGTTGCTATTCCTTCTTAATTCCCTCGGTAATGTTATGGAAAGAGGGTATATTGGATAAATGTGGCAACCCCTCTTGCTGCGAAAAAACATTTTGGGACAGTTTTCAGGCCTTGTGGGTGGGTTTTGAGTGGTTAGGCTATACATTTTTGAACTGGCAAACCTGCCGGCATAACGAGCAGTTAGCACCGACCGAACATCTTGTGGAACACAGCTTCAGCTTCATCACCAAGTTAATTGGGAAATAAATGAAACCCTCACCAGCTAGCTAACAATCTATTTTAGTTTCACTGTCCGATCATTCAAAAAACGAGCAAACTAATAGTTATTTTTACCTTTCCACAAACGGTCTGGTATTGGCTACTGCGTGGCCAGTGTGAACTAACGTTAGCATGCTAGCCAGCCAGCTTGATAGAGTTCCGTCAGTTGCTATCCTTCTAAATGCGGTGGTCACTGGATAAACTAGCTATGAGTTGGAACATATTTAGCTGAAAACGAACTGGTAACGAGTTGTTGTTGCCCATGGTGGAATAATAACTAGCTAACCCGCTGGCTCCGGAAGCCTACAGTATGTCCCCTGGCATGATGAGCTCCCGAGTCGAGCTAGTTGAGCTGTTTCATAAGCAAATGCCTGATATGAATCAAACACGGTAGCTAGCTAGCATGCCCTCCTCGGCGGGAATGTCAGATTCGTATTTCAATTGTTACTAATAATAACTGATTGAAGTTGGTGGTTACTACTGGTTTCAGATCCAAGGCGAGAGAAATTGTCCGCCATGTTTTATGTTTTGGTAAGGGCTCAGAGTGACTTCATGCACTCAAGAAGGCTCAACCAATCACCCGACGGGTTATATGTCAAGACTCATGGATATTCATGAGTTTTCCCCTTCCTTCCTTCTCTCCATCCTTCCTTCCTACGGAAGGTAATTTGGCACAATGTAGACGGCAAATATTTATAAATGAATTGTATGTGGGCAGCCTACAAGATGTGATCTCGCGGGATTTCCCATGGTGGATGAGAAAGGTAGTTGTTTAGCACAGCCCATGATTAAATTGTTCCATCTGGGATCTCTATCCCACTATTGCAGTTGAAATGTAAAATGGTAAGGGTTATTGTTAAGGCGAGGGTAAGAGCAGGGGTTAAGGTTAGGCACTGACCATTTCATCACCGCGCACCAGGCACTGCACAGGTGGCGTCAGCACCCTTCTGGTGAGCGAGCGCGCCGCTGTTTTTGCGTGACCTGATTGGAGAATTAGACGGGGCCGCTCTTCCATCAGCTCGGTATCTACCCGGTAACCCGGTCCACTCACACAATCATTCAGGCCACCCCACCCACTTTCCCCGCTACCGGCATCTACAATCGTCCACCTGAGTCGATGCTAGCTGGAAAAAGAAGAGCAGAAATGATGTCGGTCTCGGTGGCGTTCATTGGAGTGGTGATGCTGCATTTGGTCTCCTCACAGAACGGTAAGAATGTGAAGTGCACGCTTGCCTGCCTGCCGCTCGATAGGAATACCGGGACATCATGGCTTCATGCGGGTTTTAGACTGGAGACACAATGATTGAGCTTTAAATCATATCGTTGCTCAGGATTGGAATTTTGCGCGTCAAATCATTGCAGTGAATATTGCCTTATATTATCCACATAATTTTAAACGCATAGTAGAAAATGGAAACCCTCTTATATCTTTTATTGAATTATGTATGTTCATACCCAGTCAATGTAGTGAATAGAATGACAGAATAAAGGCTTTAAATTGAATGGAATTAGAACGGAATAATATTTCACCCATGCAAGACATTTGTTATAAACGGTCAATAAACCATATCTTTGATGGTTTCCGTGTTTAATATAAACACTACTACTTTAAAATTAAACATCCCGATAAACATTTAGACTAGTCTGTGTCCACAAAATACATTTTGTAGTTGATCGTTAAATCTTTATGACTGTTAAATCTTCATTAGAATGTGAAGGGGACTTGAACGTGATCGCAGGGGCGGTTGGTTGGTTTTAACAAGGACAAATACATGCAGAAGGTTAAAGGAGAGGGGCAGGATTCAGAAATAATCATGCACAGTAAAGTAAGCTGTAATATCATCGACTATCCATAGTCTATGTCCTACCAGTGCCACCCTCAGAAATGGGAAAAAAATACATACAAAACAAAACGTTCTACCTCCTTGTCCTTTCAAATAACAAGTAGGCTACATTAATAGTACATTCACCTGCGACTGGTCCAGTATTGGTACATCACTAGTGGCGGTCGGTGCTGTTTAAGATGAGAGAGGACATTCATTTTTTAATGAGCACGGCCTTATTTCTATTACAGCATATTGGATGACTCTCTTTCACATTCCATTCACCCAGTTCAATGTAACATCGATAGGTTTGGTCTACTACATGAGACTCAAATGTTCCCAATACCCATCATGAGGGTGCTATAACCTAGTCTATGAAACTTTAGAAAGTAGCTTCACAGGTCAAGATAATTTTTAGTAATCAAGGTGACAGACAGTGACACATTCATTACCACCTTGCACACTCTTGCTTGCATCTAGCTGATCTAGGGTGTAATCATTAGTCCAATTACTGTATAGTCGGAACTAGAAGCACAAGCATTTCGCTACACTCACATTAACATCTGCTAACCATGTGTATGTGACCAATAAAATTAGATTTTGATTTGATTTGCAAACAAGCGTTTCTATTGGACAAATTCAGGTATGTTTATCCCAGTTTCATTCCATTCGCTTCTGTTTAAGAAACGTTTTTCAGCAGAATCGGCTAAATAAATACACCCCTGATCCCGCGCAAACACAGTTCACTTTCATAGCAGCCACATACAAACAGCACGATCACTTTGCTCGTTATATAATTCCTTCTCGCATCTACGTGCTCTCCTCCTCTCACCTTTTCCCTTCACTTGTGGACTTCAGTGCACAACACATCAGCTGTCTGTGACCAGGCAAAAAAAACTTTCCAAGTCAGAGATAGTCTACAGGCCAATGAAGCAGTAGACCTATAATGTCCATAGAGCAGAGATAGTCTATAGGCCAATGAAGCAGTAGACCTATAATTTCCATAGAACTCAGAGATAGTCTATAGGCCAATGAAGCAGTAGACCTATAAGGTCTATAGAACTCAGAGATAGTCTATAGGCCAATGAAGCAGTAGATCTATAATGTCCATAGAACTCAGAGATAGTCTATAGGCCAATGAAGCAGTAGACCTATAATTTCCATAGAACAGAGATAGTCTATAGGCCAATGAAGCAGTAGACCTATAATGTCCATAGAACTCAGAGATAGTCTATAGGCCAATGAAGCAGTAGACCTATAATGTCTATAGAACTCAGAGATAGTCTATAGGCCAATGAAGCAGTAGACCTATAATGTCCATAGAACTCAGAGATAGTCTATAGGCCAATGAAGCAGTAGATCTATAATGTCCATAGAACTCAGAGATAGTCTATAGGCCAATGAAGCAGTAGACCTATAATGTCCATAGAACTCAGAGATAGTCTATAGGCCAATGAAGCAGTAGACCTATAATTTCCATAGAACTCAGAGATAGCCTATAGGCCAAAGAAGCAGTAGACCTATAATGTCCATAGAACTCAGAGATAGTCTATAGGCCAATGAAGCAGTAGACCTATAATTTCCATAGAACTCAGAGATAGTCTATAGGCCAAAGAAGCAGTAGACCTATAATTTCCATAGAACTCAGAGATAGTCTATAGGCCAAAGAAGCAGTAGACCTATAATTTCCATAGAACTCAGAGATAGTCTATAGGCCAAAGAAGCAGTAGACCTATAATTTCCATAGAACTCAGAGATAGTCTATAGGCCAATGAAGCAGTAGACCTATAATTTCCATAGAACTCAGAGATAGTCTATAGGCCAAAGAAGCAGTAGACCTATAATGTCCATAGAACTCAGAGATAGTCTATAGGCCAATGAAGCAGTAGACCTATAATGTCCATATAACTCAGAGATAGTCTATAGGCCAATGAAGCAGTAGACCTATAATTTCCATAGAACTCAGAGATAGTCTATAGGCCAAAGAAGCAGTAGACCTATAATGTCCATAGAACTCAGAGATAGTCTATAGGCCAAAGAAGCAGTAGACCTATAATGTCCATAGAACTCAGAGATAGTCTATAGGCCAAAGAAGCAGTAGACCTATAATGTCCATAGAACTCAGAGATAGTCTATAGGCCAAAGAAGCAGTAGACCTATAATTTCCATAGAACTCAGAGATAGTCTATAGGCCAATGAAGCAGTAGACCTATAATGTCCATAGAACTCAGAGATAGTCTATAGGCCAAAGAAGCAGTAGACCTATAATGTCCATAGAACTCAGAGATAGTCTATAGGCCAAAGAAGCAGTAGACCTATAATGTCCATAGAACTCAGAGATAGTCTATAGGCCAATGAAGCAGTAGACCTATAATGTCCATAGAACTCAGAGATAGTCTATAGGCCAAAGAAGCAGTAGACCTATAATGTCCATAGAACTCAGAGATAGTCTATAGGCCAATGAAGCAGTAGACCTATAATGTCCATAGAACTCAGAGATAGTCTATAGGCCAAAGAAGCAGTAGACCTATAATGTCCATAGAACTCAGAGATAGTCTATAGGCCAATGAAGCAGTAGACCTATAATTTCCATAGAACTCAGAGATAGTCTATAGGCCAAAGAAGCAGTAGACCTATAATTTCCATAGAACTCAGAGATAGTCTATAGGCCAAAGAAGCAGTAGACCTATAATTTCCATAGAACTCAGAGATAGTCTATAGGCCAAAGAAGCAGTAGACCTATAATTTCCATAGAACTCAGAGATAGTCTATAGGCCAATGAAGCAGTAGACCTATAATTTCCATAGAACTCAGAGATAGTCTATAGGCCAAAGAAGCAGTAGACCTATAATGTCCATAGAACTCAGAGATAGTCTATAGGCCAATGAAGCAGTAGACCTATAATGTCCATATAACTCAGAGATAGTCTATAGGCCAATGAAGCAGTAGACCTATAATTTCCATAGAACTCAGAGATAGTCTATAGGCCAAAGAAGCAGTAGACCTATAATGTCCATAGAACTCAGAGATAGTCTATAGGCCAAAGAAGCAGTAGACCTATAATGTCCATAGAACTCAGAGATAGTCTATAGGCCAAAGAAGCAGTAGACCTATAATTTCCATAGAACTCAGAGATAGTCTATAGGCCAATGAAGCAGTAGACCTATAATTTCCATAGAACTCAGAGATAGTCTATAGGCCAAAGAAGCAGTAGACCTATAATGTCCATAGAACTCAGAGATAGTCTATAGGCCAATGAAGCAGTAGACCTATAATGTCCATATAACTCAGAGATAGTCTATAGGCCAATGAAGCAGTAGACCTATAATTTCCATAGAACTCAGAGATAGTCTATAGGCCAAAGAAGCAGTAGACCTATAATTTCCATAGAACTCAGAGATAGTCTATAGGCCAAAGAAGCAGTAGACCTATAATTTCCATAGAACTCAGAGATAGTCTATAGGCCAAAGAAGCAGTAGACCTATAATTTCCATAGAACTCAGAGATAGTCTATAGGCCAATGAAGCAGTAGACCTATAATTTCCATAGAACTCAGAGATAGTCTATAGGCCAAAGAAGCAGTAGACCTATAATGTCCATAGAACTCAGAGATAGTCTATAGGCCAATGAAGCAGTAGACCTATAATGTCCATATAACTCAGAGATAGTCTATAGGCCAATGAAGCAGTAGACCTATAATTTCCATAGAACTCAGAGATAGTCTATAGGCCAAAGAAGCAGTAGACCTATAATGTCCATAGAACTCAGAGATAGTCTATAGGCCAAAGAAGCAGTAGACCTATAATGTCCATAGAACTCAGAGATAGTCTATAGGCCAAAGAAGCAGTAGACCTATAATGTCCATAGAACTCAGAGATAGTCTATAGGCCAAAGAAGCAGTAGACCTATAATTTCCATAGAACTCAGAGATAGTCTATAGGCCAATGAAGCAGTAGACCTATAATGTCCATAGAACTCAGAGATAGTCTATAGGCCAAAGAAGCAGTAGACCTATAATGTCCATAGAACTCAGAGATAGTCTATAGGCCAAAGAAGCAGTAGACCTATAATTTCCATAGAACTCAGAGATAGTCTATAGGCCAACGAAGCAGTAGACCTATAATTTCCATAGAACTCAGAGATAGTCTATAGGCCAAAGAAGCAGTAGACCTATAATGTCCATAGAACTCAGAGATAGTCTATAGGCCAATGAAGCAGTAGACCTATAATGTCCATATAACTCAGAGATAGTCTATAGGCCAATGAAGCAGTAGACCTATAATTTCCATAGAACTCAGAGATAGTCTATAGGCCAAAGAAGCAGTAGACCTATAATGTCCATAGAACTCAGAGATAGTCTATAGGCCAAAGAAGCAGTAGACCTATAAGGTCCATAGAACTCAGAGATAGTCTATAGGCCAAAGAAGCAGTAGACCTATAATGTCCATAGAACTCAGAGATAGTCTATAGGCCAAAGAAGCAGTAGACCTATAATTTCCATAGAACTCAGAGATAGTCTATAGGCCAATGAAGCAGTAGACCTATAATGTCCATAGAACTCAGAGATAGTCTATAGGCCAAAGAAGCAGTAGACCTATAATGTCCATAGAACTCAGAGATAGTCTATAGGCCAATGAAGCAGTAGACCTATAATGTCCATAGAACTCAGAGATAGTCTATAGGCCAATGAAGCAGTAGATCTATAATGTCCATAGAACTCAGAGATAGTCTATAGGCCAATGAAGCAGTAGACCTATAATGTCCATAGAACTCAGAGATAGTCTATAGGCCAATGAAGCAGTAGACCTATAATTTCCATAGAACTCAGAGATAGCCTATAGGCCAAAGAAGCAGTAGACCTATAATGTCCATAGAACTCAGAGATAGTCTATAGGCCAATGAAGCAGTAGACCTATAATTTCCATAGAACTCAGAGATAGTCTATAGGCCAAAGAAGCAGTAGACCTATAATTTCCATAGAACTCAGAGATAGTCTATAGGCCAAAGAAGCAGTAGACCTATAATTTCCATAGAACTCAGAGATAGTCTATAGGCCAAAGAAGCAGTAGACCTATAATTTCCATAGAACTCAGAGATAGTCTATAGGCCAATGAAGCAGTAGACCTATAATTTCCATAGAACTCAGAGATAGTCTATAGGCCAAAGAAGCAGTAGACCTATAATGTCCATAGAACTCAGAGATAGTCTATAGGCCAATGAAGCAGTAGACCTATAATGTCCATATAACTCAGAGATAGTCTATAGGCCAATGAAGCAGTAGACCTATAATTTCCATAGAACTCAGAGATAGTCTATAGGCCAAAGAAGCAGTAGACCTATAATGTCCATAGAACTCAGAGATAGTCTATAGGCCAAAGAAGCAGTAGACCTATAATTTCCATAGAACTCAGAGATAGTCTATAGGCCAATGAAGCAGTAGACCTATAATGTCCATAGAACTCAGAGATAGTCTATAGGCCAAAGAAGCAGTAGACCTATAATGTCCATAGAACTCAGAGATAGTCTATAGGCCAAAGAAGCAGTAGACCTATAATGTCCATAGAACTCAGAGATAGTCTATAGGCCAATGAAGCAGTAGACCTATAATGTCCATAGAACTCAGAGATAGTCTATAGGCCAAAGAAGCAGTAGACCTATAATGTCCATAGAACTCAGAGATAGTCTATAGGCCAATGAAGCAGTAGACCTATAATGTCCATAGAACTCAGAGATAGTCTATAGGCCAAAGAAGCAGTAGACCTATAATGTCCATAGAACTCAGAGATAGTCTATAGGCCAATGAAGCAGTAGACCTATAATTTCCATAGAACTCAGAGATAGTCTATAGGCCAAAGAAGCAGTAGACCTATAATTTCCATAGAACTCAGAGATAGTCTATAGGCCAAAGAAGCAGTAGACCTATAATTTCCATAGAACTCAGAGATAGTCTATAGGCCAAAGAAGCAGTAGACCTATAATTTCCATAGAACTCAGAGATAGTCTATAGGCCAATGAAGCAGTAGACCTATAATTTCCATAGAACTCAGAGATAGTCTATAGGCCAAAGAAGCAGTAGACCTATAATGTCCATAGAACTCAGAGATAGTCTATAGGCCAATGAAGCAGTAGACCTATAATGTCCATATAACTCAGAGATAGTCTATAGGCCAATGAAGCAGTAGACCTATAATTTCCATAGAACTCAGAGATAGTCTATAGGCCAAAGAAGCAGTAGACCTATAATGTCCATAGAACTCAGAGATAGTCTATAGGCCAAAGAAGCAGTAGACCTATAATGTCCATAGAACTCAGAGATAGTCTATAGGCCAAAGAAGCAGTAGACCTATAATTTCCATAGAACTCAGAGATAGTCTATAGGCCAATGAAGCAGTAGACCTATAATTTCCATAGAACTCAGAGATAGTCTATAGGCCAAAGAAGCAGTAGACCTATAATGTCCATAGAACTCAGAGATAGTCTATAGGCCAATGAAGCAGTAGACCTATAATGTCCATATAACTCAGAGATAGTCTATAGGCCAATGAAGCAGTAGACCTATAATTTCCATAGAACTCAGAGATAGTCTATAGGCCAAAGAAGCAGTAGACCTATAATTTCCATAGAACTCAGAGATAGTCTATAGGCCAAAGAAGCAGTAGACCTATAATTTCCATAGAACTCAGAGATAGTCTATAGGCCAAAGAAGCAGTAGACCTATAATTTCCATAGAACTCAGAGATAGTCTATAGGCCAATGAAGCAGTAGACCTATAATTTCCATAGAACTCAGAGATAGTCTATAGGCCAATGAAGCAGTAGACCTATAATGTCCATAGAACTCAGAGATAGTCTATAGGCCAATGAAGCAGTAGACCTATAATGTCCATATAACTCAGAGATAGTCTATAGGCCAATGAAGCAGTAGACCTATAATTTCCATAGAACTCAGAGATAGTCTATAGGCCAAAGAAGCAGTAGACCTATAATGTCCATAGAACTCAGAGATAGTCTATAGGCCAAAGAAGCAGTAGACCTATAATGTCCATAGAACTCAGAGATAGTCTATAGGCCAAAGAAGCAGTAGACCTATAATGTCCATAGAACTCAGAGATAGTCTATAGGCCAAAGAAGCAGTAGACCTATAATTTCCATAGAACTCAGAGATAGTCTATAGGCCAATGAAGCAGTAGACCTATAATGTCCATAGAACTCAGAGATAGTCTATAGGCCAAAGAAGCAGTAGACCTATAATGTCCATAGAACTCAGAGATAGTCTATAGGCCAAAGAAGCAGTAGACCTATAATTTCCATAGAACTCAGAGATAGTCTATAGGCCAATGAAGCAGTAGACCTATAATTTCCATAGAACTCAGAGATAGTCTATAGGCCAAAGAAGCAGTAGACCTATAATGTCCATAGAACTCAGAGATAGTCTATAGGCCAATGAAGCAGTAGACCTATAATGTCCATATAACTCAGAGATAGTCTATAGGCCAATGAAGCAGTAGACCTATAATTTCCATAGAACTCAGAGATAGTCTATAGGCCAAAGAAGCAGTAGACCTATAATGTCCATAGAACTCAGAGATAGTCTATAGGCCAAAGAAGCAGTAGACCTATAATGTCCATAGAACTCAGAGATAGTCTATAGGCCAAAGAAGCAGTAGACCTATAATGTCCATAGAACTCAGAGATAGTCTATAGGCCAAAGAAGCAGTAGACCTATAATTTCCATAGAACTCAGAGATAGTCTATAGGCCAATGAAGCAGTAGACCTATAATGTCCATAGAACTCAGAGATAGTCTATAGGCCAAAGAAGCAGTAGACCTATAATGTCCATAGAACTCAGAGATAGTCTATAGGCCAAAGAAGCAGTAGACCTATAATGTCCATAGAACTCAGAGATAGTCTATAGGCCAATGAAGCAGTAGACCTATAATGTCCATAGAACTCAGAGATAGTCTATAGGCCAAAGAAGCAGTAGACCTATAATGTCCATAGAACTCAGAGATAGTCTATAGGCCAATGAAGCAGTAGACCTATAATGTCCATAGAACTCAGAGATAGTCTATAGGCCAAAGAAGCAGTAGACCTATAATGTCCATAGAACTCAGAGATAGTCTATAGGCCAATGAAGCAGTAGACCTATAATGTCCATAGAACTCAGAGATAGTCTATAGGCCAAAGAAGCAGTAGACCTATAATGTCCATAGAACTCAGAGATAGTCTATAGGCCAATGAAGCAGTAGACCTATAATGTCCATATAACTCAGAGATAGTCTATAGGCCAATGAAGCAGTAGACCTATAATTTCCATAGAACTCAGAGATAGTCTATAGGCCAAAGAAGCAGTAGACCTATAATGTCCATAGAACTCAGAGATAGTCTATAGGCCAAAGAAGCAGTAGACCTATAATGTCCATAGAACTCAGAGATAGTCTATAGGCCAAAGAAGCAGTAGACCTATAATGTCCATAGAACTCAGAGATAGTCTATAGGCCAAAGAAGCAGTAGACCTATAATTTCCATAGAACTCAGAGATAGTCTATAGGCCAATGAAGCAGTAGACCTATAATGTCCATAGAACTCAGAGATAGTCTATAGGCCAAAGAAGCAGTAGACCTATAATGTCCATAGAACTCAGAGATAGTCTATAGGCCAAAGAAGCAGTAGACCTATAATGTCCATAGAACTCAGAGATAGTCTATAGGCCAATGAAGCAGTAGACCTATAATGTCCATAGAACTCAGAGATAGTCTATAGGCCAAAGAAGCAGTAGACCTATAATGTCCATAGAACTCAGAGATAGTCTATAGGCCAATGAAGCAGTAGACCTATAATGTCCATAGAACTCAGAGATAGTCTATAGGCCAAAGAAGCAGTAGACCTATAATGTCCATAGAACTCAGAGATAGTCTATAGGCCAATGAAGCAGTAGACCTATAATGTCCATAGAACTCAGAGATAGTCTATAGGCCAAAGAAGCAGTAGACCTATAATGTCCATAGAACTCAGAGATAGTCTATAGGCCAATGAAGCAGTAGACCTATAATGTCCATATAACTCAGAGATAGTCTATAGGCCAATGAAGCAGTAGACCTATAATTTCCATAGAACTCAGAGATAGTCTATAGGCCAAAGAAGCAGTAGACCTATAATGTCCATAGAACTCAGAGATAGTCTATAGGCCAAAGAAGCAGTAGACCTATAATGTCCATAGAACTCAGAGATAGTCTATAGGCCAATGAAGCAGTAGACCTATAATGTCCATATAACTCAGAGATAGTCTATAGGCCAATGAAGCAGTAGACCTATAATTTCCATAGAACTCAGAGATAGTCTATAGGCCAAAGAAGCAGTAGACCTATAATGTCCATAGAACTCAGAGATAGTCTATAGGCCAAAGAAGCAGTAGACCTATAATGTCCATAGAACTCAGAGATAGTCTATAGGCCAAAGAAGCAGTAGACCTATAATTTCCATAGAACTCAGAGATAGTCTATAGGCCAATGAAGCAGTAGACCTATAATGTCCATAGAACTCAGAGATAGTCTATAGGCCAAAGAAGCAGTAGACCTATAATGTCCATAGAACTCAGAGATAGTCTATAGGCCAATGAAGCAGTAGACCTATAATGTCCATAGAACTCAGAGATAGTCTATAGGCCAAAGAAGCAGTAGACCTATAATGTCAATAGAACTCAGAGATAGTCTATAGGCCAATGAAGCAGTAGACCTATAATGTCCATAGAACTCAGAGATAGTCTATAGGCCAAAGAAGCAGTAGACCTATAATTTCCATCATCAACTAAGTAAGATACATATGCCTAAAACTGAGTAATAAAAACAGTAGAAAACAGTTATTTCAATCAAATTAATCTATTTTCTCCGTCTGTCTGTCTGCCTCCCTTTTTTATTTTTTTTATCTGTCTTGACTTGAGCTTTTGCTAGTGAAGTTCAACATTGTATTAAATCATCACAGGGTCTGCCTGGAAACTGTCGCTAACGAACTTGCAACATTGTAGCAACTAGCCTATTCCAGGCCCTAATAGTTTCCTGCGCCAGTGAGCTCGGGACAGAAATCAGTTTTTTTTTTAAATACGATGTTTCCACTGGGAATATGGGATCATGATATTTTGCTCTTTCACACTGAGGCTTAGTGATTTTTGAGGCCGGGAGCGTTGGAAAGATAATTTTATTTTTAAATACTGAGGAATTATCATTCGCAATGGAGGTTTACAACAAAAAAAATACTTTGTTGACTTGTGTGAGGTGATGAAAAAACAAGTGGTGTAAGTGGGGAGTTAAGCGTTAAACGGAAAAAAGATGTTGACAAAATGAGCACTTTCCTACCCCCCCGTTCTTGATGCAACATTTTAAATTATTCTTAAGACACATTTATCTTCACACATATTTCTGACGCTTTTCACTGACAGACGCAACTCTATCAGCTAGACGTGTTCCCACGCTCACTACCCAAATTGCTGGCTTCCCAAACACACTTTGATTTGAAACAATCCACAGCAATGTTTTGTTTGTTTGTTAATAAAGAAGCTAAATCAAATCAAATTTATTTATATAGCCCTTCGTACATCAGCTGATATCTCAAAGCTAATGATCCTTATTAAGTCATGCTCCCTGGTGAAGTATTTAGAATCCTTTTTTTTAGACAGGAGTGATTTATATAATTTTGGCGAAACATCAATTTACTTTAGGGCAATCCAGCATCCTAACAGTGCACTGTTCGCCCGACAACTTTCCTTTCCAATTCACTAGAGGCTGAAACCAGAGATCTGTATATAATGATGAGATGTTCATCTCTTCACCCTAAAAATCTTCATTCCAAAGGCAGGAAGGCAGGTGAAAAGCTTAGGTCTGCATATTATTCCCATAGAAACGTACTGGTTTTACACTGGACAGATTTTGGCGAGAGTGAGACCTCTCGCTTCGCCTCTTCCTCTTTGCTGAAACTACCGTGCATTCGGCAAGTATTCAGACCCCTTGACTTTTTCCAGTCAGAGTAGCTCCACCAGTCCATTTTGCTGCATGTGTCTATTTATAGACTTGAGATGCAGCAGGACAGCACTGGGAATCATAGCTTTAATGTGTCCTCTCTTCTCCTGGATGACACACACACACACACACACACACACACACACACACACACACACACACACACACACACACACACACACACACACACACACACACACACACACACACACACACACACCCCTCCCCCCACTATGGCTTTAATGTGTCCTCTCTTCTCCTGGATGACACACACACACACACACACACACCCACACACACACACACACACACACACACACACACACACACACACACACACACACACACACACACACACACACACACACACACACACACACACACACACACACACACACACACACACACACACACACACACACACACACACACACACCCCTCCCCCCCATTATGGCTTTAATGTGTCCTCTCTTCTCCTGGATGAGACACACACACACACTTTCACACTTTCACACACACACTTTCACACTTTCACACTTTCACACACACACACACACACACACACACACACACACACACACACACACACACACACACACACACACACACACACACACACACACACACACCCCCCACTATGGCTTTAATGTCGTCCCCTATCCTTGAAGAGAAGAGTGTATTGGTTAACTCTTCACAGAGAGAGACGCACAACAAGGCACTGTAGAAAGGAATTGATTTCATTCTCAATGGAGTCGTACTTTACTCTGAAATAGCCCACCCACTGCAGGTAAATCCAGTCCCTGTAGAGCTGAGCTGAGATGTATTTCACCTCTCCTAAGTCTTTAGATAAAAGGTTTAGAATGGACACGTACAGCCTAGTGGGATGGAAGCTTCTATTCTGTTCTGTTCTATTCCGTTCTGTTTATACTTTTAGAAGGGACCACTACAGCCTACTGGGATAGGAGCTGTTCCCTTCAAATCAATTATATTCTGTTGATACGTTTAGAGTGGACCACTACAGCCTACTGGAACCTAGTGATATGGAAGCTTCCACAGTAGGCCTGTTTTATCATACCGGCTCATTATTGAATGATTCAGCAAGATGGCTCATAATCCCATTGTTCAGATTCAATGGAACTTTATTTGTACGTGATACAGAGACGTGTTGTTCTCACAAGGCAAGATCCTGTTACTGTGTATCAGTTACTGTTGAAGCCATATCTTTCCCTGAAGGCCTCCCGAGTTGTTCAGTGGTCTGAGGTGCTGCATCTCAGTGCTAGAGGCGTCACTACAGACCCTGGTTCAGTGGTCTAAGACACTGCATCTCAGTACTAGAGGCGTCACTACAGACCCTGGTTCAGTGGTCTAAGACACTGCATCTCAGTGCTAGAGGAGTCACTACAGACCCTGGTTCAGCGGTCTAAGACACTGCATCTCAGTACTAGAGGCGTCACTACAGACCCTGGTTCAGTGGTCTGAGGTGCTGCATCTCAGTGCTAGAGGCGTCACTACAGACCCTGGTTCAGCGGTCTAAGACACTGCATCTCAGTACTAGAGGCGTCACTACAGACCCTGGTTCAGTGGTCTGAGGTGCTGCATCTCAGTGCTAGAGGCGTCACTACAGACACCCTGGTTCCATTCCAGGCTGTATCACAACTGACCATGATTGGGAGGAACCATAGGGCGGTGCACAATTGGCCCAGCGTTGTCCGGGCTTGGCCGGTGTAGGCCGTCATTGTGAATAAAATTTTGGTCTTAACTGACTTGCCTAGTTTAAATAAAGGGTACATAAAAAATATATATTTTGAAAGTATCAGTGTGCTAGCTAGCCTACCTGCCGTCCTTACACCTGTCTGTCTAGAAGCAGGCCAAACGTACCTGTCTGTCTAGAGGCAGGCCAAACGTACCTGTCTGTCTGGAGGCAGGCCAAACGCACCTGTCTGTCTAGAGGCAGGCCAAACGTACCTGTCTGTCTAGAGGCAGGCCAAACGCACCTGTCTGTCTAGAGGCAGGCCAAACGTACCTGTCTGTCTAGAAGCAGGCCAAACGTACCTGTCTGTCTAGAGGCAGGCCAAACGCACCTGTCTGTCTAGAGGAAGGCCAAACGTACCTGTCTGTCTAGAGGCAGGCCAAACGTACCTGTCTGTCTAGAAGCAGGCCAAACGTACCTGTCTGTCTAGAGGCAGACCAAACGTACCTGTCTGTCTAGAGGCAGGCCAAACGTACCTGTCTGTCTAGAGGCAGGCCAAACGTACGTGTCTGTCTAGAAGCAGGCCAAACGTACGTGTCTGTCTAGAGGCAGGCCAAACGTACCTGTTTGTCTAGAGGCAGGCCAAACACATCTGTCTGTCTAGAGGCAGGCCAAACGCACCTGTCTGTCTAGAGGCAGGCCAAACGTACGTGTCTGTCTAGAAGCAGGCCAAACGCACCTGTCTGTCTAGAGGCAGGCCAAACACACCTGTCTGTCTAGAGGCAGGCCAAACGCACCTGTCTGTCTAGAGGCAGGCCAAACGTACCTGTCTGTCTAGAGGCAGGCCAAACGTACCTGTCTGTCTAGAGGCAGGCCAAACGTACCTGTCTGTCTAGAGGCAGGCCAAACGTACGTGTCTGTCTAGAAGCAGGCCAAACGCACCTGTCTGTCTAGAGGCAGGCCAAACGTACCTGTCTGTCTAGAGGCAGGCCAAACGCACCTGTCTGTCTAGAGGCAGGCCAAACGCACCTGTCTGTCTAGAGGCAGGCCAAACGTACCTGTCTGTCTAGAGGCAGGCCAAACGTACCTGTCTGTCTAGAGGCAGGCCAAACGTACCTGTCTGTCTAGAGGCAGGCCAAACGTACCTGTCTGTCTAGAGGCAGGCCAAACGTACCTGTCTGTCTAGAGGCAGGCCAAACGCACCTGTCTGTCTAGAGGCAGGCCAAACGTACCTGTCTGTCTAGAGGCAGGCCAAACGTACCTGTCTGTCTAGAGGCAGGCCAAACGCACCTGTCTGTCTAGAGGCAGGCCAAACGCACCTGTCTGTCTAGAGGCAGGCCAAACGCACCTGTCTGTCTAGAGGCAGGCCAAACGTACCTGTCTGTCTAGAGGCAGGCCAAACGTACCTGTCTGTCTAGAGGCAGGCCAAACGTACCTGTCTGTCTAGAGGCAGGCCAAACGTACCTGTCTGTCTAGAGGCAGGCCAAACGTACCTGTCTGTCTAGAGGCAGGCCAAACGTACCTGTCTGTCTAGAGGCAGGCCAAACGTACCTGTCTGTCTAGAGGCAGGCCAAACGTACCTGTCTGTCTAGAGGCAGGCCAAACGCACCTGTCTGTCTAGAAGCAGGCCAAACGTACCTGTCTGTCTAGAGGCAGCCAAACATACCTGTCTGTCTAGAGGCAGGCCAAACACACCTGTCTGTCTAGAGGCAGGCCAAACGCACCTGTCTGTCTAGAGGCAGGCCAAACGTACCTGTCTGTCTAGAGGCAGGCCAAACGTACCTGTCTGTCTAGAGGCAGGCCAAACGTACCTGTCTGTCTAGAGGCAGGCCAAACGTACCTGTCTGTCTAGAGGCAGGCCAAACGTACCTGTCTGTCTAGAGGCAGGCCAAACGTACCTGTCTGTCTAGAGGCAGGCCAAACGCACCTGTCTGTCTAGAGGCAGGCCAAACGTACCTGTCTGTCTAGAGGCAGGCCAAACGTACCTGTCTGTCTAGAGGCAGGCCAAACGCACCTGTCTGTCTAGAGGCAGGCCAAACGTACCTGTCTGTCTAGAGGCAGGCCAAACGTACCTGTCTGTCTAGAGGCAGGCCAATCTCACCTGTCTGTCTAGAGGCAGGCCAAACGTACCTGTCTGTCTAGAGGCAGGCCAAACGTACCTGTCTGTCTAGAGGCAGGCCAAACGTACCTGTCTGTCTAGAGGCAGGCCAAACGTACCTGTCTGTCTAGAGGCAGGCCAAACGTACCTGTCTGTCTAGAGGCAGGCCAAACGTACCTGTCTGTCTAGAGGCAGGCCAAACGCACCTGTCTGTCTAGAAGCAGGCCAAACGTACCTGTCTGTCTAGAGGCAGCCAAACATACCTGTCTGTCTAGAGGCAGGCCAAACATACCTGTCTGTCTAGAGGCAGCCAAACATACCTGTCTGTCTAGAGGCAGGCCAAACGCACCTGTCTGTCTAGAGGCAGGCCAAACGCACCTGTCTGTCTAGAGGCAGGCCAAACGCACCTGTCTGTCTAGAGGCAGGCCAAACGCACCTGTCTGTCTAGAGGCAGGCCAAACGCACCTGTCTGTCTAGAGGCAGGCCAAACGCACCTGTCTGTCTAGAGGCAGGCCAAACGCGCCAGCAGTGTGCTCCTTAGTTACAGGGACAGCTCTGCTCTGTCCTCCTCATCATCCCTCCTTAGTTACAGGTACAGCTCTGCTCTGTCCTCCTCATCATCCCTCCTTAGTTACAGGTACAGCTCTGCTCTGTCCTCCTCATCATCCCTCCTTAGTTACAGGTACATCTCTGTTCTGTTCATCTTGTCATCCCTCCTTAGTTACAGGTACAGCGCTTGCTCTGTCCTCCTCATCATCCCTCCTTAGTTACAGGTACAGCTCTGCTCTGTCCTCCTCATCATCCCTCCTTAGTTACAGGTACATCTCTGTTCTGTTCATCTTGTCATCCCTCCTTAGTTACAGGTACAGCTCTGTTCTGTTCATCTTGTCATCCCTCCTTAGTTACAGGTACATCTCTGCTCTGTCCTCCTCATCATCCCTCCTTAGTTACAGGTACATCTCTGTTCTGTTCTCCTCGTCATCCCTCCTAAGTTACAGGTACATCTCTGTTCTCTTCATCTTGTCATCCCTCCTTAGTTACAGGTACATCTCTGTTCTGTTCATCTTGTCATCCCTCCTTAGTTACAGGTACAGCTCTGCTCTGTCCTCCTCATCATCCCTCCTTAGTTACAGGTACAGCTCTGCTCTGTCCTCCTCATCATCCCTCCTTAGTTACAGGTACATCTCTGTTCTGTTCATCTTGTCATCCCTCCTTAGTTACAGGTACAGCGCTTGCTCTGTCCTCCTCATCATCCCTCCTTAGTTACAGGTACAGCTCTGCTCTGTCCTCCTCATCATCCCTCCTTAGTTACAGGTACATCTCTGCTCTGTCCTCCTCATCATCCCTCCTTAGTTACAGGTACATCTCTGCTCTGTCCTCCTCATCATCCCTCCTTAGTTACAGGTACATCTCTGTTCTGTTCTCCTCATCATCCCTCCTTAGTTACAGGTACATCTCTGTTCTGTTCTCCTCGTCATCCCTCCTTAGTTACAGGTACATCTCTGTTCTGTTCTCCTCGTCACCCCTCCTTAGTTACAGGTACATCTCTGCTCTGTTCATCTTGTCATCCCTCCTTAGTTACAGTTACAGGTACAGCTCTGTTCTCTTCATCGTGTCATCCCTCCTTAGTTACAGGTACAGCTCTGTTCTGTTCATTTTGTCATCCCTCCTTAGTTACAGGTACATCTTTGCTCTGTCCTCCTCATCATCCCTCCTTAGTTACAGGTACATCTCTGCTCTGTCCTCCTCATCATCCCTCCTTAGTTACAGGTACATCTCTGTTCTGTTCTCCTCGTCATCCCTCCTAAGTTACAGGTACATCTCTGTTCTCTTCATCTTGTCATCCCTCCTTAGTTACAGGTACATCTCTGTTCTGTTCATCTTGTCATCCCTCCTTAGTTACAGGTACAGCTCTGCTCTGTCCTCCTCATCATCCCTCCTTAGTTACAGGTACATCTCTGTTCTGTTCTCCTCGTCATCCCTCCTTAGTTACAGGTACATCTCTGTTCTGTTCTCCTCGTCATCCCTCCTTAGTTACAGGTACATCTCTGCTCTTTTCATCTTGTCATCCCTCCTTAGTTACAGTTACAGGTACAGCTCTGTTTTCTTCATCGTGTCATCCCTCCTTAGTTACAGGTACAGCTCTGTTCTGTTCATCTTGTCATCCCTCCTTAGTTACAGGTACAGCTCTGATCTCCTCGTCATCCTTCCTTAGTTACAGGTACAGCTCTGTTCTCTTCATCTTGTCATCCCTCCTTAGTTACAGGTACATCTCTGTTCTGTTCTCCTCATCATCCCTCCTTAGTTACAGGTACATCTCTGTTCTGTTCTCCTCGTCATCCCTCCTTAGTTACAGGTACATCTCTGTTCTGTTCATCTTGTCATCCCTCCTTAGTTACAGGTACAGCTCTGTTCTGATCATCTTGTCATCCCTCCTTAGTTACAGGTACATCTCTGCTCTGTCCTCCTCATCATCCCTCCTTAGTTACAGGTACATCTCTGCTCTGGCCTCCTCATCATCCCTCCTTAGTTACAGGTACAGCTCTGTTCTGTTCATCTTGTCATCCCTCCTTAGTTACAGGTACATCTCTGCTCTGTCCTCCTCATCAGCCCTCCTTAGTTACAGGTACATCTCTGTTCTGTTCTCCTCGTCATCCCTCCTTATTTACAGGTACATCTCTGTTCTGTTCATCTTGTCATCCCTCCTTAGTTACAGGTACAGCTATGTTCTGTTCTCCTCGTCATCCCTCCTTAGTTACAGGTACATCTCTGTTCTGTTCTCCTCGTCATCCCTCCTTAGTTACAGGTACATCTCTGTTCTGTTCTCCTCGTCATCCCTCCTTAGTTACAGGTACATCTCTGCTCTGTTCATCTTGTCATCCCTCCTTAGTTACAGGTACAGCTCTGTTCTGTTCATCTCGTCATCCCTCCTTAGTTACAGGTACAGCTCTGTTCTGTTCATCTTGTCATCCCTCCTTAGGTACAGGTACAGCTCTGTTCTGTTCATCTTGTCATCCCTCCTTAGTTACAGGTACAGCTCAGTTCTCTTCATCGTGTCATCCCTCCTTAGTTACAGGTACAGCTCTGTTCTGTTCATCTTGTCATCCCTCCTTAGTTACAGGTACAGCTCTGTTCTCCTCGTCATCCTTCCTTAGTTACAGGTACAGCTATGTTCTCTTCATCTTGTCATCCCTCCTTAGTTACAGGTACATCTCTGTTCTGTTCTCCTCATCATCCCTCCTTAGTTACAGGTACATCTCTGTTCCGTTCTCCTTGTCGTCCCTCTTTAGTTACAGGTACAGCTCTGTTCTCCTCGTCATCCCTCCTTAGTTACAGGTACATCTCTGTTCTCTTCATCTTGTCATCCCTCCTTAGTTACAGGTACAGCTCTGTTCTCTTCATCTTGTCATCCCTCCTTAGATACAGGTACATCTCTGTTCCGTTCTCCTTGTCGTCCCTCTTTAGTTACAGGTACAGCTCTGTTCTCCTCGTCATCCCTCCTTAGTTACAGGTACATCTCTGTTCTCTTCATCTTGTCATCCCTCCTTAGTTACAGGTACAGCTCTGTTATCTTCATCTTGTCATCCCTCCTTAGTTACAGGTACAGCTCTGTTCTCTTCATCTTGTCATCCCTCCTTAGTTACAGGTACAGCTCTGTTCTCTTCATCTTGTCATCCCTCCTTAGTTACAGGTACAGCTCTGTTCTCTTCATCTTGTCATCCCTCCTTAGTTACAGGTACAGCTCTGTTCTGTTCATCTTGTCATCCCTCCTTAGTTACAGGTACAGCTCTGTACTGTTCTCCTCGTCATCCCTCCTTAGATACAGGTACATCTCTGTTCTCTTCATCTTGTCATCCCTCCTTAGTTACAGGTACAGCTCTGTTCTCTTCATCTTGTCATCCCTCCTTAGTTACAGGTACATCTCTGCTCTGTTCTCCTCGTCATCCCTCCTTAGATACAGGTACATCTCTGCTCTGTTCTCCTCGTCATCCCTCCTTAGATACAGGTACATCTCTGCTCTGTTCTCCTCGTCATCCCTCCTTAGATACAGGTACAGCTCTGTTCTCCTCGTCATCCCTCCTTAGATACAGGTACATCTCTGTTCTCTTCATCTTGTCATCCCTCCTTAGTTACAGGTACATCTCTGTTCTGTTCATCTTGTCATCCCTCCTTAGTTACAGGTACAGCTATGTTCTCTTCATCTTGTTATCCCTCCTTAGTTACAGGTACAGCTCTGTTCTGTTCATCTTGTCATCCCTCCTTTGTTACAGGTACAGCTCTGTTCTGTTCATCTTGTCATCCCTCCTTAGTTACAGGTACAGCTATGTTCTCTTCATCTTGTTATCCCTCCTTAGTTACAGGTACAGCTATGTTCTCTTCATCTTGTTATCCCTCCTTAGTTACAGGTACAGCTCTGCTCTGTTCTCCTCGTCATCCCTCCTTAGATACAGGTACAGCTATGTTCTCTTCATCTTGTTATCCCTCCTTAGTTACAGGTACAGCTATGTTCTCTTCATCTTGTCATCCCATTTGTCTTCCTTTCCTTCTTTCATTATGTTTGCCATTTTGTCATTATTCATGATGCGATTACTAACATGAATTATGAAGGTCAAATGCCACAGAATGAAGTAGAACTCCTCCTGTTCTATCTCTCTATGCCATCTCTAGTTTCGGTTCAGGATTAATGCCGGGGTCTTGATCGACAGTCTTCGATTGTCTTTTTCTCTTTTAATTTGCTGACGGACCCCATCTCCCCTCCCACACATTTGAGTCAGACTGTCACTTGAGTTGGATGGCTGTTTTTTTTCTGTCTGGCTTTATCTCCAATCATCTTTTTCCTTTCTCCTCACCTCCTTCTCTAAACCACAGGAAGAAAAGGCCTTGGGGAAGGAAGGAGGCGAGGACAGAGGAGACTCTGTGTTGGTAGCCTGGTTAATAAACTAGATGGGAAAACATTGCTGTTGTTTTACTTCACTTAGTGAGCAAAGCTTTCCATCTGGTTCAACCAGACTGTTGGGGCAATTCTTCTAACAATGACTCTCAACACGGTGTGTGTTGTGTGTGTTGTGTGTGTGTGTGTTGTGTGTGTTGTGTGTGTGTGTGTGTACTGTGTGTGTGTGCACGTGTTCCACTTGGCCTCAATGCCAGTAAGGTATTGGGTGATTCCACTCCAGCTGGGTTTTTTTTAGGGGGGGGGGGGGGGGGGGTCTCAGATTGTTCTGGAAATTCTCACATAGAAACTTCATTAGGAGGAAGGATGTTTGATATGAGTTTTACATTTGTATGTTGATGAAATTGACTGTTTTTATGAAGCTCCTTGTAGACCTACAGTGTAGACACGCCTCCTGTAACATGCAAACCTTACCGGCCACGTTGCGTGCACTCCTCAATAAATGTACACTACCATTCAAAAGTTTGGGTTCACTTAGAAATGTCCTTGTTTTTGAAAGAAAAGCTACATTTTTTTGTCCATTTAAAATAACATCAAATTGATCAGAAATACAGTGTAGACATTGTTCATGTTGTTAATGACAGCCAGCCAATTGTACAAACATTTACAAACTAAAATAAACAGGACGATAAACAAAAGGTAGGGCTAATAAACGTATCGGAATCAAAGACAAGTCTAACTTAAGAAATGCCATGCTTATACTCATTACCCAGAATGCACCACAAACCCTACCAATTACCTAATTGACAATCAACTTCTAAAGTATTCAAAAAAACATTATATTTTTTTGTAATATATTCCACATGATAAATATCCCCACATTATTATCAATAAATAAATGTGCTTCTCATCAACCGTAAATCATCGGTGTCTGGTTATTCATACAGCTATGTCTTTAGATGAAGTGACGGAGAACATGAGGACGATCGCCACACCATACATGATACAGACAACATGATACAGACAACATGATACAGACAACATCTTGGTGTCATTATACAGACAACATGATACAGACAACATGATACAGACAACATTATACAGACAACATGATACAGACAACATTATACAGACAACATGATACAGCCAACATGATACAGACAACATGATACAGACAACATCTTGGTGTCATTATACAGACAACATGATACAGACAACATGATACAGACAACATGATACAGCCAACATGATACAGACAACATGATACAGCCAACATGATACAGCCAACATGATACAAAAAACATGATACAGCCAACATGATACAGACAACATGATACAGACAACATGATACAGACAACATCTTGCTGTCATTATACAGCCAACATGATACAGACAACATGATACAGCCAACATGATACAGACAACATGATACAGACAACATCTTGATGTCATTATACAGACAACATGATACAGACACCATCTTGGTGTCATTATACAGACAACATGATACAGACACCATCTTGGTGTCATTATACAGACAACATTTTGGTGTCATGATACAGACAACATGATACAGACAACATCTTGATGTCATTATACAGACAACATGATACAGACACCATCTTGGTGTCATTATACAGACAACATTTTGGTGTCATGATACAGACAACATGATACAGACACCATCTTGGTGTCATTATACAGACAACATGATACAGACACCATCTTGGTGTCATTATACAGACAACATTTTGGTGTCATTATACAGACAACATTTTGGTGTCATTATACAGACAACATTTTGGTGTCATTATACAGACAACATTTTGGTGTCATTATACAGACAACATCTTGGTGTCATTATACAGACAACATGATACAGACACCATCTTGGTGTCATTATACTCCTTATAGTGTGCTCTAACATGGAGTATGTTTAGATTCTGAAATACACATCTTCACATTCATTTATTCAACATAGAAAATAGGAATATCTCAAAAGTACCTTTTTGATTTTGTACATTTTTACACATATTATTTAAAACAATATACTGTACAAGTACATCAAATGTACAGAGTGGGCTCTCTGCTAATTTTGTAAGTAATCATCACTTATTTGTAAGTCACTCTGGATAAGAGCGTCTGCTAAATGACTTAAATGTAAATGTAAATTTGAGCACCACCAACACAGTGAATGGGGAAAATGGATTAAAAGGGATCTCCTTCTGCTGGTTATTTGCTGACTGCGCAATCCTAACGGAGGGATGTGATTGGTTTATGACCTATAATGTCAATGTCTATGTTATAAAATGGGTAAGTACCAGAGAGCCCACTATGGAAATCACTGGATTCTCTGCTCTTACTTCACGACTTTCTCTAAACGGTTGTGCTATGTGTTGTTTGAGTTCTTATACCTCTGTTGTAACACTGGTCTGTACTGTCTGTTGTGTAGTAACACTGGTCTGTACTGTCTGTTGTGTAGTAACACTGGTCTGTACTGTCTGTTGTGTAGTAACACTGGTCTGTACTGTCTGTTGTGTAGTAACACTGGTCTGTGCTGTCTGTTGTGTAGTAACACTGGTCTGTACTGTCTGTTGTGTAGTAACACTGGTCTGTACTGTCTGTTGTGTAGTAACACTGGTCTGTACTGTCTGTTGTGTTGTAACACTGGTCTGTACAGTCTGTTGTGTTGTAACACTGGTCTGTACTGTCTGTTGTATAGTAACACTGGTCTGTACTGTCTGTTGTGTAGTAACACTGGTCTGTACTGTCTGTTGTGTAGTAACACTGGTCTGTGCTGTCTGTTGTGTAGTAACACTGGTCTGTACTGTCTGTTGTGTAGTAACACTGGTCTGTACTGTCTGTTGTGTAGTAACACTGGTCTGTACTGTCTGTTGTGTAGTAACACTGGTCTGTACTGTCTGTTGTGTAGTAACACTGGTCTGTACTGTCTGTTGTGTAGTAACACTGGTCTGTACTGTCTGTTGTGTAGTAACACTGGTCTGTACTGTCTGTTGTGTAGTAACACTGGTCTGTACTGTCTGTTGTGTAGCAACACTGGTCTGTACTGTCTGTTGTGTAGCAACACTGGTCTGTACTGTCTGTTGTGTAGTAACACTGGTCTATACTGTCTGTTGTGTAGTAACACTGGTCTGTACTGTCTGTTGTGTAGTAACACTGGTCTGTACTGTCTGTTGTGTAGTAACACTGGTCTGTACTGTCTGTTGTGTAGTAACACTGGTCTGTACTGTCTGTTGTGTAGTAACACTGGTCTGTACTGTCTGTTGTGTAGTAACACTGGTCTGTACTGTCTGTTGTGTTGTAACACTGGTCTGTACTGTCTGTTGTGTTGTAACACTGGTCTGTACTGTCTGTTGTTCTTTATACCACTTTTTTTATGTGATACATTTCTTTTGACATTTTGCAGACACAACACAACCTAACTCAACCCCAAAAGAAAGTCCTAACCTACCCCCACCACCCACTACCCTCTCTCCCACCCTAGCAGTCCCAGTCCCCGACACGCCCCCAAAAGGTAAAATACAGAAGAAGAAGAAACGGTTAAGGTCTTCATAAGGGGTCAAGATCAAACTGGGGGGGGGGGGGGGGTCTCTAGAGTTGTGTTTTTCAAGAGCAAGCAGGTTGTATTTATAGCTGTATTTTTCTATTGGAATATGCTCAAAAAGGCCACATATATGGATTTTAATTTCCTAATTTTGTTATCTTTTGTGGACAAAACTGGAGGGAAAAAAAATACAGTTGTAAATAGTAACGTGCGTTGTCTTTCACAAACATAACCGTAGAGACCCCTCAGCTTGACCTTGACATCATTTTAAGACCTTGACTGTAACCCCCTTGTTATACTGCAAGTCTCTCTATGTGAACAGAGAGTTTAAATATGTAGCATTTTCTCAGAACACAAACCCATATGCCTTATTCTAGCTCTGTTTGCAGCAGGTGGCCTAGCAGTTAAGCGCTGTTGGGCCAGTAACCCGAAAGATCGTTGGTTCAAGTCCCTTAGCCGGCTAGGTGAAAAATCTCTCAATGTGCCCTTGAGCCAAGGCACTTAATCATAATTGCTCCTGTAAGAGCATCTGCTAAATGCTATCATTGACCCTGTTCTAACTTCGACTAAAGCTCGGTTCACATATTTAACATTTTCTCAGAACCACCTCAAGAAAAGGCCTGAAGGCCTGTATGGCTGAAAGCTGAATTTATTAACCAGTGTTGAAATTAGTTTTTTTCTTCTTCCTCAACCAGGCTATGAATGTATTTTAGGAGAATGTCACACTAGTAACTGAGAAAATAGCTGAGGTGAGGAAAATGCCTTTTTCCTTGTTAAAAGAGGATATATTGTACTGCTTTACAAGGTACAGAAGGACAGTAATGATGGGTTTGTGTTGTGTTTTTTGACACCTCTTTGTGTAGGGCTATCTGTGTGGTGTGGTGTGGTGTGGTGTAGTGTAGTGTAGTGTAGTGTAGTGTAGTGTAGTGTAGTGTAGTGTAGTGTAGTGTAGTGTAGTGTGGTGCGGTGCGGTGCGGTGCGGTGCGGTGCGGTGCGGTGCAGTGCAGTGCAGTGTAGTGTAGTGTAGTGTAGTGTAGTGTAGTGTAGTGCGGTGCGGTGCGAGACTGTTAATGAAGCTTGTTTTGTTTGGTAACACTTTACTTTAAATCTGCAGTATAATGTATTATGATGCAGTTATAATTAGGGCTGGGAATCGCCAGGGACCTCACAATACGACGTTACCACAATACGATATTACCACAATACGATATTATCACGATACGATGTTATCACGATACTTAGGTGCCAATACGATATGTATTGCGATTCTCATGATTCTATATGTTTTGCGAGTCGATACTGTGATTTTATAGCAATTCGACGTTCCAAACATATTGCTCACTATATGTCTGCTGCAGAGGGACAGGAGAGAGACGTGAGAAAACAAGTTTTGATTAGTCAGGGAAATAAAAGTGCTGAAAAGAAATTGTCTCCCTATTTAATAAGAAGATGGAGAACAAGCTATGAAGGAAAAATACAGGAGTTTTGGTGCAGGGACAGACAACTAGAGCAACAATAATATAGAGATATTGTCAAAACGATACAAAATAATATCCTGATATGTGGCTGTTTAGATTTTTTTGACCTCATCACTAGTTATAATGCATTATAAGACTTGTCATGAGCATGTAACAGCCCCTTATACTGTTTTATCATCTCCTAATTATCCTAACTAAAGAACAACCACATAGTCATTTTACACGGAGAGGCATTACATATTGTTAGCCTCATAATAATACATTATAAAGGCTCATACATGCGTGTAACAAGTAGTAAAGCATTCCACTTGCAGGCTGTTGGTTCTCCTGTTTATGCCAGAGGCTGGAGGAGGTACCTAGGGAATCTGTCACTATGGAGGCACATCCTCCCTAGAGAGACAGAACACTGAGCTGCAGCAAACTAGACATCTCTCTCTCTCTTCTCTCTCATTGCTCTCCCTCTCAGCTCTCTCTCTCTCTCTGCTCTGCTCTTCTCTCTCTCTCCTCTTCTCCCCCTCTCTCTCTCTCTCTCTCTCTCTCTCCTCCCCTCTCTCTTTCTCCACTCTCTCTCTTTCTCATTTTCTCCCTCTCTTCTCTCTCAACGCTCTCCCTCTCTGCTCTCTCTCTCTCTGCTCTGCTCTGCTCTCCTCTCTCTCTCCCCCCCCTCTCGCTCTGCTCTCTCTCTCCTCTCCTCTCCTCCCCCCTCTCTCGCTCTCGCTCTGCTCTCCTCTCTTTCTCTGCTCTCTCCCCCCCTCTCTCTCTCCTGCTCTCTCTCCTCCCCTCTCTCTTTCTCCACTCTCTCTCTTTCTCATTTTCTCCCTCTCTCACACTTTCTCTATCGCTCTCTCTCTCTTTCTCTCGCTCTGTCTGTTACACTCTTTCTCCATCACTCTCCCTCCCTCTCTCCGTCTCTCTCTCGTGTTCTCTCTCTCTCGTACTCTCTCCCTCTCTCGCCCTCTCTCTCCCTCTCCTTCCCTCCCTCTTTTTTCTCTCTATCTCCCTCTCCCTCTCCCTCTCCCTCTCCCTCTCTCTCTCTCTCTCTCTCTCTCTCTCTCTCTCTCTCTCTCTCTCTCTCCCCCCTCTCTCTCTCTCTCTCTCTCTCTCTCTCTCTCTCTCTCTCTCTCTCTCTCTCTCTCTCTCTCTTTCTCTCAGGCTGCACAGCACAGAACAGCACTGCACATTGCCTAGCCTCAGCTACCTCCTCTCAGTAGCCGTGCAATCAATTGTTGTTCTGTTCTCCCAGGTCTATTGTTTTTATATCTCAAGGAGACAGAACTCAACAACATCTTCAGATATCAGTATTGGACTGCTATTTGTACTGAGGGTTCTCTTTGTGTAACCTACTACTGTAGCGTTTGACGAGCTAGTCATCTCTATATTCTGTGAACTATAGATCACGTAATTTATATATTTTTTCGAGGTTGTCAGTGTTTCCATAGGAAGAGGATGATGTGCAGCATCAGGATGGAAATTACTCGAAGTGATGACAAGGTCATTGATTCACATCCCGAGTCGCTATGACAGACAGTATTTATTTTGCGAGCAAAGCAAAGAACTCATTAACCATGGGTCCTTCCCTTTTATCGAGCTCCACAATAATAATGTGGATCAGCCCTTTTATCGAGCTCCACAATAATAATGTGGATCAGCCCTTTTATCGAGCTCCACAATAATAATGTGGATCATCCCTTTTATCGAGCTCCACAATAATAATGTGGATCATCCCTTTTATCGAGCTCCACAATAATAATGTGGATCATCCCTTTTATCGAGCTCCACAATAATAATGTGGATCATCCCTTTTATCGAGCTCCACAATAATAATGTGGATCATCCCTTTTATCGAGCTCCACAATAATAATGTGGATCATCCCTTTTATCGAGCTCCACAATAATAATGTGGATCATCCCTTTTATCGAGCTCCACAATAATAATGTGGATCATCCCTTTTATCGAGCTCCACAATGATAATGTGGATCATCCCTTTTATCGAGCTCCACAATAATAATGTGGATCATCCCTTTTATCGAGCTCCACAATAATAATGTGGATCATCCCTTTTATCGAGCTCCACAATAATAATGTGGATCATCCCTTTTATCGAGCTCCACAATAATAATGTGGATCATCCCTTTTATCGAGCTCCACAATAATAATGTGGATCAGCCCTTTTATCGAGCTCCACAATAATAATGTGGATCATCCCTTTTATCGAGCTCCACAATAATAATGTGGATCATCCCTTTTATCGAGCTCCACAATAATAATGTGGATCATCCCTTTTATCGAGCTCCACAATAATAATGTGGATCATCCCTTTTATCGAGCTCCACAATAATAATGTGGATCATCCCTTTTATCGAGCTCCACAATAATAATGTGGATCATCCCTTTTATCGAGCTCCACAATGATAATGTGGATCATCCCTTTTATCGAGCTCCACAATAATAATGTGGATCATCCCTTTTATTGAGCTCCACAATGATAATGTGGATCATCCCTTTTATCGAGCTCCACAATGATAATGTGGATCATCCCTTTTATCGAGCTCCACAATAATAATGTGGATCATCCCTTTTATCGAGCTCCACAATAATAATGTGGATCAGACCTTTTATTGAGCTCCACAATAATAATGTGGATCATCCCTTTTATTGAGCTCCACAATGATAATGTGGATCATTTCTGAGAAAAGAGGAATTTGCAAATGATTGATCTTTATGTAATACTACTCAGTTGCTGCCTGGCTGGTGGCATTTTAGATTACATCAGATTGTAGCCTCTTTTATTAATCCACGCTGGGTATTAGCTTGCCATCTTGGCCGCAAAACATAAATAGGTACAAGACTGCTTTTTGCACAGTGTATTCTGTCGGTGTACTAGCAATCAAATTCAATCAGCCAATCAAATGCATTTTATAAAGTTGTTTTTACATCAGTAGTTGTCACAATGGGCTTTACAGATACATAGCTTAAACCCCCAAAGAGCAAGGAATGCAGATGCACAGTGACTAGCATCAGGGTTGGGGTCAATTCTGAATTTAATTCAATTCAACCCATGATTTGAAATTTGAATGTGAATTAGCCACACCCCACAGGAAGCTGAATTTGAATTACAGGAATTTGAATTTAATTCAAACCAATTCAAATAAATTCAAACTGGACATGAAACTTGTGAGTCTCATTCCTTTGACAAATATTTTCCCTAAAGCATCTGTCACCTCTAAAGAATACAGATACCATTTAAAATATCAGCTTGATTATAATCAAAGATGTCAAGCAGTATTTTGTTTCGATTGTTGTCATGAGATGTTAGATTCCCTTTCATTGTGTTCTGAGTGGTTGATCTAATGTATTCTGGAAAAAGGTATTTTTCAAATATTTTATAACTTAATCATTTGAATTATTGAAGACGGCCTATACAATGATCTTACAATATTTCCACATCACTATAATTGTTATAAACTTGTTGAAGGAGAATGAGTTTTAAAAATGAAATGTTTAAAGGACATGTTAAACTTAGTATTGATAACATGATATAAAAATAACTTTTTACACATTTTGTTATGTTACAGCCTTATTCTAAAAAGGATTAGATTAGATTTCCCTCATCAATATACACACAATACCCCATAATGACAAAGCAACAACAGGATTTTAGATTATTTTTTTAACTGAAATATTCTATTTACCTATGTTTTCAGGCCCTTTACTCGGTACCTTTTTGAAGCACCCTTGGCAGCAACTACAGCCTTGAGTCTTCTTGGGTATGACTGTATTTGAGGAGTTTCTCCTCATTCTTCTCTGATGATCCGCTCAAGCTCTGTCAGGTTGGATGGGGAGCATCGCTGTGCAGATATTTTCAGGTCTCTCCAGAGATGTTAGATCGGGTTCAAGTCCAGGTTCTGGTTGGGCCACTCAAGGACATTCAGAGACTTGTCCCCGAAGCCACTCTTGCGTTGTCTTGGCTGTGTGCTTAGGGTCGTTGTCCTGTTGGAAGTGAACTTTCACCCCAGTATGAGGTCCTGAGCACTCTGGAGCAGGTTTTCATCAAGGATCTCTCTGTACTTTGCTCCGTTCATCTTTCCCTCAATCCTGACCTGTCTCCCAGTCCCTGCTGCTGAAAAACATCCCCACTGCAGAGATGGTTGTCCTTCTGGAAGGTTCTCCCATCTCCACAGAGGAACTCTGGAGCTTTGTCAGACTATCGGGTTCTTAGTCACTTCCCTGACCAAGGCCCTTCTCCACAGATTGCTCAGTTTGGCCGGGCGGCCAGCTCTAGGAAGAGTCTTGGTGGTTCCAAACTTTGGCCACTGTGTTCTTGGGGACCTTAAATGCTGCAGACATTTTTTGGCACCCTTCCCCAGATCTGTGTCTCGACACAATCCTGTCTCGGAGCTCACTGGACATTTCCTTCGACCTCATGGCTTGGTTTTTCCTCTGACATGCACTGTCAACTGTGGGACCTTATATAGACAGGTGTGTGCCTTAACTAATCATGTCCAATCAATTGCATTTACCACAGGTGGACTCCAATGAAGTTGTAGAAACATCTCAAGGATGATCAATGGAAACAGGATGTACCTGAGCTCAATTTACAGTCTCATTGCAAAGGGTCTGAATACTTATGTAAATAATGTATTTACATTTTTTATTTTTATATACATTTGCAAAAATGTCTAAAAACCTGTTTTTGATTGGTCATTATGGGGTAGTGTGTGTAGATTGATGAGGGAAAAAATAATCTTATCCTTTTAGAATAAGGCTGTAACGTAACAAAATGTTGAAAAAGGGAAAGGGGTCTGAGTACTTTCCGAATGCACTGTACCCTAATTCAAATTCTATTCAAATTCTGCTTCCTGTGGGGTGTGGCCAATTCAATAATTAAATTGGAATTAATGACCAATTCGAAACTCAATTCTGAATTGACCCCAACCCTGACTAGCAGTTGACTAAGGGATCCAGCCAGTCAGAGCTATAGTCAATGAACCAGCAATAGCAGTAATTCATGTATAGGAGATTTGGTGATATCCAGGAGCTGATTGATATGCATGATGCCAAGGTCACAGGTTCAAATCGTGAGTCGGTATGAAAGACAGAATTTCTCTCACGAGCAAAGCACTCAAAAAATCTGTCCAGCCCTCATCCAACATAATGTGGATCATTTCAAAAGAGAGGCATTTGTTATGCAATTACTATATGTACTAGACTACCAGAGATCAAATCAAATCAAATTGTCACATGCGTCAAATACAACAAGATGTAGACATTACAGGGAAATACTTACTTACAAGCCCTTAACCAACAATGTAGTTTTAAGAAAAATAAGTGTTAAGTAAAAAATGTATAAATAAAAGTAACAAATAATTAAAGAGCATCAGTATAATAACAATAGTGAGGCCATATAAAGGGGGTACCGGTACAGAGTCAATATACGGGGGCACCGGTTAGTCGAGGTAATTTAGGTAATATGTACATGTAGGTAGAGTTAAACTGACTATGCATAGATAATTAACAGAGAGTAGCAGCAGCGTAAAAGAGGGGGACGGGGGCAATGTAAATAGTCTGGGTAGCCATTTGGTTAGCTGTTCCGGAGTCTTACGGCTTGGGGGGTCAAAGCTGTTAAGAAGCCTCTTGGATCTAGACTATCACTTGCCGTGTGGTAACAGAGAGCAGTCTATGACTAGGGTGACTGGAGCCATTGACAATTTTTAGGGCCTTCCTATGACACCGCCTGGTATAGAGGTCCTGGATGGCAGGAAGCTTGGCCGCAGTGATGTACTGGGCCATACACACTTCCCTCTGTAGTGCCTTGTGGTCGGAAGCTGAGCAGTTGCCATACCAGGCGGTGATGCAACCAGGCAGGATGCTCTCGATGGTGCAGCTGTAGAACTTTTTGAGAATCTGAGGACCCATGCCAAATCTTTTCAGTCTCCTGATGGTCTATAATGTTTGTAGATCTTGTAGTAGGTTAATAGTATAACTGCTATTGGGTAATGGTATTACTGTCTTACTGCCTGGCTGCATTGTGGATGTAAGCAGCATTATGATGCAGACACAAGCCCAGGAATGTCGTTAGAGGACAAGTGTTGCATCCCAAACCGCACCCTATTCCCTATTTAGTGCACTATTTGGGTCCCTATTCCCTATTTAGTGCACTATTTGGGTCCCTATTCCCTATTTAGTGCACTATTTGGGTGTCATTTGTAATGCGAACACTGTTTTTCAAAGGAGGTGATATGCACGATGGCAAGGTCACGGGTTCAAATGTTCAGTTGCTATGGCAGTACTGTTATTTATCTGTTCCCCCAAAAAGTAGTGTACGACATAGGGTGCCATTTGGGCCTCATTAGGCATCCTCAGAGTCAGGGGATAGGAATGACTATCGTCTGACATTTTGAATGACAATGTCCCAGAAATAACAGGTATAGAAATTCGAGATCGTATTGAGGTCACTGCCAACTGATACGCAGACAGCCAGTGAATGTTGACGTTAACGGTTACACAATATGCCTGGAGTAGTCTAATATTTAATATTAACACTAATTATAGATAATATAGAGGATTTATTATAATGAGACCTAAAGATGTTTTCTTTCTCCTGTAGAACAGAAAAAAAAATAAAAAAAACATTTTTACCTTTATCTAACTAGGCAAGTCAGTTAAGAACAAATTCTTATTTACAATGACGGCCTAGTGGGTTAACTGCCTTGTTCAGGGGCAGAACGACAGATTTTTACCTAGGCTACCCTGCCGCCCCGTTGGACTAGTAACCGAAAGGTTGCAAGTTCAAATCCCAGAGCTGACAAGGTACAAATCTGTCGTTCTGCCCCTGAACAGGCAGTTAACCCACTGTTACTAGGCCGTCATTGAAAATAAGATTTTTTTCTTAACTGACTTGCCTAGTTAAATAAATGTAAAATAAATACTTCACTGACGGTGTAACACAAAGGTTATTACGTTTTTTATTTTTTTTATTTTACTCAAATGATCTTGGTTTCTAACATCACCATATTATTTGCTGTCATCTTTTTCTGATTCTGATTGAGTCTACCTTAGCCTTATGATTTAACATTTTGCTTCTCTTTTTTTTCTCCTCCAACTGATTCCTTTCGTTTATCCTTTCTCATTCTCTCACCCTTTTCATCCATCCTACACACTTACCCTTTATCTCTACCCTCCCCGGCTCGCTTGGATGGCTACACACTATTCTCCTTTGGGATGGCTACACTACTCTCATCCTCTCCTGTGGATGGCAACACTACTCTCCTCCTCTCCTGTGGATGGCAACACTACTCTCCTCCTCTCCTGTGGATGGCAACACTACTCTCATCCTCTCCTGTGGATGGCTACACTACTCTCCTCCTCTCCTGTGGATGGCAACACTACTCTCCTCCTCTCCTGTGGATGGCAACACTACTCTCATCCTCTCCTGTGGATGGCAACACTACTCTCCTCCTCTCCTGTGGATGGCTACACTACTCTCCTCCTCTCCTGTGGATGGCAACACTACTCTCATCCTCTCCTGTGGATGGCAACACTACTCTCCTCCTCTCCTGTGGATGGCAACACTACTCTCCTCCTCTCCTGTGGGATGGCAACACTACTCTCCTCCTCTCCTGTGGATGGCAACACTACTCTCATCCTCTCCTGTGGGATGGCAACACTACTCTCCTCCTCTCCTGTGGATGGCAACACTACTCTCCTCCTCTCCTGTGGATGGCTACACTACTCTCCTCCTCTCCTGTGGGATGGCTACACTACTCTCCTCCTCTCCTGTGGGATGGCTACACTACTCTCCTCCTCTCCTGTGGATGGCTACACTACTCTCTTCCTCTCCTGTGGGATGGCAACACTACTCTCCTCCTCTCCTGTGGGATGGCAACACTACTCTCCTCCTCTCCTGTGGGATGGCAACACTACTCTCCTCCTCTCCTGTGGGATGGCAACACTACTCTCCTCCTCTCCTGTGGGATGGCAACACTACTCTCCTCCTCTCCTGTGGGATGGCAACACTCCTCTCTTCCTCTCCTGTGGGATGGCTACACTACTCTCATCCTCTCCTGTGGGATGGCTACACTACTCTCCTCCTCTCCTGTGGATGGCTACACTACTCTCTTCCTCTCCTGTGGATGGCTACACTACTCTCTTCCTCTCCTGTGGATGGCAACACTACTCTCTTCCTCTCCTGTGGATGGCAACACTACTCTCTTCCTCTCCTGTGGATGGCTACACTACTCTCTTCCTCTCCTGTGGATGGCTACACTACTCTCTTCCTCTCCTGTGGATGGCAACACTACTCTCCTCCTCTCCTGTGGGATGGCAACACTACTCTCCTCCTCTCCTGTGGATGGCTACACTACTCTCATCCTCTCCTGTGGGATGGCTACACTACTCTCCTCCTCTCCTGTGGATGGCTACACTACTCTCTTCCTCTCCTGTGGATGGCTACACTACTCTCATCCTCTCCTGTGGATGACTACACTCCTTCTCCACTACTCCACTTCTATAGCTGGCTTTGTGAAGTCTCCCCTGTCTGTGACCAAACTAACAGGCGACACTTTTGAGTTGTACTGTGACGTGGTCGGTAACCCGACCCCAGAGGTCCAGTGGTGGTACGCTGAGATCAACCGGGCCGAGTCCTTCCGCCAGCTCTGGGATGGTGCCCGTAAACGTCGCGTGTCCATCAACACGGCGTACGGCACCAACGGCGTGAGCGTTCTGGGCATCACGCGTCTCGGTCTGGAGGATTTTGGGACGTACGAATGTCGGGCCAGTAATGATCCGAGGAGAAACGATCTGCACCAAAACTCTGCCTGGATCAGAGCACAGGCTACCATTACTATGCTGCAGAGTGAGTGGTCAGAGACAGTAGAGTAACACCCACGCCCCTCAGGGTTAGCGGCTTCATTAGTAGCCAGTCCCAATTCACTCCCTACTATGTCAGTTGGCTTTTCATAGCCGGGCATTCAGAGTTAGAGAAAACTGTTACGGTAGAGAGAGAGAGTCGAAAACAGCAGGTCTAGGACAGCTAGCACGTATGGTGAACAGGTCAGGGTTCTATAGCCTCTAATTCTCTCTCTCCCTTCCCTCCCGGAGGACCTGAGCCCTAGGACCATGCCTCAGGACTACCTGGCCTGATGACTCCTTGCTGTCCCCAGTCCACCTGGTCGTGCTGCTGCTCCAGTTTCAACTGTTCTGCCTTCAACTGTTCCAACTCTCAACTCTCCACAGGCAGAACAGTTGAAATTGGAGCAGCAGCATGACCAAGTGGACTGGGGACAGCAAGGAGTCATCAGGCCAGGTAGTCCTGAGGCATGGTCCTAGGGCTCAGGTCCTCCGGGAGGGGAGGGAGAGGGAGAGGGAGAGGGAGAGGGAGAGGGAGAGGGAGAGGGAGAGGGAGAGAGAGCGAGAGAGAGAGAGAGAGAGGGAGCATACTTAAATTTACACAGGACACCGGATAAGACAGGAGAAATACTCCAGATATAACAGACTGATCCTAGCCCCCCGACACAAACTATTGCAGCATAAATACTGGAGGCTGAGACAGGAGTGACCCTTTGATGTTTTGTACATCTATGAGGTGTAAGCAACATGGTTGATGCTACACGACCACACCAGCCCTCATGGGGTTAGCAACTCAACTAGCTCTACCTGTGTACTTCCAAAAGCCACCCTTCCAAAACCTCCAGGACCACCACCAGCTCCCTTGTAGAAGCCGTCACTGTATTAGATCATATTATATCGTATTACATCGTATTATATTGTATTACATCGTATTGTATCGTATTTTATATTATTTTTATCGTATTACATTGTATTGTATCGTATTGTATTGTATCGTATTGTATCGTATCGTATTTTATCATTTATCATCATATTGTATCGTATTGTATCGTATTGTATCGTATTACATCGTATTAAATTGTATTGTATTGTATCGTATTGTATTGTATAGTATTACATCGTATTACATCGTATTGTATCGTATTGTATCGTATTGTATCGTATCGTATTGTATCGTATTGTATCGTATTACATTGTATTGTATTGTATTGTATTGTATCGTATTACATCGTATTGTATTGTATCGTATTACATCGTATTACATCATATTGTATTGTATCGTATTACATCGTATTGTATCATATTATATCGTCTTATCTCCCAGAGAAATAGAAGTGCAGTGAATGTAAGTAACCTAATCTATGTTCCTTTACCAGTTAGCGCCGAGGTTATTGTCTGCAATAATCATATCCACATAGAATTTAATTCCACTGTTTGCAAGAAGCCCACTGTGGGCAGCTCACTCAGTATTATTGACTCAAATATAAATGTCACTGACATGTCTACCTCGGAACATGCCTTTCAGAATAGCACTAAAAACAAACAAGCAACCCATAAAAGTGCAAAAAATAGCCCATGTTAGCCTGAGAAACAAGGTTCATGAAATTGACAACTTATTAACATCAGAAAACATTCATATTCGGCCATCTCTGAAACACACTTAGATAATTCCTTTTAAAAAATATAGATTTTTTTAACCAGGTAAACCAGTTGAGAACAAGTTCTCATTTACAACTGCGACCTGTCATGATACCTTTGATGATACAGTAGTAGCTATACATGGTTATAGAATATACAGGAAAGATGGAAATGCAAATGGAGGAAGTGTTGCTATACATGGTTATAGAATATACAGGAAAGATAGAAATACAAATGGAGGAAGTGTTGCTATACATGGTTATAGAATATACAGGAAAGATAGAAATACAAATGGAGGAAGTGTTGCTATACATGGTTATAGAATATACAGGAAAGATAGAAATACAAATGGAGGAAGTGTTGCTATACATGGTTGTAGAATATACAGGAAAGATAGAAATACAAATGGAGGAAGTGTTGCTATACATGGTTGTAGAATATACAGGAAAGATAGAAATACAAATGGAGGAAGTGTTGCTATACATGGTTATAGAATATACAGGAAAGATAGAAATACAAATGGAGGAAGTGTTGCTATACATGGTTATAGAATATACAGGAAAGATAGAAATACAAATGGAGGAAGTGTTGCTATACATGGTTATAGAATATACAGGAAAGATAGAAATACAAATGGAGGAAGTGTTGCTATACATGGTTATAGAATATACAGGAAAGATAGAAATACAAATGGAGGAAGTGTTGCTATACATGGTTATAGAATATACAGGAAAGATAGAAATACAAATGGAGGAAGTGTTGCTATACATGGTTATAGAATATACAGGAAAGATAGAAATACAAATGGAGGAAGTGTTGCTATACATGGTTATAGAATATACAGGAAAGATAGAAATACAAATGGAGGAAGTGTTGCTATACATGGTTATAGAATATACAGGAAAGATAGAAATACAAATGGAGGAAGTGTTGCTATACATGGTTATAGAATATACAGGAAAGATAGAAATACAAATGGAGGAAGTGTTGCTATACATGGTTATAGAATATACAGGAAAGATAGAAATACAAATGGAGGAAGTGTTGCTATACATGGTTATAGAATATACAGGAAAGATAGAAATACAAATGGAGGAAGTGTTGCTATACATGGTTATAGAATATACAGGAAAGATAGAAATACAAATGGAGGAAGTGTTGCTATACATGGTTATAGAATATACAGGAAAGATAGAAATACAAATGGAGGAAGTGTTGCTATACATGGTTATAGAATATACAGGAAAGATAGAAATACAAATGGAGGAAGTGTTGCTATACATGGTTATAGAATATACAGGAAAGATAGAAATACAAATGGAGGAAGTGTTGCTATACATGGTTATAGAATATACAGGAAAGATAGAAATACAAATGGAGAAAGTGTTGCTATACATGGTTATAGAATATACAGGAAAGATAGAAATACAAATGGAGGAAGTGTTGCTATACATGGTTATAGAATATACAGGAAAGATAGAAATACAAATGGAGGAAGTGTTGCCATGTATGTCCAGAGTCATATTCCTGTTAGGCTGAGAGAGGATGTCATGTCAGATGATGTGGAAGTAACATGGCTACAGGTTAATCTACCTCACCTAAAGCCTATTCTCGAAGGAAGTTGCTATAGAAACCAGCAAGTGGTAAAAGTCAGTGTTTGGACTAGACAATATGTGTGAAATGTTGGATAATGTAATGTGATATCAACAGAGAGGTATATTTTCTGGGTGACCTAAATATTGACTGGTCGTGATCATAATATAATAGCCATATCTAGAAAAAAAACTTACGTTTCCAAGACTGGACCTAAAATTGTGTATAAACGATCATACAAGAGGTTTTGCGATGATTCCTACGTCAAAGATGTGAAAAATATTTTGTAGGTCTAATGTCAGGACCCGGTGCGAGAAACAGTCACTAAATTGGCAGAACCCAGAAGATGAGGCAGACACAGCAGTACTAGAGATGGTGGTTTAATAAAAAATAGATAACTTCCAAAATACAAAGAAAATCCACAAAGTGGTAAAAACAGCAAGGGAAAAAACAAACCTAAAAGACTAATCCAAAATACAAAAGAACAAAACCAGAGAACCTCTGGAAAATCCAACAAGAGAAAAATATATGTTCACAACAAGGCTTGGGCTGGGGCTGGGTGCTAACATACAAACACTGAGCAAGGAACTAAGGAACACACAGGGATTAAATACTAACAAGGGAACGACATACAGGTGCAAACAATAATAGAGCAAGGGAAAAACAAAAGGTACAAAAAAGGTGCAATGGGGACATCTAGTGACAAAAAACCAGAACAGTCCTGGCCAAAACCTGACATCTAATGTGTGTAATGAGGAACATCCGGACGCTGCACTTTAAGCAGTTATGAAACTGCTTCGTCCGGTTACTGATAGGCATGGGCACATCAAGAAACTGACATTTATAACGGCCAGATCCCCATGGATAGAGGATGATTTTAAAAACTGTATGGCTGAGAAGGATGAAGCAAAGTGAATAGTAAATAAGTCTGACAACACAGCAGACTGGCAAACACACAGTAAGTTGACAAATCACGTAACTAAAGTAAACAAAAATGAGAAGAAACTATACTATGGAACACAGATAAATTATATAAAGAATGATAGTAAAAAGCTCTGGAGTACTAAAATGAAATTCTAGACAAGAAAGCAAACTCGGCTCGATCTTCCAACTAGGCAGATGGCTTGTTCAAAACAAAACACTTTTTTGTTGGTAAGATTAGCAAACTTGGGTATGACATGCAAACAAAACATGCTGAACCTTCATATTCATGCATAATGGACCCAATAATGAAAGACAAGCTCTTTGAGTTCCACAAAGTGGGTGTGGAAGAGGTGAAAAATTGTTGCTATCTCTAAAAATATATATATATATTTTTTACCTTTATTTAACTAGGCAAGTCAGTTAAGAACAAATTCTTATTTTCAATGACAGCCTAGGAACAGTGGGTTAACTGCCTTGTTAAATAAGGACAAACCACCTGGTACCGACAACCTGGATAGTAAATTGCTAAGGTTGGTAGCGTAATACATTGTGACTCCTGTTTGCAACATCTTCAATTTAAGCCTAGAAGATGGTGTGGGCACTCAGAGGGAGGCAGAGGTCATTCTGCTGACCCTAGAATAGCAGAGTACCCTTTTAATTGTTCAAACAGCCAACCAATCAGCTTGTTGCAAATGCTTTCAGCTTGCTTATAGGGAAGGGCTTCTCAACATGCTCGGCACTGACACACATGACTGATTATTGGCTGAAGGGATTTGATAGTAAGACGATTGTGGGAGCTGTTTTGCCTTATAATGGATTGAGAGATACCTAAAAAAAACGGAGGGTTTTCGTTAATGGACGCCTCTCTAATGCAAATTCAGTTGAGTGTGGTGTACCCCAGGGCAACCGGCTAGGGCCATTATTGTTTTCTGTTTTTACAAATGACCTTCCACTGACCTTGAATAAAGGGGAAAGGTGGGGTACCTAGTCAGTTGTACAACTGAATGCCTTCAACTGAAATGTGTTTTCTGCATATAACCCAAACCCCTCTGAATCAGAGAGGTGAATAAAGCTTGTGTGTCTATGTACGCTGACGACTCAACAGTAAACACGTCCTCTGCAACAGGAAAATAAATAACTGAGACGCTTAACATAGAGCTCCATTCAGTTTTAGAATGGGTAATTAGCAATAGTGCTAATTATCTCAAAAACTAAAAGTATAATTTTGGGACAAATCACTCGCTGAATGCTAAACCTCGTTTAGATCTATTATTGAGTAATGTGGCTATTGAGCAAGTTGAGGAGACTAAACTACTTGGTGTAACCCTAGATAGCAAGCTTTCATGGTCATAACATATAGGCTCAATGGTTTCTAAAATGGGATGAGGTCTGTCCATGATGGGGCGTTGCTCTGCCTTCTTGACGTCTCAGTTGACCAGACAGGTCCTTAAGGCCCTAGTTTTGTCGCACCTGGACTACTGCCCAGCTGTGTGGTCATGTGCGAAAAAAGAAGGACATAGGTAAATTGCAATCGGTCCAGAATCAAAGCAGCACGTATCACACTTAGATGTACTGTACATGGAGGGAAAGAGTCCGTAAAAATGCATGTCAGTCTCTCCTGGCTTAAAGCTGAGAGATTGACTGCATCACTACTGGTCTTTGTGCGATGTGTTGATGTGTTGAAGGTACACAACTGTCTGTTCGAGCAGTGGGCACACAGTGCAGACACTCATCGGTACCACACAAGACATGCAACCAGCCGTTTCTCTTCACAGTCCCCAGGTCCAGAACAGAGGCTGGGAAACACACAGTATTAACACACAGTATTCCACGACTACATGGAACTCTCTGCCAACCCCAGGCAACTCAAACTAGCAATAATACCAGATTAAAAGAACACCTTACTGCACAAAGGGGACTGTGGAGAGCCATTTTATATACCTTGTACTGTAATGTGCACTGTACTATGTATTAGACCTAGATATTGTGTGTATGTGCTGATATGTAGGCTGTGTGTGACATTTTAAATGTATGTAGTTCAGTCCTTCACTAATAATGTTCTGTACTATGTATTATGTCATGTTTCATGTGGACCCCAGAAGAGTAGCTGATGCTTTTGTAGCGGCTAATGGGGATCCTAATAAATACCAAATACCAAATCACCAACCATACACCCTGAAAATGAATAAATAGCAGAGCTCTCCCTCTGTGCACCCCCCCATACATCCTAAAAATGAAGAACAATCTCCCTCTGTGCCTCAGCTCCTTAGTTAGCAACTTCACTAGATCTCCCAGTGTACCCCATACAGCCTCCTATATCTTGCAGCTTCTCCCAGTGTATCCCATGTAGCCCCCTAGGTCTTGCAGATTCTCCCAGTGTACCCTATACAGCCTCCTAGGTCTTGCAGCATCTCCCAGTGTACCCTATACAGCCTCCTAGGTCTTGCAGCATCTCCCAGTGTACCCCATACAGCCTCCTAGGTCTTGCAGCATCTCCCAGTGTACCCCATTCAGCCTCCTAGGTATTTCAGCTTCTCCCAGTGTATCCCATGCAGCCTCCTAGGTCTTGCAGCATCTCCCAGTGTATCCCATGCAGCCTCCTAGGTCTTGCAGTTTACACTGAGACCATAGTGTTTAGTAGAGGTCCCTCCCGTCGTCTACACTGAGACCATAGTGTTAAGTAGAGGTCCCTCCTGTCGTCTACACTGAGACCATAGTGTTTAGTAGAGGTCCCTCCTGTCGTCTACACTGAGACCATAGTGTTTAGTAGAGGTCCTTCCTGTCGTCTACACTGAGACCATGGTGTTTAGTAGAGGTCCCTCCCGTCGTCTACACTGAGACCATAGTGTTTAGTAGAGGTCCCTCCTGTCGTCTACACTGAGACCATAGTGTTAAGTAGAGGTCCCTCCTGTCGTCTACACTGAGACCATAGTGTTTAGTAGAGGTCCCTCCTGTCGTCTACACTGAGACCATGGTGTTTAGTAGAGGTCCCTCCCGTCGTTTACACTGTGACCATAGTGTTTAGTAGAGGTTTTAGTTTAGTGTCAATTCCATTTCATCAGGGCTGGGGTCAATTCCATTTCAATTAAGTCAATTCTGAGAGTAGCCTGAAATTCCAATCCAATTTTCCTCATTGCTTTTCAACTAATTTCAATTAACTACATTGAAATTACAAGAATAAGATACAATTTGAAATGGAATTGTGTCTTATTGGTGTTTCAGAGCCTTCCATCAACTGAAATTTACATTTTCCTCATTGTTTTTCAATGAATTGGAATGTCAGTTTTACTTCATGAATTGAATGTATTGAAATGGAATTGAATATTGGAAGTGTCTTATTGGTGTTTCAGAGCCTTCCATCAACTCGTCGGACCACATCATGCTGCCCACTGATCGCCACAGCCTGCCCATCACTTTGCAGTGCAACCTAACTTCAGCCCACAGCGCCCACATCGAGAGCTTCTGGATGAAGAACGGGGAGGAGATCCAAGAGACCCGCGGAGAGAGAGCCAACACTGAGTACTAGTACGTCCCCATCTATAAGAGTTTAACAACAGCAGTCATGGTAGGGAGAGTTTAACAACAGCAGTCATGGTAGGGAGAGTTTAACAACAGCAGTCATGGTAACAACAGCAGTCATGGTAGGGAGAGTTTAACAACAGCAGTCATGGTAGGGAGAGTTTAACAACAGCAGTCATGGTAGGGAGAGTTTAACAACAGCAGTCATGGTAACAACAGCAGTCATGGTAGGGAGAGTTTAACAACAGCAGTCATGGTAGGGAGAGTTTAACAACAGCAGTCATGGTAACAACAGCAGTCATGGTAGGGAGAGTTTAACAACAGCAGTCATGGTAGGGAGAGTTTAACAACAGCAGTCATGGTAGGGAGAGTTTAACAACAGCAGTCATGGTAGGGAGAGTTTAACAATAGCAGTCATGGTAGGGAGAGTTTAACAACAGCAGTCATGGTAGGGAGAGTTTAACAATAGCAGTCATGGTAGGGAGAGTTTAACAACAGCAGTCATGGTAGGGAGAGTTTAACAACAGCAGTCATGGTAGGGAGAGTTTAACAATAGCAGTCATGGTAGGGAGAGTTTAACAACAGCAGTCATGGTAACAACAGCAGTCATGGTAGGGAGAGTTTAACAACAGCAGTCATAGTAGGGAGAGTTTAACAACAGCAGTGATGGTAGGGAGAGTTTAACAATAGCAGTCATGGTAGGGAGAGTTTAACAATAGCAGTCATGGTAGGGAGAGTTTAACAACAGCAGTCATGGTAACAACAGCAGTCATGGTAGGGAGAGTTTAACAACAGCAGTCATGGTAACAACAGCAGTCATGGTAGGGAGAGTTTAACAACAGCAGTCATGGTAGGGAGAGTTTAACAACAGCAGTCATGGTAGGGAGAGTTTAACAACAGCAGTCATGGTAACAACAGCAGTCATGGTAGGGAGAGTTTAACAACAGCAGTCATGGTAGGGAGAGTTTAACAACAGCAGTCATGGTAACAACAGCAGTCATGGTAGGGAGAGTTTAACAACAGCAGTCATGGTAGGGAGAGTTTAACAACAGCAGTCATGGTAGGGAGAGTTTAACAACAGCAGTCATGGTAGGGAGAGTTTAACAATAGCAGTCATGGTAGGGAGAGTTTAACAACAGCAGTCATGGTAGGGAGAGTTTAACAATAGCAGTCATGGTAGGGAGAGTTTAACAACAGCAGTCATGGTAACAACAGCAGTCATGGTAGGGAGAGTTTAACAACAGCAGTCATAGTAGGGAGAGTTTAACAACAGCAGTCATGGTAGGGAGAGTTTAACAATAGCAGTCATGGTAGGGAGAGTTTAACAATAGCAGTCATGGTAGGGAGAGTTTAACAACAGCAGTCATGGTAACAACAGCAGTCATGGTAGGGAGAGTTTAACAACAGCAGTCATGGTAACAACAGCAGTCATGGTAGGGAGAGTTTAACAACAGCAGTCATGGTAGGGAGAGTTTAACAACAGCAGTCATGGTAGGGAGAGTTTAACAATAGCAGTCATGGTAACAACAGCAGTCATGGTAGGGAGAGTTTAATAACAGCAGTCATGGTAACAACAGCAGTCATGGTAGGGAGAGTTTAACAACAGCAGTCATGGTAACAACAGCAGTCATGGTAGGGAGAGTTTAACAACAGCAGTCATGGTAACAACAGCAGTCATGGTAGGGAGAGTTTAACAATAGCAGTCATGGTAGGGAGAGTTTAACAACAGCAGTCATGGTAGGGAGAGTTTAACAATAGCAGTCATGGTAGGGAGAGTTTAACAATAGCAGTCATGGTAGGGAGAGTTTAACAATAGCAGTCATGGTAGGGAGAGTTTAACAATAGCAGTCATGGTAGGGAGAGTTTAACAATAGCAGTCATGGTAGGGAGAGTTTAACAATAGCAGTCATGGTAGGGAGAGTTTAACAACAGCAGTCATGGTAGGGAGAGTTTAACAATAGCAGTCATGGTAACAACAGCAGTCATGGTAGGGAGAGTTTAACAATAGCAGTCATGGTAGGGAGAGTTTAACAACAGCAGTCATGGTAGGGAGAGTTTAACAATAGCAGTCATGGTAACAACAGCAGTCATGGTAGGGAGAGTTTAACAATAGCAGTCATGGTAGGGAGAGTTTAACAACAGCAGTCATGGTAGGGAGAGTTTAACAACAGCAGTCATGGTAACAACAGCAGTCATGGTAGGGAGAGTTTAACAACAGCAGTCATGGTAGGGAGAGTTTAACAACAGCAGTCATGGTAGGGAGAGTTTAACAACAGCAGTCATGGTAACAACAGCAGTCATGGTAGGGAGAGTTTAACAACAGCAGTCATGGTAGGGAGAGTTTAACAACAGCAGTCATGGTAACAACAGCAGTCATGGTAGGGAGTGTTTAACAACAGCAGTCATGGTAGGGAGAGTTTAACAACAGCAGTCATGGTAGGGAGAGTTTAACAACAGCAGTCATGGTAGGGAGAGTTTAACAATAGCAGTCATGGTAGGGAGAGTTTAACAACAGCAGTCATGGTAGGGAGAGTTTAACAATAGCAGTCATGGTAGGGAGAGTTTAACAACAGCAGTCATGGTAGGGAGAGTTTAACAACAGCAGTCATGGTAGGGAGAGTTTAACAATAGCAGTCATGGTAGGGAGAGTTTAACAACAGCAGTCATGGTAACAACAGCAGTCATGGTAGGGAGAGTTTAACAACAGCAGTCATAGTAGGGAGAGTTTAACAACAGCAGTGATGGTAGGGAGAGTTTAACAATAGCAGTCATGGTAGGGAGCTTTTAACAATAGCAGTCATGGTAGGGAGAGTTTAACAACAGCAGTCATGGTAACAACAGCAGTCATGGTAGGGAGAGTTTAACAACAGCAGTCATGGTAACAACAGCAGTCATGGTAGGGAGAGTTTAACAACAGCAGTCATGGTAGGGAGAGTTTAACAACAGCAGTCATGGTAGGGAGAGTTTAACAACAGCAGTCATGGTAACAACAGCAGTCATGGTAGGGAGAGTTTAACAACAGCAGTCATGGTAGGGAGAGTTTAACAACAGCAGTCATGGTAACAACAGCAGTCATGGTAGGGAGAGTTTAACAACAGCAGTCATGGTAGGGAGAGTTTAACAACAGCAGTCATGGTAGGGAGAGTTTAACAACAGCAGTCATGGTAGGGAGAGTTTAACAATAGCAGTCATGGTAGGGAGAGTTTAACAACAGCAGTCATGGTAGGGAGAGTTTAACAATAGCAGTCATGGTAGGGAGAGTTTAACAACAGCAGTCATGGTAACAACAGCAGTCATGGTAGGGAGAGTTTAACAACAGCAGTCATAGTAGGGAGAGTTTAACAACAGCAGTCATGGTAGGGAGAGTTTAACAATAGCAGTCATGGTAGGGAGAGTTTAACAATAGTAGTCATGGTAGGGAGAGTTTAACAACAGCAGTCATGGTAACAACAGCAGTCATGGTAGGGAGAGTTTAACAACAGCAGTCATGGTAACAACAGCAGTCATGGTAGGGAGAGTTTAACAACAGCAGTCATGGTAGGGAGAGTTTAACAACAGCAGTCATGGTAGGGAGAGTTTAACAATAGCAGTCATGGTAACAACAGCAGTCATGGTAGGGAGAGTTTAATAACAGCAGTCATGGTAACAACAGCAGTCATGGTAGGGAGAGTTTAACAACAGCAGTCATGGTAACAACAGCAGTCATGGTAGGGAGAGTTTAACAACAGCAGTCATGGTAACAACAGCAGTCATGGTAGGGAGAGTTTAACAATAGCAGTCATGGTAGGGAGAGTTTAACAACAGCAGTCATGGTAGGGAGAGTTTAACAACAGCAGTCATGGTAGGGAGAGTTTAACAATAGCAGTCATGGTAGGGAGAGTTTAACAATAGCAGTCATGGTAGGGAGAGTTTAACAACAGCAGTCATGGTAGGGAGAGTTTAACAATAGCAGTCATGGTAGGGAGAGTTTAACAATAGCAGTCATGGTAGGGAGAGTTTAACAATAGCAGTCATGGTAGGGAGAGTTTAACAATAGCAGTCATGGTAGGGAGAGTTTAACAATAGCAGTCATGGTAGGGAGAGTTTAACAACAGCAGTCATGGTAGGGAGAGTTTAACAATAGCAGTCATGGTAACAACAGCAGTCATGGTAGGGAGAGTTTAACAATAGCAGTCATGGTAACAACAGCAGTCATGGTAGGGAGAGTTTAACAATAGCAGTCATGGTAGGGAGAGTTTAACAACAGCAGTCTGGTGTGGGGTGGTCAAGGGCCCAGAGGCTAGCCTCAGAAAGTAGCTGGATATAAAGGTTAGGTACCACCGTCCTTAACGGCCTCAATGAGATAGAATAAACGTTTCTAGGACTATGATGGTTTGATATAATGACACTGGGCGAGTTGATGACTGACTCAATACCTTCCATTTAAAAATGGAAGGTATTGGTTATAGGCACTTATATAGGCTAACTATCTGCCCTTTACTTTCTTTAGACTATTTTCTGTGTTAATATATAGCACTTATTATGTTTTGTTTAGCATGGTTTTGCCTGGTGAGTCCTTGTGAGATATTAGGGGCACTTAGATAATTATCTGTCCTTCTATTTCCTTATTTATTTACTTACATGTAATAAAGCCCTAATTGGTTAACAAAGTAGATAGGTTGGGCCCTCTTCCCCCAGTATCAGAACTTTTTTTAGAATTGACATCCTAGTGAATATTTTTGATGATTAACTGGGGGCTTGGAACTCTCCCCTTCAGTCCTATTTAGTGTTGTGTTGAGGATCCCTGCCTGTCACGCTGGAGACCGGGGTTCATTCCCCCCGATGGGGGAGGTTTAAACATATAAGTGTTGATTAACTTTGAAAATATCCTCTCTACCGTGTTAGATTTCTGGGGGTTTCTTGATTGGTCCTGATTATTAGAGATGTTGAAGATGGGTTGGTTTAGGTCCTACAGTATGTGCCCTGCTTGCCCCTCATGGGTAACAGTCCTCTAACCTAACCTAAGTGCACATTTCTGAAGAAACGACAGATTATTGGGACGCAGGCAATGCCTCTGACATCAGAGTGCCTTTCAGAGTTAGAACTAAACGAGGATTGATTGACTTGTGGTGTTTGTTTTGTGTAAATCCAGCCTGAAGAAGCCCCGTGGAGAGGATGCAGGGGAGTACATGTGTGTCTACACCTTCGATCAGGCCCCGTCTGCTAACGCCACCATCGAGATTAAAGGTACGACCTATCCCTAACCCTCCGTTAACATGACATAGTGTTGTATGAGGTTAGCCACACCATCGAGATTAAAGGTACAGTACGACTCCCACCCACCAGTGTTGAATAGTAATTCACATGAATCATTCACGAGTCATTCACATTCAAATGAATCATTGACATGAATCATTCCAAGGTGCAACGATGACCTAATAGGCTGCCCAAGGCAGCACTGTCATAGAGTCCCTGAAATACCACCTTTCAATACACCAGACCTGGTTTCAAATACTATTTCAGGTATTTCAATTACTTTTAATATATTTCCAAAACAAGTATTCAGATAACCTTTATTTGAAAAAACAAGTAGTACAATATTGGAAATACAGTTGGAAAGTATTTGTAAATACTCAAATACATTGACACATACACTCCCATGCATTGAATCCAGGTATTTGATAATATTATTTGAAAAAATTATTTACTATTTGGTTTTTACAAATAACCATTAAAATACTCAAAAGTACTTGTTTTGCGCTGTGTATTTGAAAATAATCAAATACACAGAAAAACGTATTTAAATACAAATACTCAAATAGACATGTATTTGTCCCCAGGTCTGGCCTACACCACCATTGAGTGTTGAATGGTAGACATTTTATTAGGTACACCTCGTTCACAAAAACGGATCGATTCTACAAACAGTGAGTCACGTGGCTGTGGCTTGCTACTCTATATAAAGCAGGCAGACAGGCATCGAGGCATTCAGTTACTGTTTGATTGAACGTTAGAATGTGCAAAGCTAGTGACCTAAGCGACTCTGAGCGTGGTATGATCATCAGTGGCAGGCGTGCCGGATCCAGTATCTCAGAAACGCCCTCCCTCCTGACACGACAGTGTCTAGGGTTTACTGAGAATGGTGCGACAGGCCTCCCGAGTGGTGCAGTGGTCTAAGGCACTGCATCGCAGTGCTAGCTGTGCCACCAGAGATTCTGGATTCGAGTCCAGGCTCTGTCGCAGCCGGCCGCGACCGGGAGACCCATGGGGCGGCGCACAATTGGCCCAGCGTCGTCTGGGTTAGGGGAGGGTTTGGCCGGCAGGGATGTCCTTGTCCCATCGGGAACTAGTGACTCCTGTGGTGAGCCGGGCACAGTGCATGCTGACCAGGTCGCCAGGTGTACGGTATTTCCTCCGACACATTGGTGCGGCTGGCTTCCAGGTTAATTGGCATTGTGTCAAGAAGCAGTGCTGCTGCAGGGTTGGCAGCGCTGTGTTTCGGAGGACGCATGGCTCTCGACCTTCGCCTCTCCCGAGTCCGTACGGGAGTTGCAGCGATGAGACAAGACTGTAACTACCAACAGGATTCCTTGAAATTGGGGAGAAAAAGAGGTAAAAAGAGAATGGTGCAACAAACAAAAAAACTTCCAGTCAGCGGCAGTCCTCTGGGCGAAAACAGATAGTTGATGAGTTAATGAGAGAGGTCGAAGGGAAATGGCTAGAATAATGAAAGCTCACAGGCGGGCCACAAACAGACCACATCTTGGAACTCGTCGATCCTTGTCACCGATGGGAGCAGCAGACGACCTCACCGGGTTCCTATCAGCTAAAACAAGAAGAAGAAGCAGCTCCAGTGGGCACGCGGTCACCAACACTGGACCGTTGGTCCAACGAATGCTGTTACATCATGCTGATGGCAGAGTCAGGATTTAGCGTAAAACATGCTTCCTGCTTTTGCCAGCCAATCATCTGTGGACTGAACTGACATGGTTTGTAAATAATAACACAGTGACCTTTCAGTGACCTTTCAGTGACTCATTACTGCTCCTTTATTCGCATGCATGCATGCATGCACACACACACACACACACACACACACACACACACACACACACACACACACACACACACACACACACACACACACACACACACACACACACACACACACACACACACACACACACACCGTACACACACAAACACACACAGCAGTGAAAGGATTTCCATGGTGTTAGTACTGATCGTTCCAAAATGACAGCAAGCAATACCTTCATTTAGGATTAGAGCGAATACACAGTGTTAATGAATCAAGATGCCGTAGCAACAGATCAACAGCTGTTCAATGAATAACACATCATGTTGAGTTATTTGGACCAATAACAAGCCTGTACTCTCTCACGGAAACTGAACTGTAGTTTGTATACAACACAAAGTAATAGCAAAGAGAAAGACTTTACACCTGAAAGGTAGAGCACAGTAAAGTTAATGTACACCTGAAAGGTAGAGCACAGTAAAGTTAATGTACACCTGAAAGGTAGAGCACAGTAAAATGAATGTACACCTGAAAGGTAGAGCACAGGTAAATGAATGTACACCTGAAAGGTAGAGCACAGGTAAATGAATGTACACCTGAAAGGTAGAGCACAGGTAAATGAATGTACACCTGAAAGGTAGAGCACAGGTAAATGAATGTACACCTGAAAGGTAGAGCACAGTAAAATGAATGTACACCTGAAAGGTAGAGCACAGGTAAATGAATGTACACCTGAAAGGTAGAGCACAGTAAAATGAATGTACACCTGAAAGGTAGAGCACAGTAAAATGAATGTACACCTGAAAGGTAGAGCACAGGTAAATTAATGTACACCTGAAAGGTAGAGCACAGTAAAATTAATGTACACCTGAAAGGTAGAGCACAGGTAAATGAATGTACACCTGAAAGGTAGAGCACAGGTAAATGAATGTACACCTGAAAGGTAGAGCACAGTAAAATGAATGTACACCTGAAAGGTAGAGCACAGTAAAATGAATGTACACCTGAAAGGTAGAGCACAGGTAAATGAATGTACACCTGAAAGGTAGAGCACAGGTAAATGAATGTACACCTGAAAGGTAGAGCACAGTAAAGTTAATGTACACCTGAAAGGTAGAGCACAGGTAAATGAATGTACACCTGAAAGGTAGAGCACAGTAAAATGAATGTACACCTGAAAGGTAGAGCACAGGTAAATTAATGTACACCTGAAAGGTAGAGCACAGGTAAATGAATGTACACCTGAAAGGTAGAGCACAGTAAAGTTAATGTACACCTGAAAGGTAGAGCACAGGTAAATGAATGTACACCTGAAAGGTAGAGCACAGTAAAATGAATGTACACTTGAAAGGTAGAGCACAGGTAAATGAATGTACACCTGAAAGGTAGAGCACAGGTAAATGAATGTACACCTGAAAGGTAGAGCACAGGTAAATGAATGTACACCTGAAAGGTAGAGCACAGGTAAATGAATGTACACCTGAAAGGTAGAGCACAGTAAAATGAATGTACACCTGAAAGGTAGAGCACAGTAAAGTTAATGTACACCTGAAAGGTAGAGCACAGGTAAATGAATGTACACCTGAAAGGTAGAGCACAGTAAAATGAATGTACACCTGAAAGGTAGAGCACAGGTAAATGAATGTACACCTGAAAGGTAGAGCACAGGTAAATGAATGTACACCTGAAAGGTAGAGCACAGGTAAATGAATGTACACCTGAAAGGTAGAGCACAGGTAAATGAATGTACACCTGAAAGGTAGAGCACAGTAAAATGAATGTACACCTGAAAGGTAGAGCACAGTAAAATGAATGTACACCTGAAAGGTAGAGCACTGGTAAATGAATGTACACCTGAAAGGTAGAGCACAGTAAAATGAATGTACACCTGAAAGGTAGAGCACAGGTAAATTAATGTACACCTGAAAGGTAGAGCACAGGTAAATGAATGTACACCTGAAAGGTAGAGCACAGTAAAGTTAATGTACACCTGAAAGGTAGAGCACAGGTAAATGAATGTACACCTGAAAGGTAGAGCACAGTAAAATGAATGTACACCTGAAAGGTAGAGCACAGTAAAATGAATGTACACCTGAAAGGTAGAGCACAGGTAAATGAATGTACACCTGAAAGGTAGAGCACAGTAAAGTTAATGTACACCTGAAAGGTAGAGCACAGGTAAATGAATGTACACCTGAAAGGTAGAGCACAGTAAAATGAATGTACACCTGAAAGGTAGAGCACAGGTAAATGAATGTACACCTGAAAGGTAGAGCACAGGTAAATGAATGTACACCTGAAAGGTAGAGCACAGGTAAATGAATGTACACCTGAAAAGTAGAGCACAGGTAAATGAATGTACACCTGAAAGGTAGAGCACAGTAAAATGAATGTACACCTGAAAGGTAGAGCACAGTAAAATGAATGTACACCTGAAAGGTAGAGCACAGGTAAATGAATGTACACCTGAAAGGTAGAGCACAGTAAAATGAATGTACACCTGAAAGGTAGAGCACAGTAAAGTTAATGTACACCTGAAGGTATGCGGACAGTAATGTTACTAACAGTCTATGCTATACATTTAGGACTAGATTCAATCCGATCATCCCTTTTAGGCTATGTACTTTTTTAAAGACAATGTTTCCGGAAGGTTTCTGCTCGTGTGTGCACTACACATATATGGTTCTGCCGGATCGAAGGTTGAACATTACCCACGAGGCAATGTACAGCTGGAGATGGTGTTGTAATTGAATCTCAGCGTCCAGTTGTAATTGATGATTTTAATATTTAACTAGAACTCTATATACAGTGGGGCAAAAAAGTATTTAGTCAGCCACCAATTGTGCAAGTTCTCCCACTTAAAAAGATGAGAGAGGCCTGTAATTTTCATCATAGGTACACTTCAACTATGACAGACAAAATGAGGGAATAAAATCCAGAAAATCACATTGTAGGATTTTTTATGAATTTATTTGCAAATTATGGTGGAAAATAAGTATTTGGTCACCTACAAACAAGCAAGATTTCTGGCTCTCACAGACCTGTAACTTCTTCTTTAAGTGGCTCCTCTGTCCTCCACTCGTTACCTGTATTAATGGCACCTGTTTGAACTTGTTATCAGTATAAAAGACACCTGTCCACAACCTCAAACAGTCACACTCCAAACTCCACTATGGCCAAGACCAAAGAGCTGTCAAAGGACACCAGAAACAAAATTGTAGACCTGCACCAGACTGGGAAGACTGAATCTGCAATAGGTAAGCAGCTTGGTTTGAAGAAATCAACTGTGGGAGCAATTATTAGGAAATGGAAGACATACAAGACCACTGATAATCTCCCTCGATCTGGGGCGCCACACAAGATCTCACCCCGTGGGTTCAAAATGATCACAAGAACGGTGAGCAAAAATCCCAGAACCACACGGGGGGACCTAGTGAATGACCTGCAGAGAGCTGGGACCAAAGTAACAAAGCCTACCATCAGTAACACACTACGCTGCCAGGGACTCAAATCCTGTAGTGCCAGACGTGTCCCCCTGCTTAAGCCAGTACATGTACAGGCCCGTCTGAAGTTTGCTAGAGAGCATTTGGATGATCCAGAAGAAGATTGGGAGAATGTCATATGGTCAGATGAAACCAAAATATAACTTTTTGGTAAAAACTCGTCGTGTTTGGAGGACAAAGAATGCTGAGTTGCATCCAAAGAACACCATACCTACTGTGAAGCATGGGGGTGGAAACATCATGCTTTGGGGCTGTTTTTCTGCAAAGGGACCAGGACGACTGATCCGTGTAAAGGAAAGAATGAATGGGGCCATGTATCGTGAGATTTTGAGTGAAAACCTCCTTCCATCAGCAAGGGCATTGAAGATGAAACGTGGCTGGGTCTTTCAGCATGACAATGATCCCAAACACACCGCCCGGGCAACGAAGGAGTGGCTTCATAAGAAGCATTTCAAGGTCCTGGAGTGGCCTAGCCAGTCTCCAGATCTCAACCCCATAGAAAATCTTTGGCGGGAGTTGAAAGTCCGTGTTGCCCAGCAACAGCCCCAAAACATCACTGCTCTAGAGGAGATCTGCATGGAGGAATGGGCCAAAAATACCAGCAACAGTGTGTGAAAACCTTGTGAAGACTAACAGAAAACGTTTGACCTCTGTCATTACCAACAAAGGGTATATAACAAAGTATTGAGAAACTTTTGTTATTGACCAAATACTTATTTTCCACCATAATTTGCAAATAAATTCATTAAAAATTCTACAATGTGATTTTCTGGATTTTTTTTCCTCATTTTGTCTGTCATAGTTGAAGTGTACCTATGATGAAAATTACAGGCCTCTCTCATCTTTTTAAGTGGGAGAAATTGCACAATTGGTGGCTGACTAAATACTTTTTTGCCCCACTGTACCTTCACATTGGAATTGGAATTGCAGTTTAAATTCTGTATTGACTGAGTTGTAATGGAGTGGAACCCTACCCTGATGTCAATACACCAATGGAATTCTATTATGAGATAACACTATTAGTAAAACTGTCATTACTGTCATTGGTTGCGTCCTAAGTGGTGCCCTGAAATGGTGCCCTATTCCCTTTATAGTGCACTTCTTTTGACCATATCCGGTAGGGTTCTATGTAGTGGGAAGTAATATTTGATACACTATATTATACACTGCTCAAAAAAATAAAGGGAACACTTAAACAACACAATGTAACTCCAAGTCAATCACACTTCTATGAAATCAAACTGTCCACTTAGGAAGCAACACTGATTGACAATAAATCTCACATGCTGTTGTGCAAATGGAATAGACAAAAGGTGAAAATTATAGGCAATTAGCAAGACACCCCCAAAAAAGGAGTGATTCTGCAGGTGGTGACCACAGACCACTTCTCAGTTCCTATGCTTCCTGGCTGATGTTTTGGTCACTTTTGAATGCTGGCGGTGCTCTCACTCTAGTGGTAGCATGAGACGGAGTCTACAACCCACACAAGTGGCTCAGGTAGTGCAGTTCATCCAGGATGGCACATCAATGCAAGCTGTGGCAAAAAGGTTTGCTGTGTCTGTCAGCGTAGTGTCCAGAGCATGGAGGCGCTACCAGGAGACAGGCCAGTACATCAGGAGACGTGGAGGAGGCCGTAGGAGGGCAACAACCCAGCAGCAGGACCGCTACCTCCGCCTTTGTGCAAGGAGGTGCACTGCCAGAGCCCTGCAAAATGACCTCCAGCAGGCCACAAATGTGCAGGAACATTAGAGAAATATTCATTCCTCTAAGACCATTTTTTAAGCATCTGAGTTGTTTGGACTCAGGATCTGAATTGTTGACCAATAGTATTAATGTAAAGGTAACCTCCAATCAGATATCACACGTACATGATGTAACCTCTACTTATCAGAGTTTAAACAATGAGGTTGGTATGACAACACAGAGAATGCTGAATTCCTAAGACAACACAGAGAATGCTGAATTCATAAGACAACACAGAGAATGCTGAATTCTTAAGACAACACAGAGAATGCTGAATTCTTAAGACAACACAGAGTATGCTGAATTCTTAAGACAACACAGAGAATGCTGAATTCCTAAGACAACACAGAGAATGTGTTGGAACATCCGGCGCCGAAACGAGATGGCCGCCTCGCTTCGCGTTCCTTGGAAAATATGCAGTATTTTGTTTTTTTATGTGTTATTTCTTACATCGGTACCCCAGGTAATCTTAGGTTTCATTACATACAGTCGGGAGGAACTACTGAATATACGATTAACGTCAACTCATCATCGTTCCTACCAGGAATATGACTTTCCCGAAACGGATCCAGTGTTTTGCCTTCCACCCAATACAATGGATCTGATCCCAGCCGGCGACCCTGTGCGACGGCGTAAAAGGGGCAAACGAGGCGGTCTCCTGGCCAGGCTTCGGAGACGGGCACATCGCGCTCCACTCCCTAGCATACTACTCGCCAATGTCCAGTCTCTTGACAATAAGGTTGATGAAATCCGAGCACGGGTAGCATTCCAGAGAGACATCAGGGATTGCAACGTGCTCTGCTTCACGGAAACATGGCTAACTCAAGAGACGCTAACGGAGTCGGTGCAGCCAGCTGGTTTCTTCATGCATCGCGCCGACAGAAACAAACATCTTTCTGGTAAGAAGAGGGGCGGGGGGGTATGCCTTATGATTAACGAGACGTGGTGTGATCATCATAACAACACACAGGAACTCAAGTCATTCTGTTCACCTGATCTAGAACTCCTCACAATAAAATGTCGACCGCATTATCTACCAAGGGAATTCTCTTCAATCATAATCACAGCCGTATATATTCCCCCCCAAGCAGACACATCGATGGCCCTGAACGAACTTTATCTGACTCTCTGTAAACTGGAAACCACACACCCTGAGGCTGCATTCATCGTAGCTGGGGATTTTAACAAGGCTAATCTAAAAACAAAACTCCCTAAATTCTATCAGCATATCGATTGTGCTACCAGGGCTGGAAAAACCCTAGATCATTGTTATACTAATTTCCGCGACGCATATAAGGCCCTCCCCCGCCCCCCTTTCGGAAAAGCTGACCACGACTCCATTTTGTTGATTCCGGCCTACAAACAGAAACTAAAACAACAAGCTCCCGCGCTCAGGTCTGTTCAACGCTGGTCCGACCAATCTGATTCCACGCTTCAAGACTGCTTCGATCACGCGGATTGGAATATGTTCCGCATTGCGTCCAACAACAATATTGACGAATATGCTGATTCGGTGAGCGAGTTCATTAGGAAGTGCATTGACGATGTCGTACCCACAGCAACGATTAAAACATTCCCAAACCAGAAACCGTGGATTGACGGCAGCATTCGCGTGAAACTGAAAGCGCGAACCACTGCTTTTAACCAGGGCAAGGTGACCGGAAGCATGACCGAATACAAACAGTGTAGCTATTCTCTCCGCAAGGCAATCAAACAGGCTAAGTCCCAGTACAGAGACAAAATCGAGTCGCAATTCAACAGCTCAGACACAAGAGGTATGTGGCAGGGTCTACAGTCAATCACGGATTACAAAAAGAAAACCAGCCCCGTCGCGGACCAGGATGTCTTGCTCCCAGACAGGCTAAACAACTTTTTTGCCCGCTTTGAGGACAATACAGTGCCACTGACACGGCCCCCTACCAAAACCTGCGGGCTCTCCTTCACTGCAGCCGAGGTGAGTAAAACATTTAAACGTGTTAACCCTCGCAAGGCTGCAGGCCCAGACGGCATTCCCAGCCGCGTCCTCAGAGCATGCGCAGACCAGCTGGCTGGTGTGTTTACGGACATATTCAATCAATCCTTATCCCAGTCTGCTGTTCCCACATGCTTCAAGAGGGCCACCATTGTTCCTGTTCCCAAGAAAGCTAAGGTAACTGAGCTAAACGACTACCGCCCCGTAGCACTCACTTCCGTCATCATGAAGTGCTTTGAGAGACTAGTCAAGGACCATATCACCTCCACCCTACCGGACACCCTAGACCCACTCCAATTTGCTTACCGACCCAATAGGTCCACAGACGACGCAATCGCAACCACACTGCACACTGCCCTAACCCATCTGGACAAGAGGAATACCCATGTGAGAATGCTGTTCATCGATTACAGCTCAGCATTTAACACCATAGTACCCTCCAAACTCGTCATCAAGCTCGAGACCCTGGGTCTCAACCCCGCCCTGTGCAACTGGGTCCTGGACTTCCTGACGGGCCGCCCCCAGGTGGTGAGGGTAGGTAACAACATCTCCACCCCGCTGATCCTCAACACTGGGGCCCCACAAGGGTGCGTTCTGAGCCCTCTCCTGTACTCCCTGTTCACCCACGACTGCGTGGCCATGCACGCCTCCAACTCAATCATCAAGTTTGCGGATGACACTACAGTGGTAGGCTTGATTACCAACAACGACGAGACGGCCTACAGGGAGGAGGTGAGGGCCCTCGGAGTGTGGTGTCAGGAAAATAACCTCACACTCAACGTCAACAAAACAAAGGAGATGATTGTGGACTTCAGGAAACAGCAGAGGGAGCACCCCCCTATCCACATTGACGGGTCAGTAGTGGAGAAGGTGGAAAGTTTTAAGTTCCTCGGTGTACACATCACGGACAAACTGAATTGGTCCACCCACACAGACAGCGTTGTGAAGAAGGCGCAGCAGCGCCTCTTCAACCTCAGGAGGCTGAAGAAATTCGGCTTGTCACCAAAAGCACTCACAAACTTCTACAGATGCACAATCGAGAGCATCCTGTCGGGCTGTATCACCGCCTGGTACGGCAACTGCTCCGCCCACAACCGTAAGGCTCTCCAGAGGGTAGTGAGGTCTGCAGAACGCATCACCGGGGGCAAACTACCTGCCCTCCAGGACACCTACACCACCCGATGTCACAGGAAGGCCATAAAGATCATCAAGGACAACAACCACCCAAGCCACTGCCTGTTCACCCCGCTATCATCCAGAAGGCGAGGTCAGTACAGGTGCATCAAAGCAGGGACCGAGAGACTGAAAAACAGCTTCTATCTCAAGGCCATCAGACTGTTAAACAGCCACCACTAACATTTAGCGGCCGCTGCCAACATACTGACTCAACTCCAGCCACTTTAAAAATGGGAATTGATGGAAATTATGTAAAAATGTACCACTAGCCACTTTAAACAATGCCACTTAATATAATGTTTACATACCCTACATTACCCATCTCATATGTATATACTGAACTCTATATCATCTACTGCATCTTGCCATCTTTATGTAATACATGTACCACTAGCCACTTTAAACTATGCCACTTTATGTTTACATACCCTACAGTACTCATCTCATATGTATATACCGTACTCTATACCATCTACTGCATCTTGCCATGCCGTTCTGTACCACCACTCATTCATATATCTTTATGTACATATTCTTTATCCCTTTACACTTGTGTGTGTGTATAAGGTAGTAGTTGTGGAATTGTTAGGTTAGATTACTTGTTGGTTATTACTGCATTGTCGGAACTAGAAGCACAAGCATTTCGCTACACTCGCATTAACATCTGCTAACCATGTGTATGTGACTAATAAAATTTGATTTGATTTGAATGGTGAATTCTTAAGACAACACAGAGAATGGTGAATTCCTAAGACAACACAGAGAATGCTGAATTCTTAAGACAACACAGAGAATGCTGAATTCTTAAGACAACACAGAGAATGCTTAATTCTTAAGACAACACAGAGAATGCTTCATTCTTAAGACAACACAGAGAATGCTTAATTCTTAAGACAACACAGAGAATGCTTAATTCTTAAGACAACACAGAGAATTCTGAATTCTTAAGACAAAACAGAGGAAATTCTTGCAACTAGTTGATAAGAAGAGTCACTTCGGGCGCTGGGCTGCCCTACATCTATAGGTCTATACACAGTACAGGAAATGGGCTGCCCTACATCTATAGGTCTATACACAGTACAGGAAATGGGCTGGGCTGCCCTACATCTATAGGTCTATACACAGTACAGGAAATGGGCTGGGCAGCCCTACATCTATAGGTCTATACACAGTACAGGAAATGGGCTGCCCTACATCTATAGGTCTATACACAGTACAGGAAATGGGCTGGGCTGCCCTACATCTATAGGTCTATACACAGTACAGGAAATGGGCTGGGCAGCCCTACATCTATAGGTCTATACACAGTACAGGAAATGGGCTGGGCAGCCCAACATCTATAGGTCTATACACAGTACAGGAAATTGGCTGGTATTTGGAACACAATCCCTGAGACTTTATTATGTGATAACACGCTATTATTACTGAAACGTATCATTGCCTTCCTTTAAAAAAAAGTCCTTTGTTCTTGTTGGTCATTTCCCCTCATTCCAGCTGGTCCTGACATCATAGGCCACAAGCGTAGTGACAATAAGAACGAGGGTCAGAAGGCCTTGCTCTACTGTAAGTCCACTGGCTACCCCTACCCTATCTGGACCTGGCGCAAACTGGACAACGGGTTCTACATGGTACGTTGTTGTTGTTCTTCTTCTTCTTCTTGTTATTGTTGTTGTTGTTATTGTTATTGTTGTTGTTTTTCTTGTTCTTGCTGTTGTTGTTGTTGTTCTTCTTCTTCTTGTTATTGTTGTTGTTCTTGTTGTTCTTCTTTTTCTTGTTGTTGTTGCTCTTGTTGTTGTTGTTGTTCTTCTTGTTATTGTTGTTGTTGTTGTTGTTCTTCTTGTTGTTGTTGTTGCTCTTGTTATTGTTGTTGTTGTTGCTCTTGTTCTTGTTGTTGTTGTTGCTCTTGTTCTTGTTATTGTTGTTGTTGTTGTTGTTCTTCTTGTTGTTGTTGTTGCTCTTGTTATTGTTGTTGTTGTTGCTCTTGTTCTTGTTGTTGTTGTTGCTCTTGTTCTTGTTGTTCTTCTTCTTGTTATTGTTGTTGTTGTTGTTGTTCTTCTTGTTGTTGTTGTTGCTCTTGTTATTGTTGTTGTTGTTGCTCTTGTTCTTGTTGTTGTTGTTGCTCTTGTTCTTGTTGTTCTTCTTCTTGTTCTTGTTGTTGCTCTTGTTGTTGTTCTTGTTCTTCTACTTCTTCTACTTCGCATGACCATCATTCCTCATGGCACAACCATAATCACTTCTCCTCCTCCCTCTCCCCCCAGGACATCAACAACTCCTCCGGCCGTTTCTTCATTAACAACAAAGACAACTACACTGAGCTGAGCATCATCAACCTGGACATCGGCTCCGATCCGGGGGAGTACCAGTGTAATGCCACCAACATGATCGGCACCTCGTCCATCGTGTCTGTGCTGCGGGTCCGGAGCTACCTGGCCTGGCTTTGGCCTCTGCTGGGCGTCCTGGCCGAGGTCATTATCCTGGTCGTCATCATCGTGGTCTATGAGAAACGCAAGAAGCCAGACGACATACAAGACGGTGAGTCAGGAGTCTGAGACCATATCAGCCATGGCGGCCATTTTGGTTTGCTGGTTTGTGGTTCGTTCTCCTCATTTCAATGTTTTTATTGTTGTTTGTGGTCAAATATAGTTTGCAGATAGCCATTTCAAATAATTAATTATTTTCCAAGAGGAGAAAAACAATAATCAACATTATTCAATACTGCAGATTACTTCTGCGAATGAGCTAATACTCAATTCTTAAATCATAGTTCTCTCTGTATATGGAGGCATCCTTGCCAACCAGCTGATGACCTAACAACCAGTGATGTAGTGGAGGGTTAACTCAAGTACTCTGTGTACCCTCTTACTTACCCACAGTGTTCAGGGTCTACCTTCCTGTTAACCCAGGGTGTTCAGGGTCTACCTTCCTGTTAACCCAGGGTGTTCAGGGTTTACCCTCCTGTTAACCCAGGGTGTTCAGGGTCTACCTTCCTGTTAACCCACGGTGTTCAGGGTCTACCTTCCTGTTAACCCACGGTATTCAGGGTTTACCCTCCTGTTAACCCAGGGTGTTCAGGGTTTACCCTCCTGTTAACCCAGGGTGTTCAGGGTTTACCCTCCTGTTAACCCACGGTGTTCAGGGTCTACCTTCCTGTTAACCCAGGGTGTTCAGGGTTTACCCTCCTGTTAACCCACGGTGTTCAGGGTCTACCTTCCTGTTAACCCACGGTGTTCAGGGTTTACCCTCCTGTTAACCCACGGTGTTCAGGGTCTACCTTCCTGTTAACCCACGGTGTTCAGGGTTTACCCTCCTGTTAACCCAGGGTGTTCAGGGTTTACCCTCCTGTTAACCCAGGGTGTTCAGGGTTTACCCTCCTGTTAACCCACGGTGTTCAGGGTCTACCTTCCTGTTAACCCACGGTGTTCAGGGTTTACCCTCCTGTTAACCCAGGGTGTTCAGGGTTTACCCTCCTGTTAACCCACGGTGTTCAGGGTTTACCCTCCTGTTAACCCACGGTGTTCAGGGTTTACCCTCCTGTTAACCCACGGTGTTCAGGGTTTACCCTCCTGTTAACCCACGGTGTTCAGGGTTTACCCTCCTGTTAACCCAGGGTGTTCAGGGTCTACCTTCCTGTTAACCCACGGTGTTCAGGGTTTACCCTCCTGTTAACCCAGGGTGTTCAGGGTTTACCCTCCTGTTAACCCAGGGTGTTCAGGGTTTACCCTCCTGTTAACCCAGGGTGTTCAGGGTTTACCCTCCTGTTAACCCACAGTGTTCAGGGTTTACCCTCCTGTTAACCCAGGGTGTTCAGGGTTTACCCTCCTGTTAACCCAGGGTGTTCAGGGTTTACCCTCCTGTTAACCCAGGGTGTTCAGGGTTTACCCTCCTGTTAACCCACAGTGTTCAGGGTTTACCCTCCTGTTAACCCAGGGTGTTCAGGGTTTACCCTCCTGTTAACCCAGGGTGTTCAGGGTTTACCCTCCTGTTAACCCACGGTGTTCAGGGTTTACCCACCAAATTGTTACCACTACATCCTTGCTAACAACGTCCCAGCTGGCCTAATCATATTACCCATGAATATTCAATCTGTTAGATTGTCCTGACAAGGTGTGTCCTACAGCAACAGTGTGTGTGTGTGTGTGTGTGTGTGTGTGTGTGTGTGTGTGTGTCTGTGTCTGTGTGTGTGTGTGTGTGTGTGTGTGTGTGTGTGTGTGTGTGTGTGTGTGTGTGTGTCTGCGTCCGCCTGTTGGGTGAAGCTACTCAGACTGAATGATTGAGTACAGGTGTAGCCAGTATAGTGTCAGGTAACGACAGAGCAGATGTCTGCTGACCTACAAAGGCAAAAAGCAGTAACTGCGTTAAAAAAAAAAGAGGCTAAATCTGACTTCAAAGTATTTTAAACAGACTGCAATTTCTGATACATTCTGATCAACTGGCTTGTTCTTGTGTTAGGAAACTAAATACCACATTAATCAGATCATATACCTGGCCATTACTACAGATTACTAAGTCGTTTCTAGCTTTTGCCTTTTGTAGGGCAAAAGACACACACACACACACACACACACACACACACACACACACACACACACACACACACACACACACACACACACACACACACACACACACACACACACACACGGTACAACAACCCTCAGTTAATAAATGTTAGCAGTGCTAAAACAAGTTTAGAATATACAATTAGGGTATTACTGTGTAATATTTTCCCCCCTCTTTCCCAAATTGCATAACACAACCTATGTTTGGTAAGTGACAGACTGCATGTCTCTTGAGTTTCAATCAGCATCTAAGCTTATGTCCAAACCATCCAAGCTAGCCTGATCCGTTTGTGCTGTGTACAGTAGCTTATTCCTGTGGGTTGTTGTCATGCCAAACAATGACCATATGAGTTGGCAAGACAGCACAAACAGATCTGACCCCAGGCTACATCCACACAACATTCTGTACATTCATCTATCCCCAGTGGGCACGATTTGGCACGTGATGTCAAACGGACGTCATTTTCTGGTTTTAAAACAGATTTTCTGGTTGAGAGGATGTCATATTACCAGTTTACAATCAAACCGTGACTTGTAAAGATGTTTATTTTTTATTTTCATGACGGCACCAAGACGTCATCATGACGTCATCGAGACGTCATATTTTGGTTGTTATCTGGTCGTGTAACCAGTTTTGCTAACTGGGTTTTCTATAGAACCTTAAATTAGAATGTCTCTTATCTTACTGCTTAGGCTGCTTCTCTATGTAAGTTCACAGTCACAGTCTTGTACAGCTTGTATTATACAACAACAAAATAGTATATTGTGCCAAGGTCACCTTCAAGGTCATCTTCAGTTTTCAATTATTGTATTCCCTATTTTATGCTAGTAGCATAATATGCTTTTATAAGGAGTCAATTATTATAATATAATATATGCCATTAAGCAGATGCGTTTATCAAAAGCGGCTTACAGTCCTGCGTGCCCACAACCCTGGCGTTGCAAGCACCATCCTCTGTCAACTGAGCCACACAGGACTAAAATTGTTTACTTTGTGTTGGTCAATTTCGATGCAGTGAGTGAATAGACCTTTTGGTGCGCAGCTTGTCTGTCTATGCATGTATGTTTGTAACGAAAAGGAATTTAAACTTCTGCTTGAAATTCATAATCACTTTCTCATCTCATGTGGGTTTTGTGGCACTTTTTGACTGCATTTGGTGTGATTGTGACTGTGAGTGTCCTTTCCTGTTACGTTTAAAGATGGCTTCCATTCAGTATAGGGCCAATACACTATTTAACTTCTTCACCTGCGATTCCATCAGCATGGTTTTGAGCGCAAGTTTAGTTCCTTCACATATGGAATTGATGGAACTTAATTTAATCAATTTATGGAACTAGTGGAACTTAATTTAATCAATTTATGGAACTCGTGGAACTAAGTTAAATTCCAAAATTATGGAATTGTGTAACACACAAAACTGTCGATGAACATCATTTAACCAAGCCCCCAACCAGACAATGTGTTACAGTCATTCATATTACCACTGTAACACATTGCTTCTTTAAGGAATACTGTACTTTCTACCCAAACAATTCACCACCAGCATGCACCATTTTCTTCCTGTCATTTTTTCAGAAGATATTTTCAGCTGATAATCTTAAACAAAGTATTTTTTGTTGTTGTCTTCATTTGTCTTCATTTCTTCATATTTTCCCTTTGTGCATCAGATGACGAACCAGCTGGACCAATGTAAGTGCATCCATGTTACAATCATTTCTTGATTTAGAGGTCTCTGTATGGTGTTTTGCTCTAGTGTTTATGTCTCTGTATGGTGTGTTGCTCTAGTGTTTAGGTCTCTGTATGGTGTTTTGCTCTAGTGTTTATGTCTCTGTATGGTGTTTTGCTCTAGTGTTTAGGTCTCTGTATGGTGTTTTGCTCTAGTGTTTAGGTCTCTGTGTGGTGTGTTGCTCTAGTGTTTAGGTCTCTGTATGGTGTTTTGCTCTAGTGTTTATGTCTCTGTATGGTGTTTTGCTCTAGTGTTTAGGTCTCTGTATGGGTTGTTGCTCTAGTGTTTAGGTCTCTGTATGGTGTTTTGCTCTAGTGTTTAGGTCTATGTATGGTGTTTTGCTCTAGTGTTTAGGTCTCTATGGTGTTTTGCTCTAGTGTTTAGGTCTATGTATGGTGTTTTGTTCTAGTGTTTAGGTCTATGTATGGTGTTTTGCTCTAGTGTTTATGTCTCTGTATGGTGTTTTGCTCTAGTGTTTAGGTCTATGTATGGTGTTTTGCTCTAGTGTTTAGGTCTCTGTATGGTGTTTTGCTCTAGTGTTTAGGTCTCTGTATGGTGTTTTGCTCTAGTGTTTAGGTCTATGTATGGTGTTTTGCTCTAGTGTTTAGGTCTATGTATGGTGTTTTGCTCTAGTGTTTAGGTCTCTATGGTGTTTTGCTCTAGTGTTTAGGTCTATGTATGGTGTTTTGTTCTAGTGTTTAGGTCTATGTATGGTGTTTTGCTCTAGTGTTTATGTCTCTGTATGGTGTTTTGCTCTAGTGTTTAGGTCTATGTATGGTGTTTTGCTCTAGTGTTTAGGTCTATGTATGGTGTTTTGCTCTAGTGTTTAGGTCTCTGTATGGTGTTTTGCTCTAGTGTTTAGGTCTCTGTATGGTGTTTTGCTCTAGTGTTTAGGTCTCTGTATGATGTTTTGCTCTAGTGTTTAGGTCTATGTATGGTGTTTTGCTCTAGTGTTTAGGTCTATATATGGTGTTTTGCTCTAGTGTTTAGGTCTTTGTATGGTGTTTTGCTCTAGTGTTTAGGTCTCTGTATGGTGTTTTACTCTAGTGTTTAGGTCTATGTGTGGTGTGTTTAGGTCTATGTATGGTGTTTTGCTCTAGTGTTTAGGTCTCTGTGTGGTGTTTTGCTCTAGTGTTTAGGTCTCTGTATGGTGTTTTGCTCTAGTGTTTAGGTCTATGTATGGTGTTTTGCTCTAGTGTTTAGGTCTCTGTATGGTGTTTTGCTCTAGTGTTTAGGTCTATGTATGGTGTTTTGCTCTAGTGTTTAGGTCTATGTATGGTGTTTTGCTCTAGTGTTTAGGTCTCTGTATGGTGTTTTGCTCTAGTGTTTAGGTCTCTGTGTGGTGTTTTGCTCTAGTGTTTAGGTCTATGTATGGTGTTTTGCTCTAGTGTTTAGGTCTCTGTATGGTGTTTTGCTCTAGTGTTTAGGTCTCTGTATGGTGTTTTGCTCTAGTGTTTAGGTCTCTGTATGGTGTTTTGCTCTAGTGTTTAGGTCTCTGTATGGTGTTTTGCTCTATTGTTTAGGTCTCTGTGTGGTGTTTTGCTCTAGTGTTTAGGTCTCTGTATGGTGTTTTGCTCTAGTGTTTAGGTCTCTGTATGGTGTTTTGCTCTAGTGTTTAGGTCTCTGTATGGTGTTTTGCTCTAGTGTTTCGGTCTCTGTATGGTGTTTTGCTCTAGTGTTTAGGTCTCTGTATGGTGTTTTGCTCTAGTGTTTATGTCTCTGTATGGTGTTTTGCTCTAGTGTTTAGGTCTATGTATGGTGTTTTGCTCTAGTGTTTAGGTCTCTGTATGGTGTTTTGCTCTAGTGTTTAGGTCTCTGTATGGTGTTTTGCTCTAGTGTTTCGGTCTCTGTATGGTGTTTTGCTCTAGTGTTTAGGTCTCTGTATGGTGTTTTGCTCTAGTGTTTAGGTCTCTGTATGGTGTTTTGCTCTAGTGTTTAGGTCTCTGTATGGTGTTTTGCTCTAGTGTTTAGGTCTCTGTATGGTGTTTTGCTCTAGTGTTTAGGTCTCTGTATGGTGTTTTGCGCTAGTGTTTAGGTCTCTGTATGGTGTTTTGCTCTAGTGTTTAGGTCTCTGTATGGTGTTTTGCTCTAGTGTTTAGGTCTCTGTATGGTGTTTTGCTCTAGTGTTTAGGTCTCTGTATGGTGTTTTGCTCTAGTGTTTAGGTCTCTGTATGGTGTTTTGCTCTAGTGTTTAGGTCTCTGTATGGTGTTTTACTCTAGTGTTTAGGTCTCTGTATGGTGTGTTGCTCTAGTGTTTAGGTCTCTGTATGGTGTTTTGCTCTAGTGTTTAGGTCTCTGTATGGTGTTTTGCTCTAGTGTTTAGGTCTCTGTATGGTGTTTTGCTCTAGTGTTTAGGTCTCTGTATGGTGTTTTGCTCTAGTGTTTAGGTCTCTGTATGGTGTTTTGCTCTAGTGTTTAGGTCTCTGTGTGGTGTTTTGCTCTAGTGTTTAGGTCTCTGTATGGTGTTTTGCTCTAGTGTTTAGGTCTCTGTGTGGTGTTTTGCTCTAGTGTTTAGGTCTCTGTGTGGTGTTTTGCTCTAGTGTTTAGGTCACTGTGTGGTGTTTTGCTCTAGTGTTTAGGTCTCTGTGTGGTGTTTTGCTCTAGTGTTTAGGTCTCTGTGTGGTGTTTTGCTCTAGTGTTTAGGTCTCTGTATGGTGTTTTGCTCTAGTGTTTAGGTCTCTGTATGGTGTTTTGCTCTAGTGTTTAGGTCTCTGTATGGTGTTTTGCTCTAGTGTTTAGGTCTCTGTATGGTGTTTTGCTCTAGTGTTTAGGTCTCTGTATGGTGTTTTGCTCTAGTGTTTAGGTCTCTGTATGGTGTTTTGCGCTAGTGTTTAGGTCTCTGTATGGTGTTTTGCTCTAGTGTTTAGGTCTCTGTATGGTGTTTTGCTCTAGTGTTTAGGTCTCTGTATGGTGTTTTGCTCTAGTGTTTAGGTCTCTGTATGGTGTTTTGCTCTAGTGTTTAGGTCTCTGTATGGTGTTTTGCTCTAGTGTTTAGGTCTCTGTATGGTGTTTTGCTCTAGTGTTTAGGTCTCTGTATGGTGTTTTACTCTAGTGTTTAGGTCTCTATATGGTGTTTTGCTCTAGTGTTTAGGTCTCTGTATGGTGTTTTGCTCTAGTGTTTAGGTCTCTGTATGGTGTTTTGCTCTAGTGTTTAGGTCTCTGTATGGTGTTTTGCTCTAGTGTTTAGGTCTCTGTATGGTGTTTTACTCTAGTGTTTAGGTCTCTGTATGGTGTGTTGCTCTAGTGTTTAGGTCTCTGTATGGTGTTTTGCTCTATTGTTTAGGTCTCTGTATGGTGTTTTGCTCTAGTGTTTAGGTCTCTGTATGGTGTTTTGCTCTAGTGTTTAGGTCTCTGTATGGTGTTTTGCTCTAGTGTTTAGGTCTCTGTATGGTGTTTTGCTCTAGTGTTTAGGTCTCTGTATGGTGTTTTGCTCTAGTGTTTAGGTCTCTGTATGGTGTTTTGCTCTAGTGTTTAGGTCTCTGTATGGTGTTTTGCTCTAGTGTTTAGGTCTCTGTATGGTGTTTTGCTCTAGTGTTTAGGTCTCTGTATGGTGTTTTGCTCTAGTGTTTAGGTCTCTGTATGGTGTTTTGCTCTAGTGTTTAGGTCTCTGTATGGTGTTTTGCTCTAGTGTTTAGGTCTATGTATGGTGTTTTGCTCTAGTGTTTAGGTCTCTGTATGGTGTTTTGCTCTAGTGTTTAGGTCTATGTATGGTGTTTTGCTCTAGTGTTTAGGTCTCTGTATGGTGTTTTGCTCTAGTGTTTAGGTCTATGTATGGTGTTTTGCTCTAGTGTTTAGGTCTCTGTATGGTGTTTTGCTCTAGTGTTTAGGTCTATGTATGGTGTTTTGCTCTAGTGTTTAGGTCTCTGTATGGTGTTTTGCTCTAGTGTTTAGGTCTATGTATGGTGTTTTGCTCTAGTGTTTAGGTCTATGTATGGTGTTTTGCTCTAGTGTTTAGGTCTATGTATGGTGTTTTGCTCTAGTGTTTAGGTCTCTGTATGGTGTTTTGCTCTAGTGTTTAGGTCTCTGTATGGTGTTTTGCTCTAGTGTTTATGTCTATGTGTGGTGTTTTGCTCTAGTGTTTAGGTCTCTGTATGGTGTTTTGCTCTAGTGTTTAGGTCTATGTATGGTGTTTTGCTCTAGTGTTTAGGTCTTTGTGTGGTGTTTTGCTCTAGTGTTTAGGTCTCTGTGTGGTGTTTTGCTCTAGTGTTTAGGTCTCTGTATGGTGTTTTGCTCTAGTGTTTAGGTCTCTGTATGGTGTTTTGCTCTAGTGTTTAGGTCTCTGTATGGTGTTTTGCTCTAGTGTTTAGGTCTCTGTATGGTGTTTTGCTCTAGTGTTTAGGTCTCTGTATGGTGTTTTGCTCTAGTGTTTAGGTCTCTGTATGGTGTTTTGCTCTAGTGTTTAGGTCTATGTATGGTGTTTTGCTCTAGTGTTTAGGTCTCTGTATGGTGTTTTGCTCTAGTGTTTAGGTCTCTGTATGGTGTTTTGCTCTAGTGTTTAGGTCTCTGTATGGTGTTTTTCTCTAGTGTTTAGGTCTCTGTATGGTGTTTTTCTCTAGTGTTTAGGTCTCTGTATGGTGTTTTTCTCTATTGTTTAGGTCTCTGTATGGTGTTTTGCTCTAGTGTTTAGGTCTCTGTATGGTGTTTTGCTCTAGTGTTTAGGTCTATGTATGGTGTTTTGCTCTAGTGTTTAGGTCTCTGTATGGTGTTTTGCTCTAGTGTTTAGGTCTATGTATGGTGTTTTGCTCTAGTGTTTAGGTCTATGTATGGTGTTTTGCTCTAGTGTTTAGGTCTCTGTATGGTGTTTTGCTCTAGTGTTTTTGTGTTTCTGTTTCTGTAAACTGCTGTACACCAGAGTTGGGCTCAATTATATTTTGTAAAACTGAAATTGATCTTCCAATTCAAATGTTCCGATTTGACAGGAACCCTGGGGTAGATTGTCTTTAAGTCATGCATACAGTATATTCTACAAACCTTTTTTACTGCTAAGTAGATGTAAAGTTTTTGACCAATGTCTGGTGCAATCTGGTGTATTATCAGTGTATTAGCTTTGTTTTGACGGTAACCCAGTCTAACTCAGCCTGTGTGTATCCTATTACAGGAAAACTAACTCCACCAACAACCACAAAGACAAGAACCTTCGTCAGAGGAACACAAACTGAGCAGATTGATGTCTCATTATTAGTGAGTATTTATCCTCTCTGAAGTCAATGCCAGAGTTGTCTGGTCAAAACCCAGAGAAAAGAAATGAGCTGGCAGCCATTTTGTTTCCCCAAGTTCATGTTGTTGTCATTTACTTCATGTAGCAGTAACCTGTCAATCACCACAGATAGTCAATCACATGTTGTGCAGGAAATCAATATTGCTAAAAAGTTTAGCCTACTTTATCAATAACTTGTCATCGTATATCTTCCTGTCAATGCTACAGACATAACAGACACATATCGTGACATGAAATCTGCACGTGGTGTGTAACTGCCAGGGGTGGGGTCAAACCCATTTTAAATAAATCCAGGAAGTAAACTAAATTGACTGAATGGAAATGGAATTCGTGACCAACCCTGGTGCCAGTACAAACAAAGGACAATAGACCACACTAATAATTTCCTTCCACTTTTTCTTTCCACAGATAATAACACATTATACATGTATTGACCATATGAAGGTAACCAGGAGAGAGATCCATAGCAATGTGTTAATGAGGAGGAGGAAGAGGAGGAGGAGGAAGAGGAGGAGGAAGAGGAGCTACTGTAAATGTCTGTATTGTATGATGAGGCATGCCTTCTGATTTGATTATCTGTCTATCGTGTGATGGGGGTGAAGAAGGTGATCAATGAATGTGATCCCCATAACATTATGAATGGTTTACGAAGTGTCTACGAAGCATTATAACCATTGTGGCTGCATGCAGTTATTGATTGTTGCTGTTTATTTATTTATTATTTATTCTTATCAGATTCTTATCATTTTCTATTTTTTACTAATTCTGAAGTAACGCATGCAAGGTATTCTAACCTTCTGTTTGGTGTAGACATGACATGACATCACATTACTTTTTGCTCTCCATCTCAAAGGGCACCCTAGTCCATATACAGTGCACTACTTTTTGACCAGGGGCCTGAGTCTCAAATCCAAAATAGCACCCTAGTCCCTATATAGTGATCTACTCTTGACCAGGGCCCACAGGGTAGTGCACTGTATAGGGCAGGAGTATTCTGACCCTACTGTATAGGGCAGGGGTATTCTGACCCTACTGTATAGGGCAGAGGTATTCTGACCCTACTGTATAGGGCAGAGGTATTCTGACCCTACTGTATAGGGCAGAGGTATTCTGACCCTACTGTATAGGGCAGAGGTATTCTGACCCTACTGTATAGGGCAGAGGTATTCTGACCCTACGAGGTCCGGAGCACTGCTTGTTTTCTGTTCTACATGATAATTATTTACACCCACCTGGTGTCCCAGGTCTAAATTAGTCCATGATTACAGGGGAATAATGGGATAATTTTTTTTATGAATTTGAGGGATAGACTTTTAGAATAAAAGGTGCTATCTAGAACCTAAAAAGGGTTATTTGGCTGTCCCCGTAGGAGAACCCTTTGAAGAACCCTTTTTGGTTCCAGGTAGAACCCTTTTGGTTCATGGATCCCAAAAGAGTTCTACCTGGAACCAAAAAGAGTTCTACTATGGTGGACAGCCGAGAACCTTTTTGGAACCCTTTTGTCTAAGAGTATATAAGGAATAGGTTTCCATAGGAAGGAATAGGTTTCCATAGGAAGGAATAGGTTTCCATAGGAAGGAATAGGTTTCCATAGGAAGGAATAGGTTTCCATAGGGAGGAATAGGGTGCCCTTTGAGACGCTGGCCTGGTTTTGTTGACTTTGAGAGTGGCTTCATGTTTATAGATAATCATTATTTATTTGTGCTGACTATGAGAATCTAAAGACTTTGCAATGTAAAAGAAAAATCGCCAGATATCGTAATCTGGTATGACAGTAAATCTGTACAGTTCATCATTCTGCTGCATACTATTTCATAAGTTGGTAACTTGTTTAACATTTCATCAGATTAGATTTGGTTTACATTTTAACGAGGGCTATACAATGTCCCCCGTCTTTTGACTTTGATTGAGAATTGCTATATTTTACATGTTCTGTATGTATGTTCTTTATGATATCACCTTCGTATATAATGATATATGAAGGATATTCATTCATAAGATGCACTTAAGTGTTGAAAAATAATGGGAATTTAAAAAAATCTGTATGAATTTCATTCGGTAGCTAAGCAACTGAACTCCGCCCAATCCTAACCCTATTGCTAGAGTATGTGTATTGTGTATAGCATGGCTATTATCCTATGCAATAATAATAATCAATATTGATATTTATATATACAAGTCCCTCTTAGCAGCTTTAGATTTTACTGAGTAAGACATCTTTATTAGAGATGGGGTAATCACCTTGAGAGCATTCATAGATACCGTACTGCTCAGCTGTATGCTGATCTATAATCACCTTGAGAGCATTCATAGATACCGTACTGCTCAGCTGTATGCTGATCTATAATCACCTTGAGAGCATTCATAGATACCGTACTGATCAGCTGTATGCTGATCTATAATCACCTTGAGAGCATTCATAGATACCGTACTGCTCAGCTGTATGCTGATCTATAATCACCTTGAGAGCATTCATAGATACCGTACTGCTCAGCTGTATGCTGATCTATAATCACCTTGAGAGCATTCATAGATACCGTACTGATCAGCTGTATGCTGATCTATAATCACCTTGAGAGCATTCATAGATACCGTACTGCTCAGCTGTATGCTGATCTATAATCACCTTGAGAGCATTCATAGATACCGTACTGCTCAGCTGTATGCTGATCTATAATCACCTTGAGAGCATTCATAGATACCGTACTGCTCAGCTGTATGCTGATCTATAATCACCTTGAGAGCATTCATAGATACAGTACTGCTCAGCTGTATGCTGATCTATAATCACCTTGAGAGCATTCATAGATACCGTACTGCTCAGCTGTATGCTGATCTATAATCACCTTGAGAGCATTCATAGATACCGTACTGCTCAGCTGTATGCTGTATCAGTTGATCTCTATATATGACAATGATATACAGATATACAGTGGCCTTCAGAAAGTATTCATAACCCCTTGACTTATATTCCACATGTTGTTGTGTTACAGCGTGAATTCAAAATGGATCAAATATATTTGTTTTTTTCTCACCCATCTACACACAAAACCACATAATGACAAAGGGAAAAACATGTTTCTAGAAATGTAGCACATTTATTGAAAATTAAATACAGAAATATATCATTTAAATATGTATTCTGTCCCCTAAATCAAAACATGTTAGAATCACCTTTTAACAGTGATTACAGCTGTGAGTCTTTCTGGGTAAGTCTCTTAAGAGCTTTGTACTCCTGGATTGTGCAATATTGAACAATGTTCTTGTTATAATGATTCAAGCTCTGTCAAGTTGGTTGTTGATAATTGCTAGACAGCCATTTTCAAGTCTTGCTTTAGATTGTCAAGCAGATTTAAGTTAAAACAGTTACTGGGCCACTCAGTAACATTCAATGTCGTCTTGGTTAGCAACTCCAGTGAATATTTGGTCTTGTGTTTTAAGTTATTGTCCTGCTGAAAGGTGAATTTGTCTCCCAGTGTCTGGTGGAAAGTTTTCCTCTATGATTTTTCCTGTGGTTAGCTCTATTCCATTTGTTTTTATAAAAAAAAATATCTCCCTAGTCCTTAAGGATGACAAGCATACCCATAACTTGATGCAGCCACCACCATGCTTGGAAATATGAAGAGTGGTACTCAGTGATGTGTTGTGTTGGATTTGCCTCAAACATAACATTTTGTATTCAGGACAAAAAGTTAATTGCTTTGCCACATTTTTTGCAGTTTTATTTTAGTGCCTTGTTGCAAACAGGATGCATGTTTTGCAATGTTTGTATTCTGTACAGGCTTCCTTCTTTTCACTCTTTCATGTAGGTTAATATTATGGAGTAACTACAATGTTGTTGATCCGTCCTCAGTTCTCCTATCACAGCCATTAAACTAGCTGTTTTAAAGTCACCATCGACCTCTCCAGTAACTGAGTTAGGAAGGACGCCTGTATCTTTGTAGTGACTGGGTGTATAGATACACCATCCAAAGTGTAATCAATAACTTCACCATGATCAATGTCTACTTTTTTAAAACTTTTTTTTTGACCATTTACCAATAGGTGTACTTATTTGTGAGGCATTGGAAAACCTCCCTGGTCTTTGTGGTTGAAATTGTTTTTGAAATTCACTGCTCGACTGAGGGACCTTGCAGATAATTGTATGTGTTGGGTACAGAGATGAGGTAGTCATTCAAAAATCACGTTAAACACTATTATTGCATACAGGGTGAGTTCATGCAACTTATTATGTGACTTGTTAAACAAATGTTTACTCCTGAACTTATTTAGGCTTGCCATAACAAAGGGGTTGAATACTTATTGACTCAAGACATTTCACCTTTTCATTTGTAAACATTTCTAAAAACATCATTCCACTTTTACATTATGGTGAATTGTGTGTAGGCTAGTGACAAAAGTGTCACTGTTTATAAATGTTTAATTCAGGCTGTAACGTAACAAAATGTATAAAAAGTAAAGGCGTGTGAATACTTTCTGAAGGCTCTGTGTCTGGGAGCTCGGGGGGAGGCATTGCAAAAACGGCCTATTTTATGTATGTACGGATTGACACTTGTAAAGCAATCCCAAATCAATCCCAAATCTATCCCAAGGTCAAGATCAACCCCAAGATCAATCCCAAGATCAAGATCAACCCCAGGATCAATCCCAATATAAAGATCTATCCCAGGATCAATCCCAAAATCAATCCCAATATAAAGATCTATCCCAGGATCAATCCCAAAATCAATCCCAGGATCAATCCCATGATCAAGATCAATCCCAAATCATTTTTAGGAATAAAAACCTCTAAAATGAATGGCTTGTTTCAGTTGATGACCTGTGTTCCATTTTAACTGGCAATGCAACTTTACCTTGGTATTACAGTTTACACCTGTGTTCAAAGAAATGACAAAGAATCAGTCACACACACACACACACACTCATGCACACACACACACACACACACACACACACACACACACACACACACACACACACACACACACACACACACACACACACACACACACCCATACACACACACACACACACACACTCATGCACACTCGCACACACACACTCACACACATGCACACACACACACACACACACACACACACACACACACACACACACACACACACACACACACACACACACACACACACACACACACACACACACACACACACACACACACACACACACCCCCCCATGTGCTTGTGTATTTGTATACGTACAAACATGCCTTCACAACCAGCAGACAGGCATATATACTGAGTATGTTGACTCCCACAGTTGTGTCAAGTTGGCTGGATGTCCTTTGGCTTGTGGACCATTCTTAATACACACGGGAAACTGATGAGCGTGATAAACCCAGCAGCATTGCAGTTCTTGACACACTCAAACCGGTGTGCCTGGCACCTACTGCCATATCCCGTTCAAAGGCACTTAAATCTTTTGTCTTGCCCATTCACCCTCTGAATGGCACACATACACAATCCATGTCTGAATTATCTCAAGGCTTAACAATCCTTCTTTAACCTGTCTCCTCTCCTTCATCTACACTGATTGAAGTGGATATAACAGGTGACATCAATAAGGGATCATAGCTTTCACCTGGATTCATCTAGCTCTGAATCTTGATAGCTACGCTAATGAGGAAAAAATGTAGTTTCTATGCCTGTGATATGTGGTTGTCCCACCTAGCTATCTGAAGATGAATGTACTGACTATGCCTGTGATATGTGGTTGTCCCACCTAGCTATCTGAAGACGAATGTACTGACTATGACTGTGATATGTGGTTGTCCCACCTAGCTATCTTAAGACGAACGCACTAAATCACACTCGACAAGAGCGTCTGCTAAATTACTAAAATGTAAAATACGTCATCTTTCAACATCCAGCTGTCTCCTTGTCGTGGCTCGATGTGAAAACAGCACAACCTAGTGGTCATATGAGGTGCCAACAATACTGTGTGCGTAGTAAGTTACAGGTAGTTATTTACTGGGTGATGTATGAGGCCAGTAAATCAGGCTATGAAGATCTGAACCACCTCCCACTGGGTTCCTAAGTTAAGTTACCAGGTAAGGATGAAGTTCATTAATCCCATGTATTTATAAAGCCCTTTTTTTTTTTTATATCAGCAGATGTCACAAAGTGCTATAGAGAAAAAAGAGAACAAACAGTGCTCAATGTAGATGACATTTGTGTAAAATGTTACATGAGCCATAGGACTGTTATGTAGCACTTAACAACAGCAAGGAAAGCAGTTCTTCATGTTTTTACTTTTCGCTATCATCTTGAATAGTGTTGAACTTGTGAATTCTGTGTTTTGTTCATTGACTCGCTCGGGAACAGTCAGTGCATTATGTCTCTACCGTCTACGCCCTGTCTCATCTCCTTCATCTGCAACGATCTGAAGCCACAGGGTAGGTGAAAGCAACATGGATACCTATTCAGCTAATCTGTCTGCTACCAGTTCAGTTCTTTTTCACCTCAGTGGCAGGACATAGATAATAGAGATGAGGACAGATAGGAGAGATGAGGACAGATAGGAGAGATGAGGACAGATAGGAGAGATGAGGACAGATGGTAGGAGAGATGAGGACATATGATAGGAGAGATGAGGACAGATGAGGACAGATAGGAGAGATAAGGATAGATAGGAGAGATGAGGACAGATAGGAGAGATGAGGACAGATAGGAGAGATGAGGACAGATAATAAAGATGAGGACATATAGGTGAGATGAGAACAGATAATAGAGATGAGGACATATAGGAGAGATGAGGACAGATAATAGAGATGAGGACATATAGGAGAGATGAGGACATATAGGAGAGATGAGGACAGATAGGAGAGATGAGGACAGATAGGAGAGATGAGGACAGATAGGAGAGATGAGGACAGATAGGAGAGATGAGGACATATAGGAGAGATGGGGACAGATGTTAGGAGAGATGAGGACAGATAGGAGAGATGATAGGAGAGATGAGGACAGATAGGAGAGATGATAGGACAGATGAGGACAGATGAGGACAGATTATAGGAGAGATGAGGACAGATAGGAGACCACTTTAGTGTGTGTGTGTGTGTGTGTGTGTGTGTGTGTGTGTGTGTGTGTGTGTGTGTGTGTGTGTGTGTGTGTGTGTGTGTGTGTGTGTGTGTGTGTGTGTGTGTGTGTGTGTGTGTGTGTGTGTGTGTGTGTGTGTCTGAGACTGTGTGTGGGTGTGTCTGAGACTGTGTGTGTGTGTGAGTGTACACCACTTTCATTTTACAATATCAGCCTCAAAATCCCTCTGTGACCCAAACAGCACCCTATTCACTATATAGCCTTATGGGCCCTGGTCTAAAGCAGTTCACTATATAGCCTTATGGGCCCTGGTCTAAAGCAGTTCACTATATAGCCTTATGGGCCCTGGTCTAAAGCAGTTCACTATATAGCCTTATGGGCCCTGGTCTAAAGCAGTTCACTATATAGCCTTATGGGCCCTGGTCTAAAGCAGTTCAATCTATAGCCTTATGGGCCCTGGTCTAAAGCAGTTCAATCTATAGCCTTATGGGCCCTGGTCTAAAGCAGTTCACTATATAGCCTCATGGGCCCTGGTCTAAAACAATGTACTCTATAGCCTTATGGGCCCTGGTCTAAAGCAGTTCACTATATAGCCTTATGGGCCCTGGTCTAAAGCAGTTCACTATATAGCCTTATGGGCCCTGGTCTAAAGCAGTTCACTATATAGCCTTATGGGCCCTGGTCTAAAGCAGTTCAATCTATAGCCTTATGGGCCCTGGTCTAAAGCAGTTCACTATATAGCCTTATGGGCCCTGGTCTAAAGCAGTTCACTATATAGCCTCATGGGCCCTGGTCTAAAGCAGTTCACTATATAGCCATATGGGCCCTGGTCTAAAGCAGTTCACTATATAGCCTTATGGGCCCTGGTCTAAAGCAGTTCACTATATAGCCTCATGGGCCCTGGTCTAAAACAATGTACTCTATAGCCTTATGGGCCCTGGTCTAAAGCAGTTCACTATATAGCCTTATGGGCCCTGGTCTAAAACAATGTACTCTATAGCCTTATGGGCCCTGGTCTAAAACAATGTACTCTATAGCCTTATGGGCCCTGGTCTAAAGCAGTTCACTATATAGCCTTATGGGCCCTGGTCTAAAGCAGTTCACTATATAGCCTTATGGGCCCTGGTCTAAAGCAGTTCACTATATAGCCATATGGGCCCTGGTCTAAAGCAGTTCACTATATAGCCATATGGGCCCTGGTCTAAAGCAGTTCACTATATAGCCTTATGGGCCCTGGTCTAAAGCAGTTCACTCTATAGACTTATGGGCCCTGGTCTAAAGCAGTTCACTATATAGCCTTATGGGCCCTGGTCTAAAGCAGTTCACTATATAGCCTTATGGGCCCTGGTCTAAAGCAGTTCACTATATAGCCTTATGGGCCCTGGTCTAAAGCAGTTCACTATATAGCCTTATGGGCCCTGGTCTAAAGCAGTTCACTATATAGCCATATGGGCCCTGGTCTAAAGCAGTTCACTATATAGCCTTATGGGCCCTGGTCTAAAGCAGTTCACTATATAGCCTTATGGGCCCTGGTCTAAAGCAGTTCACTATATAGCCTTATGGGCCCTGGTCTAAAGCAGTTCACTATATAGCCATATGGGCCCTGGTCTAAATCAGTTCACTATATAGCCATATGGGCCCTGGTCTAAAGCAGTTCACTATATAGCCTTATGGGCCCTGGTCTAAAGCAGTTCACTATATAGCCTTATGGGCCCTGGTCTAAAACAGTTCACTATATAGCCTTATGGGCCCTGGTCTAAAGCAGTTCACTATATAGCCTTATGGGTCCTGGTCTAAAACAGTTCACTATATAGCCTTATGGGCCCTGGTCTAAAGCAGTTCACTATATAGCCTTATGGGCCCTGGTCTAAAGCAATGTACTCTATAGCCTTATGGGCCCTGGTCTAAAGCAGTTCACTATATAGCCTTATGGGCCCTGGTCTAAAGCAGTTCAATCTATAGCCTTATGGGCCCTGGTCTAAAGCAGTTCAATCTATAGCCTTATGGGCCCTGGTCTAAAACAGTTCACTATATAGCCTTATGGGCCCTGGTCTAAAGCAGTTCACTATATAGCCTTATGGGCCCTGGTCTAAAGCAGTTCACTATATAGCCTTATGGGCCCTGGTCTAAATCAGTTCACTATATAGCCTTATGGGCCCTGGTCTAAAGCAGTTCACTATATAGCCTTATGGGCCCTGGTCTAAAGCAGTTCACTATATAGCCTTATGGGCCCTGGTCTAAAGCAGTTCACTATATAGCCTTATGGGCCCTGGTCTAAAGCAGTTCAATCTATAGCCTTATGGGCCCTGGTCTAAAGCAGTTCAATCTATAGCCTTATGGGCCCTGGTCTAAAGCAGTTCACTATATAGCCTTATGGGCCCTGGTCTAAAGCAGTTCACTATATAGCCTTATGGGCCCTGGTCTAAATCAGTTCACTATATAGCCTTATGGGCCCTGGTCTAAAGCAGTTCACTATATAGCCTTATGGGCCCTGGTCTAAAGCAGTTCACTATATAGCCTTATGGGCCCTGGTCTAAATCAGTTCACTATATAGCCTTATGGGCCCTGGTCTAAAGCAGTTCACTTTATAGGGAATGTAGGGTGTCATTTGGGATGCACACTAAATCCTCATATCTTCCATCCAGACCAACTGGCAGCAGTACAACTGAAGGGGGCACTATTTTCCCATAGATATTACATTATATTTGTATTTTTTTAATTTGCAAAAATTTCTACAAACCTTTTTTTACTTTTTCATTATGGGGTATTGTGTGTAGATTGATGAGGGGGGGGGGGACAATATTTAATACATTTTAGAATAAGGCTGTAACATAACAAAATGTGTAAAAAGTCAAGGGGTCTGAATACTTTCTGAATGCTCTGTACCTAGGTAATAGGGTAACATTTGGGATGCAGGCTTAGTCTGGAATGAGATCATCAGGGATAACACCACCACAGCCTCTTCAGTGTTCTCAGGGTGGAGTCCCAAATGGCACCCTGTAAGCTATATAGTACACTACTTTAGACCAGGGCCCTATATCCTATATAGTACACTACTTTAGACCAGGGCCCTATTCCCTATATAGTACACTACTATAGACCAGAGCCCTATTCCCTATATAGTACACTACTTTAGACCAGGGCCCTATTCCCTATATAGTGCACTTACCTTCCCAAGTTCTCTCACGTCACCCCGCTCCTCCGCTCTCTCCACTGGCTTCCAGTTGAAGCTCGCATCCGCTACAAGACCATGGTGCTTGCCTACGGAGCTGTGAGGGGAACGGCACCTCCGTACCTTCAGGCTCTGATCAGGCCCTACACCCAAACAAGGGCACTGCGTTCATCCACCTCTGGCCTGCTCGCCTCCCTACCTCTGAGGAAGTACAGTTCCCGCTCAGCCCAGTCAAAACTGTTCGCTGCTCTGGCACCCCAATGGTGGAACAAACTCCCTCACGACGCCAGGTCAGCGGAGTCAATCACCACCTTCCGGAGACACCTGAAACCCCACCTCTTTAAGGAATACCTAGGATAGGATAAAGTAATCCTTCTAACCCCCCCCCCTTAAAAGAGTTAGATGCACTATTGTAAAGTGGTTGTTCCACTGGATATCATAAGGTGAATGCACCAATTTGTAAGTCGCTCTGGATAAGAGCGTCTGCTAAATGACTTAAATGTAAATGTAAATGTACTTTAGACCAGGGCCCTATTCCCTATATAGTACACTACTTTAGACCAGAGCCCTATTCCCTATATAGTGCACTACTTTAGACCAGGGCCCTATTCCCTATATAGTGCACTACTTTAGACCAGGGCCCTATTCCCTATATAGGAAGCACACTGTGGAATATGATGCCATTTGGGAGGCAGACAATGTAGTTCTGTATGACCTGCAGGGGGGTGAGGTCAATTCCATTTCAGTTCAGTGAATTCAGGAAGTAAACTGAAAATTCAAATTCCAAAAATGTCTCTATCTTCCTGTTTTATATAGACTGAATTGAAATGGAATTGACCCCACACCTTCTGACCATTGTATAGTTGTCACCTGCATACAACCATTTCACTTTTCCCATGATCTCAAACCAATGAAAGTGCAGTGTGGAAAGTAACACTTCCTTGAATAATTATGGTCAATATTGCGTAACTGATCAATTATAAGCCTAAAGACAATGGGCTGTTTAGCGTGTGGGTAGCCTATAGTTTATCATTTACAACAACAACAAATTCTGTCATCAGCTACCGCAGGGAGTTTATAAATCATATCCTCCATAATCCTGCCTGGACTGGGACGCTGAGTGCATGTGCGGTCCTGTCTATCCTCGTGCAGCGCTCCTATGGCAACCCGATAAATTAGCCCCATTAATATCCACGTTATTAGAGAGCGCTACAGGGATGGAACGGTGATGTCAGCGCACACACCAGCCAGCGGTCTTTGAATGCAAGCTGATGAGGACTGACTGACTGCGTGGAAGGAAGCGTGTCATTCTTTTCCTATTGACAGCTAAGCTAGCCGGGGATATAATATTTGGGGAGGAGGAGAATCAGAAGAGAGATCATGCTTTGTCATTGAGGACCTCAGTTTAGCCACCAGCCAGCATCCATACTCACTGTCTCCGGCTGGCACGTCCGACGCTCAGAGCAGTCAGCATACAGGAAGCATCAGCACCCCGATCTGTTGTCATCATCTAGGCTACACTCTGATTTAGGCAATACCTGGATACCTGGACGTCATTCGTCGATTTACTGGTCATGCACCCTAATATGACGGTCGCACCGAAGCGGTACAAACTGTTGCAACCGGGAAAGCAGGAAGCAGCACGTTCCAAGTGTCAAGTAAGATTTGACCTGTTCCTGTCCTGCTGCAGAACGCTGTCACTGCTTTTGGAATCCTGAGCCGTTTGAGTTGATGAAATATATGATTTGTTATCATCACAGCTCATATATTCTTGTTTCTTTTTCAAACGCGTTTTATTTTGTAGCCCAGGCTAGTGAGCGTCTGTGTCATCCTTTCTTCAATAGGCCTACCCATAATGGATAGGTTTCATTCTTCCATGCGCAAAAGGCTGTACAGCTTGCCGCAAAACATTGGCCAAAGAGGCTCTGTCTCTGTGATGATTGACGACGGAGGAGAATACGGTGGTGGCGACAAGGACACACAGAAGAAAAGTACCGGTATCAGGCTCAAGCCTCTTCTCCTTCCTGGATCTCCATCCCCCGCCAGCAGCTCTAACAGAGACAGGGACCACAAGAGCGGAACCGCCGGAGACTTGGAAACGGACGTTGCCGTTAAGACCAACTTAAACGGGGACTGTCGTCTTTTTAGAGGTAGCCGCTCTTCCATCACTGGTCGGCACACTCTTGGGTCAGATCCAGCGGAGCAGCAGAGGCTGATCCCCGAGGTAGACGCCGGCGCTAACGAGGAGAGTTACCCCGGAGGAGAGACTGGTTCTGGGGCCGAACAGGGAGCGCAGGATTCCGTTGGTCGCAGTGGTAGCGCACACCGCCGCTCGTCCGTCTTCGATCAGTCCACTTTAATCAAGTTAGAAGGAACCGAACCGATCATGCCAGACGAAGTAGAGCAGTTGTATCGGGCGGGTTTCATGCACCGGCAGTTCGGAGCGATGCTTCAACCAGGAGTCAACAAGTTCTCTCTGAGAATGTTGGGGAGCGAGAGGGCCGTGGAGCACGAGAGGGAACGCGTGAAGTCTGCAGGATTCTGGATCATTCATCCGTACAGTGATTTTAGGTAATTGTTCAGAAAATCTGTATCAATCATTGTTGATCAATTTGATTGATCTATTGGTTAATTGATTGAGTGTCTGGTTAGATTAGGCCTCTCAGAGTTTACATATCCTATCCAATACATTATTATGATAAAAAATATATATACTATCTGGCTAAGTGTAAGCTCAGTTTGGCTAAGAAAATACATGTTTGTGGTGTTATCAAAGTACAAATGTACTGTTTGGATATCTTAGCTCATATTAAGCTCTTAGGGGTTTAATTGTACCCTCTGACCTATTGGTTCTTGACTGGGTTGGCAATTGGTCCAAAGTAAAGGTCAAAGATACATACCAGTCAAATTTAAATACAGTATTTAGATTTGACTGCTGGCATGCATATTTATTTTGCAGTTCCAGTCATATTCACATCCCACTAATACTACTGGCATGCATATTCATATCCCACTAATACTGCTGGCATGCATATTCATATCGCACTAATACTGTTGGCATGCATATTCATATCCCACTAATACTGCTGGCATGCATATCCATATCCCACTAATACTGCTGGCATGCATATTCATATCCCACTAATACTGCTGGCATGCATATCCATATCCCACTAATACTGCTGACATGCATATTCATATCCCACTAATACTGCTGGCATGCATATTCATATCCCACTAATACTGCTGGCACTGATATTTTATGCTCAGTTTTTTTAATGGCTCAATAAGGATATGTCATTTGGCCACAAAATGTCTAGTCCTGTGTGTGTGTGTGTGTGTGTGTGTGTGTGTGTGTGTGTGTTCGTGTGTGTGTGTGTGCGTGTGTGCATGTGTGCGTGTGTGTGTTTATAGAAAGAGAGATCCGGTCACGCAACTGTTAATATGAATATTTATGGATCATTCTGAAAGAGACCTATTTGACCTTGTTAACAAGCAGGCCTTTGTATGGTAATAACCATACCTTTTTCCCAAAAAATATATTATTTAACAAAGCTATTCCAGTAAGTTGTGATATAAGCAATAGATACAACATCCCTTTTGAATTTAGCACCTAAATATCTGTTATTGTTCTGAGGGGGAGCAAGGAGAAACGCATGTTTTCCTACTGGAGAGTCAATTGGACTAAGCGAGGGTAGCTCAAGAAGTTGAGGTCTGGTTCCACTTCGAAACAGCATGACAGTTCCAGAAGGACTAGCATCAAAGACTTTTGGAGAACTCTCTGGCTGTATCAACCCTTCTGCATTCAAAACGTTGACTCATCAGTAGGATATGATTATAAAATCAGTTCTTAAAAAAAAAATACACTTGTTTCTATACAGAATATCCTAATTGTTACAAACGAAATGCCTACGCTGGGAGAAAAAAATTCTGTTTATATATATTAATGAAAACGCGATGAACACTTTTGTAGGAATCTTATCAATGTTATAGTTACAAAGGAAAATCAGATTGAAGCCACCAAAACGGGAGACGATATAATGAGGAGTGAATTTCCAAACTGAAGGTATATTCTTTAAAGGAACACTGAAACAAGTCCGTTTGTTCCAGCATTCTATCTTTTCGTCATCACACACATAACATGTTTATTTTTTCTTGTATCACTTTAACCTTGAGTTCCCTCTCTCTCTCTGCTCTAACATCAGGACATTTACACTGGCCTGTAGTATCCTATCTTTCTGATGTGAGTCACAGTGGGGTTTTTCCACTCATCTGAATTATACTTTTTTTTGATCATTTAGTGAGGCCATGGGATTACAGAGAGAGAGAGAGAGCAGCAGGCCGGCCGATAGAGTTAGGTCGGGGCTTTTTGAAATGGGGTAATCAAAATAGGTTAACATGACCGTTCAAAATATTAGAAGCACACATCAGGTGGGATTATGACCACACAATTAGTCTAATGTGAGGGTGTTTGGAGGGAGGGGGGAGGACAGGGGAAGGTAGGATGGGGAGGGGGAGGGGGAGGGGGAACTAACCACTCACAACTCAACTGTAGAGTGATTGAAATGATGTGAGAGTGAGAAATCAGGACAGGACGCTAACTACGCAGTCATCATGCCAGCTGTCCGCGCAGCTCTGAAGTGAGTTTAAGCTGTGACATAATGATATGTGTTGTTTTGAGGTTAAAGTAAAACCTTACCACTGCTGTCTCAGGATAACAGCTGGTGTGCGATGTCTAATCAAACCACATTTTATTTGTCAAATGCGCCAAATACAACAGGTGTAGACCTTACATTGAGGTGCTTACTTACAAGCCCCTAACCCACAATGCCGTTTTTAGAAAAACACCCCCCAAAAATGTATAAATAAAAGTAACAAATAATTAAACAGCAGCAGTAAAATAACAATAGTGAGACTATATACAGGGGGTACCGGTACAGAGTCAATGTGCGGGGGCACCGGTTAGTCGAGGTAATTGAGGTAATATGTACATGTAGGTAGAGTTATTAAAGTGACTATGCATAGATAATAACAGAGAGTAGCAGGGGCGGCAATGCAAATAGTCTGGGTAGCCATTTGATTAGATGTTCAGGAGTCTTATGGCTTGTGGGTAGAAGCTGTTTAGAAGCCTCTTGTACCTAGACTTGGCACTCCGGTACCTATTAAAGAAGTCTTGAGGTATTGCTCGCCTGAGGTAGAGTACCTCATGATCAGCTGTAGACCACGCTGTTTATTTATCACCACAAACCGATGCTGGCACTAAGACCACACTCAACGAGATGTATAAGGCCATAAGCAAACAAGAAAACGCTCACCCAGAAGCAGTGCTCCTAGTGGCCGCGGACTTTAATACAGGCAAACTTAAATCCGTTTTACCTCATTTCTACCAGCACGTCACAGAGGCGGCAGGTAGCCTAGTGGTTAGAGCGTTGGACTTGTAACCGGAAGGTTGCAAGATTGAATCCCCGAGCTGCCAAGGTAAAAATCTGCCATTCTCCCCCTGAACAAGGCAGTTAATTAACCCACTGTTCCTAGGCCGTCATTGAAAATAGGTATTAGTTCTTAACTGACCTGCCTAGTTAAATAAAGGTAATAAAATAAATAAAGTGCAACCAGAGGAAAAAACCTCAAGACCACCTTTACTCCACACACAGAGATGCATACAAAGCTCTCCCTCGTCCTCCATTTGGCAAATCTGACCATAATTCTATCCTCCTGATTCCTGCTTACAAGCAAAAACTAAAGCAGGAAGTACCAGAGACTCGCCCAATACGGAAGTGGTCAGATGACGCGGATGCTAAGCTACAGGACTGTTTTGCTAGCACAGACTGGAATATGTTCCCGGGATTCATCCAATGGCATTGAGGAGTATACCACCTCAGTCATCGGCTTCATCCATAAATGCATCGACGAAGTCATCCCCACAGTCACCATATGTACATATCCCAACCAGAAGCCATGGATTACAGGCAACATCCGCATCGAGCTAAAGGCTAGAGCTACCGCTTTCAAGGAGCGGGACACTAATCCGGACGCTTATAAGAAATCCCACTATGCCCTCAGACGAACCATCAAACAGGCAAAGCGTCGTTACAGGATTAAGATTGAATCCCTCTACTCTGGCTCTGACTCTCGTCGGATGTGGCTGGGCTTGAAAACTATTACGGACTACAAAGGGAAACCCAACCCACCAGCTGCCCAGTGACGCGAGCCTACCAAACGAGCTAAATGCCTTTTATGCTCGCTTCGAGGCAAGCAACACTGAAGCATGCATGAGAGCCCCAACTGTTCTGGATGACTGTGTGATAACGCTCTCGGTAGCCGATGTGAGCAAGACCTTTAAACAGGTCAACATTCACAAAGCCGCGGGGCCAGACGGATTACCAGAACGTGTACTCAAAGCATGCGCGAACCACCTGGCAAGTGTCTTCACTAATATTTTCATCCTCTCCCTGACCCAGTCTGTAATACCAACATGTTTTAAGTAGACCACCATAGTCCCTGTGCCCAAGGAAGCGAAGGTAACCTGCCTAAATGATTACCGCCCCGTAGCACTCACATCGGTAGCCATGAAGTGCTTTGAAAGGCTGGTCATGGCTCACATCAACAGCATTCTCCCAGATACCCTAGGCCCACTCCAATTTGCATCCCGCCCAACAGATCCACAGATGACGCAATCTCAATCGCACTCCACACTGCCCTTTCCCACCTGGGCAAAAGGAACACCTATGTGAGAATGCTGTTCATTGACTACAGCTCAGCGTTCAACACCATAGTGCCCACAAAGCTCATCACTAAGCTAAGGCTCCCTGGGACTAAACACCTCCCTCTACAACTGGATCCTGGACTTCCTGACGGGCCGCCCCCAGGTGGTAAGGGTAGGCAACAACACATCTGCTACGCTGATCCTCAACACTGGGGCTCCCCAGGGGTGCATGCTCAGTCCCCTCCTGTACTCCCTGTTCACCCACGACTGCGTGGCCGTGCACGACTCCAACACCGTCATTAAGTTTGCTGACGACACAACAGTGGTAGGCCTGATCACCGACAACGATGAGACAGGGAGGAGGTCAGAGACCTGGCACCACAACAACCTCTCCCTCAATGTGAGCAAAACAAAGGAGATGATCGTGGACTACAGGAAAAGGCGGGCCGAACAGGTCCCAATTAACATTGACAGGGCTGTAGTGGAGCCGGTCGAGAGTTTCAAGTTCCTTGGTGTCCACATCACCAACAAACTATCATGGTCCAAACACACCAAGACAGTCATGAAGAGGGCACGAATACACCTTGTCCCCCTCAGGAGACTGAAAAGATTTGGGTCCCCAGGTTTGGGACCCAGATCCTCAAAGAGTTCCTAGGATCAAAAGGCTCCTTAACAATTAACCAAATGGCCACCAGATTATTTAAATTGACACCACTCCACCCCCCTCCATTAGTTTTTTTACACTGCTGCTACTCGCTGTTTATTATCTATGCATAGTCACTTCACCCTTACCTGCATGTACAAATTACCTCAACTAACCTGTACCCCCACACATTGACTCGGTACTGGTACCCCCTCCCCTCGCTGTTATTTTATTGTGTTACCTTTTATTTTATTTTTTACTTTAGTTTATTTGGTAAATATGGTTCAAGTAAAACCTTACCACTGCTGTCTCAGGATGGAAGGGTAGTTAGGGGGTTAAAGTAAAACCTTACCACTGCTGCCTCAGGATGGAAGGGTAGTTAGGGGGTTAAAGTAAAACCTTACCACTGCTGTCTCAGGATGGAAGGGTAGTTAGGGGGTTAAAGTAAAACCTTACCACTGCTGTCTCAGGATGGAAGGGTAGTTAGGGGGTTAAAGTAAAACCTTACCACTGCTGTCTCAGGATGGACGGGTAGTTAGAGTATTTAGGAGGTTAAAGTAAAACCTTACCACTGCTGTCTCAGGAGGGAGTTAGTTAGTGACATCATGATGATGTAGCTAGTGCGGAAGTTGCTTTTGTAAATAACTGTGAGTGACAATCATCTAAAAACGATTTGAAATACTGGTATTGTGGACCTACTTCGTTTCTTATATGATTATCCTTTTCAATTTGAGGAAAAAGTCATTTCGATAATTTCCACTGTGTACAAAATTCCAATGCAAAGATTTAGGTCTCAGCCTCAGTTTCATTTGTGCATATCTAGGCTAACTGATTGATTTATGGCATGAACCTTCCACACACTGCTGGCTGGGTCAATCCACACAGATAGCAGAACCAGACCATCTGGCTGGGTCAACCCACACAGATGGACCATAGAACCAGAACATCTGGCTGGGTCAACCCACACAGATGAACTGTAGAACCAGACCATCTGGCTGGATCAATCCACACAGATAGCAGAACCAGAACATCTGGCTGGGTCAATCCACACAGATAGCAGAACCAGAACATCTGGCTGGGTCAATCCACACAGATGGACCATAGAACCAGACCATCTGGCTGGGTCAACCCACACAGATGAACTGTAGAACCAGACCATCTGGCTGGGTCAATCCACACAGATGAACTGTAGAACCAGACCATCTGGCTGGGTCAACCCACACAGATGAACTGTAGAACCAGACCATCTGGCTGGATCAATCCACACAGATAGCAGAACCAGAACATCTGGTTGGGTCAATCCACACAGATAGCAGAACCAGACCATCTGTCTGGGTCAACCCAC
>NC_092091.1:9914417-10104417 GCF_045679555.1 Salvelinus alpinus
CCACCACCACCATCATTAAACTGCTATCATTACCATTACCACCCATACCATTACTATTTGGAATGATAAACAACAATAATAATACTAATAACAATAACAGTAAAAACAATAACAGTCATAATAAGTAAGTTACTGCTTACTATGCAGATGTTATTATTCAGTGTCCCTCAGGCTATGGCAGGCAAATACATATTTGGCTGCAAGAGGAGCCATTGCTCCTTCGCCCATGAGTATTTTTAGTTTTTCCTCTGGGTTTAATAAGTTAAAATTTGGAATAAATGTAGTCATTTCTGTGAATAATGAATCTCTTGGTGAGGAATATTTATCACAGTAAAGGAGAAAGTGCATCTCTGTTTCTACCTCCCCTGTCGTGCAGTGACCACATACACGCTCCTCTTTGGGTAGCCATGTCTTTTTATGTCTGCCGGTTTCTATTGCCAATCGGTGGTCACTCAGCCTGTACTTGGTAAGGATCTGTCTCTGCTTCGAATCTCTGACAGAGTAGAGATATTCAGCCAATTCATATTCTCTGTTTAGGGTCAGATAGCAATTTAGTCGGCTTTGGGATTTTGTTTCGTTTTTCCAATGTTGTAAATATGAGTCCTTTGATTGGTTCATGATTTTGTTTATTGGAATTCTTTGTTTTGAAGCAGTGCTGGTGTCAGCTTGGTTGGTTAGGTCCAACACCAGCTGACTGAGAGGGCTCGTTTCTGGGCTCAGCTCTTGGGTTTGAAGTGCTTTAAATTGCAGACTCGAATTTGGACTTGAATTTAGATGTAGCCAAAATTTTAATGATCTTTTCTGTATTTTCATTATTACTGGAAAGCGGCCCAATTCTGCCCTACATGCATTAGTTGGTGTATTTCTCTGGACTTGTAGGATTTTCCGACAGAATTCTGCATGTAGGGTTTCAATTGGATGTTTGTCCCACATTTTAAAGTCCAGTTTATTGAGTGGCCCCCAAACCTCACTTCCGTAAAGAGCTATTGGTAGGATTACACTGTCAAATATTTTGGTCCAAATTCTAATTGGGATGTTGATTTTGAATAATTTCATTTTTATTGCATACAATGCTCTGCGGGCTTTTTCTTTGAGTGCATTCACTGCCATATTAAAGTTTCCCGATGCAGATATGGTCAGACCAAGGTAGGTGTAATTTTTTGTGTGTTCAATTATGGTGTTGTTCAGGGTGAATTTATATTTGTGTTTCTGACATCTGTTTTGTTTTTGGAAAATCATGATTTTAGTTTTTGGGAAATTTACTGCCAGGGCCCAATTATGGCAATATTGCTCTAGAATATTAATGTTCTGTTGAAGACCTTCTTTGGTTGGTGATATCTCTCTCTCTCTCTCTCTCTCTCTCTCTCTCTCTCTCTGTTCTGTCTCTGTTCTGTCTCTGTCTCTGTCTCTGTCTCTCTCTCTCTCTCTCTCTCTCTCTCTCTCTCTCTCTCTCTCTCTCTCTCTCTCTCTCTCTCTCTCTCTCTCTCTCTCTGTTCTGTCTCTGTTCTGTCTCTGTCTCTTTCTCTCTCTCTCTCTCTCTCTCTCTCTCTCTCTCTCTCTCTCTCTCTCTCTCTCTCTCTCTCTCTCTCTCTCTCTGTCTCTGTCTCTGTCTCTGTCTCTGTCTCTGTCTCTGTTCTGTCTCTGTTCTGTCTGCTCTGTCAACTAGTAGAGAACATTACAGATAAGTATCCAACACAGTTATGATCCCTTTCTGTTCTGATTGATCTAAGCTTCTTTTCATCTATTTTACATCACTTTTCCCCCCCACTTTGCCCTGGAACTCTTCTCTCGGCCTCTCCTGTACTCTCTGACCTCTCTCCACCTGACCCACATAAACATCAACCCCCCGGGACAAGGAGAGAGACGTACCTATAATACTGACATTCCACCTGTTTACCCTATTTGCTGAAAGCATCAGATAAATAAGTTGTAGGTTTGAGTTCCGTGTGGACCACAAGGTTTTAGGTTTGATTCCTGTGTGGACCACAAGGTTTTAGGTTTGATTCCTGTGTGGACCACAAGGTTTTAGGTTTGATTCCTGTGTGGACCACAAGGTTTTCGGTTTGATTCCTGTGTGGACCACAAGGTTTTAGGTTTGATTCCTGTGTGGACCACAAGGTTTTAGGTTTGATTCCTGTGTGGACCACAAGGTTTTAGGTTTGATTCCTGTGTGGACCACAAGGTTTTAGGTTTGATGCCTGTGTGGACCACAAGGTTTTGGGTTTGATTCCTGTGTGGAACACAAGGTTTTGGGTTTGATTCCCGTGTGGACCACAAGGTGTCCAACAGGGCAAGTGGTTCTAGTTGGACAGCAGGTGGATGTGGAGTGTCCAACAGGGCTAGTGGTTCTAGCTGGACAGCAGGTGGATGTGGAGTGTCCAACAGGGCTAGTGGTTCTAGCTGGACAGCAGGTGGATGTGGAGTGTCCAACAGGGCTAGTGGTTCTAGCTGGACAGCAGGTGGATGTGGAGTGTCCAACAGGGCTAGTGGTTCTAGCTGGACAGCAGGTAGATGTGGAGTGTCCAACAGGGCTAGTGGTTCTAGCTGGACAGCAGGTGGATGTGGAGTGTCCAACAGGGCTAGTGGTTCTAGCTGGGCAGCAGGTAGATGTGGAGTGTCCAACAGGGCTAGTGGTTCTAGCTGGACAGCAGGTAGATGTGGAGTGTCCAACAGGGCTAGTGGTTCTAGCTGGGCAGCAGGTAGATGTGGAGTGTCCAACAGGGCTAGTGGTTCTAGCTGGACAGCAGGTGGATGTGGAGTGTCCAACAGGGCTAGTGGTTCTACCTGGGCAGCAGGTGGATGTGGAGTGTCCAACCGGGCTAATGGTTCTAGCTGGGCAGCAGGTAGATGTGGAGTGTCCAACAGGGCTAGTGGTTCTAGCTGGACAGCAGGTAGATGTGGAGTGTCCAACAGGGCTAGTGGTTCTAGCTGGACAGCAGGTGGATGTGGAGTGTCCAACAGGGTTAGTGGTTCTAGCTGGGCAGCAGGTGGATGTGGAGTGTCCAACAGGGCTAGTGGTTCTAGCTGGACAGCAGGTGGATGTGGAGTGTCCAACAGGGCTAGTGGTTCTAGCTGGACAGCAGGTGGATGTGGAGTGTCCAACAGGGCTAGTGGTTCTAGCTGGACAGCAGGTGGATGTGGAGTGTCCAACAGGGCTAGTGGTTCTAGCTGGACAGCAGGTGGATGTGGAGTGTCCAACAGGGCTAGTGGTTCTAGCTGGACAGCAGGTAGATGTGGAGTGTCCAACAGGGCTAGTGGTTCTAGCTGGACAGCAGGTGGATGTGGAGTGTCCAACAGGGCTAGTGGTTCTAGCTGGGCAGCAGGTAGATGTGGAGTGTCCAACAGGGCTAGTGGTTCTAGCTGGACAGCAGGTAGATGTGGAGTGTCCAACAGGGCTAGTGGTTCTAGCTGGGCAGCAGGTAGATGTGGAGTGTCCAACAGGGCTAGTGGTTCTAGCTGGACAGCAGGTGGATGTGGAGTGTCCAACAGGGCTAGTGGTTCTAGCTGGGCAGCAGGTGGATGTGGAGTGTCCAACCGGGCTAATGGTTCTAGCTGGGCAGCAGGTAGATGTGGAGTGTCCAACAGGGCTAGTGGTTCTAGCTGGACAGCAGGTAGATGTGGAGTGTCCAACAGGGCTAGTGGTTCTAGCTGGACAGCAGGTGGATGTGGAGTGTCCAACAGGGTTAGTGGTTCTAGCTGGGCAGCAGGTGGATGTGGAGTGTCCAACAGGGCTAGTGGTTCTAGCTGGACAGCAGGTGGATGTGGAGTGTCCAACAGGGCTAGTGGTTCTAGCTGGACAGCAGGTGGATGTGGAGTGTCCAACAGGGTTAGTGGTTCTAGCTGGACAGCAGGTAGATGTGGAGTGTCCAACAGGGCTAATGGTTCTAGCTGGACAGCAGGTAGATGTGGAGTGTCCAACAGGGCTAGTGGTTCTAGCTGGGCAGCAGGTGGATGTGGAGTGTCCAACAGGGCTAGTGGTTCTAGCTGGACAGCAGGTAGATGTGGAGTGTCCAACAGGGCTAGTGGTTCTAGCTGGACAGCAGGTAGATGTGGAGTGTCCAACAGGGCTAGTGGTTCTAGCTGGACAGCAGGTGGATGTGGGGTGTCCAACAGGGCTAGTGGTTCTAGTTGGACAGCAGGTAGATGTGGAGTGTCCAACAGGGCTAGTGGTTCTAGCTGGGCAGCAGGTGGATGTGGAGTGTCCAACAGGGCTAGTGGTTCTAGCTGGACAGCAGGTAGATGTGGAGTGTCCAACAGGGCTAGTGGTTCTAGCTGGACAGCAGGTAGATGTGGAGTGTCCAACAGGGCTAGTGGTTCTAGCTGGACAGCAGGTGGATGTGGAGTGTCCAACAGGGCTAGTGGTTCTAGCTGGACAGCAGGTAGATGTGGAGTGTCCAACAGGGCTAGTGATTCTAGCTGGACAGCAGGTGGATGTGGAGTGTCCAACAGGGCTAGTGGTTCTAGCTGGGCAGCAGGTAGATGTGGAGTGTCCAACAGGGCTAGTGGTTCTAGCTGGACAGCAGGTAGATGTGGAGTGTCCAACTGGGCTAGTGGTTCTAGCTGGACAGCAGGTGGATGTGGAGTGTCCAACAGGGTTAGTGGTTCTAGCTGGGCAGCAGGTGGATGTGGAGTGTCCAACAGGGCTAGTGGTTCTAGCTGGACAGCAGGTGGATGTGGAGTGTCCAACAGGGCTAGTGGTTCTAGCTGGACAGCAGGTGGATGTGGAGTGTCCAACAGGGCTAGTGGTTCTAGCTGGACAGCAGGTGGATGTGGAGTGTCCAACAGGGCTAGTGGTTCTAGCTGGACAGCAGGTGGATGTGGAGTGTCCAACAGGGCTAGTGGTTCTAGCTGGACAGCAGGTAGATGTGGAGTGTCCAACAGGGCTAGTGGTTCTAGCTGGACAGCAGGTGGATGTGGAGTGTCCAACAGGGCTAGTGGTTCTAGCTGGGCAGCAGGTAGATGTGGAGTGTCCAACAGGGCTAGTGGTTCTAGCTGGACAGCAGGTAGATGTGGAGTGTCCAACAGGGCTAGTGGTTCTAGCTGGGCAGCAGGTAGATGTGGAGTGTCCAACAGGGCTAGTGGTTCTAGCTGGACAGCAGGTGGATGTGGAGTGTCCAACAGGGCTAGTGGTTCTAGCTGGGCAGCAGGTGGATGTGGAGTGTCCAACCGGGCTAATGGTTCTAGCTGGGCAGCAGGTAGATGTGGAGTGTCCAACAGGGCTAGTGGTTCTAGCTGGACAGCAGGTAGATGTGGAGTGTCCAACAGGGCTAGTGGTTCTAGCTGGACAGCAGGTGGATGTGGAGTGTCCAACAGGGTTAGTGGTTCTAGCTGGGCAGCAGGTGGATGTGGAGTGTCCAACAGGGCTAGTGGTTCTAGCTGGACAGCAGGTGGATGTGGAGTGTCCAACAGGGCTAGTGGTTCTAGCTGGACAGCAGGTGGATGTGGAGTGTCCAACAGGGTTAGTGGTTCTAGCTGGACAGCAGGTAGATGTGGAGTGTCCAACAGGGCTAATGGTTCTAGCTGGACAGCAGGTAGATGTGGAGTGTCCAACAGGGCTAGTGGTTCTAGCTGGGCAGCAGGTGGATGTGGAGTGTCCAACAGGGCTAGTGGTTCTAGCTGGACAGCAGGTAGATGTGGAGTGTCCAACAGGGCTAGTGGTTCTAGCTGGACAGCAGGTAGATGTGGAGTGTCCAACAGGGCTAGTGGTTCTAGCTGGACAGCAGGTGGATGTGGGGTGTCCAACAGGGCTAGTGGTTCTAGTTGGACAGCAGGTAGATGTGGAGTGTCCAACAGGGCTAGTGGTTCTAGCTGGGCAGCAGGTGGATGTGGAGTGTCCAACAGGGCTAGTGGTTCTAGCTGGACAGCAGGTAGATGTGGAGTGTCCAACAGGGCTAGTGGTTCTAGCTGGACAGCAGGTAGATGTGGAGTGTCCAACAGGGCTAGTGGTTCTAGCTGGACAGCAGGTGGATGTGGAGTGTCCAACAGGGCTAGTGGTTCTAGCTGGACAGCAGGTAGATGTGGAGTGTCCAACAGGGCTAGTGATTCTAGCTGGACAGCAGGTGGATGTGGAGTGTCCAACAGGGCTAGTGGTTCTAGCTGGGCAGCAGGTAGATGTGGAGTGTCCAACAGGGCTAGTGGTTCTAGCTGGACAGCAGGTAGATGTGGAGTGTCCAACTGGGCTAGTGGTTCTAGCTGGACAGCAGGTAGATGTGGAGTGTCCAACAGGGCTAGTGGTTCTAGCTGGGCAGCAGGTAGATGTGGAGTGTCCAACAGGGCTAGTGGTTCTAGCTGGACAGCAGGTGGATGTGGAGTGTTCAACAGGGCTAGTGGTTCTAGCTGGACAGCAGGTAGATGTGGAGTGTCCAACAGGGCTAGTGGTTCTAGCTGGGCAGCAGGTAGATGTGGAGTGTCCAACAGGGCTAGTGGTTCTAGCTGGGCAGCAGGTGGATGTGGAGTGTCCAACAGGGCTAGTGGTTCTAGCTGGACAGCAGGTGGATGTGGAGTGTCCAACAGGGCTAGTGGTTCTAGCTGGACAGCAGGTAGATGTGGAGTGTCCAACAGGGTTAGTGGTTCTAGCTGGACAGCAGGTAGATGTGGAGTGTCCAACAGGGCTAGTGGTTCTAGCTGGACAGCAGGTGAATGTGGAGTGTCCAACAGGGCTAGTGGTTCTAGCTGGACAGCAGGTAGATGTGGAGTGTCCAACAGGGCTAGTGGTTCTAGCTGGGCAGCAGGTGGATGTGGAGTGTCCAACAGGGCTAGTGGTTCTAGCTGGGCAGCAGGTGGATGTGGAGTGTCCAACAGGGCTAGTGGTTCTAGCTGGGCAGCAGGTAGATGTGGAGTGTCCAACAGGGCTAGTGGTTCTAGCTGGACAGCAGGTGCATGTGGAGTGTCCAACAGGGCTAGTGGTTCTAGCTGGGCAGCAGGTGGATGTGGAGTGTCCAACAGGGTTAGTGGTTCTAGCTGGACAGCAGGTAGATGTGGAGTGTCCAACAGGGCTAGTGGTTCTAGCTGGACAGCAGGTGAATGTGGAGTGTCCAACAGGGCTAGTGGTTCTATCTGGACAGCAGGTGGATGTGGAGTGTTCAACAGGGCTAGTGGTTCTAGCTGGACAGCAGGTAGATGTGGAGTGTCCAACAGGGCTAGTGGTTCTAGCTGGACAGCAGTTAGATGTGGAGTGTCCAACAGGGCTAGTGGTTCTAGCTGGACAGCAGGTAGATGTGGAGTGTCCAACAGGGCTAGTGGTTCTAGCTGGACAGCAGGTAGATGTGGAGTGTCCAACAGGGCTAGTGGTTCTAGCTGGACAGCAGGTGAATGTGGAGTGTCCAACAGGGCTAGTGGTTCTAGCTGGACAGCAGGTGGATGTGGAGTGTTCAACAGGGCTAGTGGTTCTAGCTGGACAGCAGGTAGATGTGGAGTGTCCAACAGGGCTAGTGGTTCTAGCTGGACAGCAGGTAGATGTGGAGTGTCCAACAGGGCTAGTGGTTCTAGTTGGACAGCAGGTAGATGTGGAGTGTCCAACAGGGCTAGTGGTTCTAGCTGGGCAGCAGGTAGATGTGGAGTGTCCAACAGGGCTAGTGGTTCTAGCTGGGCAGCAGGTGGATGTGGAGTGTCCAACAGGGCTAGTGGTTCTAGCTGGGCAGCAGGTGGATGTGGAGTGTCCAACAGGGCTAGTGGTTCTAGCTGGACAGCAGTTAGATGTGGAGTGTCCAACAGGGCTAGTGGTTCTAGCTGGACAGTAGGTAGATGTGGAGTGTCCAACAGGGCTAGTGGTTCTAGCTGGGCAGCAGGTGGATGTGGAGTGTCCAACATGGCTAGTGGTTCTAGCTGGACAGCAGGTGGATGTGGAGTGTCCAACAGGGCTAGTGGTTCTAGCTGGACAGCAGGTGGATGTGGAGTGTCCAACAGGGCTAGTGGTTCTAGCTGGACAGCAGGTGGATGTGGAGTGTCCAACAGGGCTAGTGGTTCTAGCTGGACAGCAGGTGGATGTGGAGTGTCCAACAGGGCTAGTGGTTCTAGCTGGACAGCAGGTGGATGTGGAGTGTCCAACAGGGTTAGTGGTTCTAGCTGGACAGCAGGTGGATGTGGAGTGTCCAACAGGGCTAATGGCAGTAAAGTACAGTCTGTTTTTTGGGCCGGCCGACCAGCTGTTTGTCCCTGTCCTGTAACAGTGACAGACAGACAGCAGTCAGAAACAGCAGAGTGACATGTGCAGCAGAGCCAGAGCAGAGAGGTTAAAGGGGCAATCCGGGATTCGGATCTACATTTTTTGACTTTGAAATGAATTATAAATAGCCATTGATTGTTGAAGAATATAACTTATAAATGCCTCATGAGCTTTAGTTTAACAGTCGTACGTCATCATAACCCATATTATAAACTTGTTTTACATTGTTTGTAAACACTGTATAGCTTCAAAACATGGAAAAAAAACTATACGGTCAGTCCATCCATCCATAGCTTTGACTGTCTATGAATTTGAGAGTGAGCCCAATCACTTAGCTATTTACTAAAACAAGTAGCAGTGCCGGGCTGACCAGTCGGTTGTTTTTACAATCCCAGATTGCCTTATTAATGCTAACAACTCTAACATCTGGCTGGTGAGGGCAGACTCCTGGAGATGACATGGATTCCTGAGAGATAACGCTGGGATTTATCCACCAGAGAGGAGAAAGAGCAATTAGGACCAGTGTGTCACAGCACTGCAGAGAGAGAGAGGGCAGAGAGGGGGAGAGATAGAGAGAGAGAGAGAGAGAGATGAACAGAGAGAGAGGGGAAGAGAGGGATAGAGGCAGAGAGGGGGAGAGAGAGGGAGACGCAGAGAAATAGAGAGAGGGGGATATGAAAAGAGAGAGAGGGGGAGAGGCAGAGAGGTAGATTCAGAGAGAGAGAGATGGAGAGAAAGAGAGAGAGAGCAACAGGCAGATGATCAGAGAGAGAGAGTAGGATGGAGAGAGAGAGTGGGATGAGAGAGAGTGGGATGGAAAGAGAGTGGGTTGGAGAGAGAGCGAGGGATGGATGAGAGAGAGAGAGTGATGGAGAGAGAGAGTGGGATGGAGAGAGAATGGGTTGGAGAGAGAGAGTAGGATGGAGAGAGAGAGTAGGATGGAGAGAGAGAGAGGGATAGAGAGAGAGTTGGATGGAGAGCGAGAGAGTGGGATGGAGAGAGAGAGTGGGATGGAGAGAGAGAGTGGGATGGAGAGAGAGAGTGGGATGGAGAGAGAGAATGGGTTGGAGAGAGAGAGTAGGATGGAGAGAGAGAGTAGGATGGAGAGAGAGAGTGGGATGGAGAGAGAGAGTGGAATGGAGAGAGAGGGATGGAGAGAACGAGAGGGATGGAGAGAGCGAGAGGGATGGAGAGAGAGAGTGGGTTGGAGAGAGAGAGTAGGATGGAGAGAGTGTGGGATGGAGAGAGAGAGAGTAGGATGGAGAGAGAGAGAGGGATGTAGAGAGAGAATGGGATGGAGAGAGAGTGGGATGGAGAGAGAATGGGTTGGAGAGAGAGTAGGATGGAGAGAGAGAGTGGGATGGAGAGAGAGGGATGGAGAGAGAGAGAGAGGGATGGAGAGAGAGAATGGGATGGAGAGAGAGAGTAGGATGGAGATAGAGTGGGATGGAGAGAGAGAATGGGATGGAGAGAGAGTGGGATGGAGAGAGAGAGTAGGATGGAGAGAGAGAGTAGGGTGGAGAGAGAGAGTAGGATGGAGAGAGAGAGGGATGGAGAGAGAGAGAGGATGAGAGAGAGTGGGATGGAGAGAGAGAGAGGGATGGATGGAGAGAGAGAGAGTGATGGAGAGAGAGAGAGAAGGACAGAGAGAGAGTGGGATGGAGAGAGAGAGAGGATGAGAGAGAGAGTGGGATGGAGAGAGAGAGAGGGATGGATGGAGAGAGAGAGGGACAGAGAGAGAGTGGGATGGAGAGAGAGAGAGCGAGAGGGATGGAGAGAGAGAGAGAGGGCTGGAGAGAGAGAGGGGGATGGAGAGAGAGAGAGAGAGAGCGAGAGGGATGGAGAGAGAGAGGGCTGGAGAGAGAGAGAGGGATGGAGAGATAGAGGGATGGAGAGAGAGAGAGAGGGATGGAGAGAGATAGAGGGATGGAGAGAGAGAGAGGGGTGGAGAGAGAGAGAGAGGGAGAGAGAGAGAGAGAGAGAGAGAGAGAGAGAGAGAGAGAGAGAGAGAGAGAGAGAGAGAGAGAGAGAGAGAGAGAGAGAGAGAGAGAGTGGGATGGAGAGAGAATGGGATGGAGAGAGAGCGAGGGATGGATGGAGAGAGAGAGAGTGATGGAGAGAGGGAGAGGGATGGAGAGAGAGAGTGAGAGAGAGAGAGAGAGAGAGAGAGAGAGAGAGAGAGAGAGAGAGAGAGAGAGGGATAGAGAGAGAGAGAGAGAGAGAGAGAGAGAGAGAGAGAGAGAGAGAGAGAGAGAGAGAGAGAGAGAGAGAGAGAGAGAGAGAGTGGGATGGAGAGAGAATGGGATGGAGAGAGAGCGAGGGATGGATGGAGAGAGAGAGAGTGATGGAGAGAGAGAGTGAGAGGGATGGAGAGAGAGAGAGAGAGAGAGGGATGGAGAGAGAGAGAGAGAGAGAGAGAGAGAGAGAGGGATGGAGAGAGAGCGAGAGAGGGATGGCAGATGAACAGTTAGCTAGTAGAATGCAAATGCTTTGTTTAGCAGAGAAACAAAAGAGAGATGATAATAACAAATGGTCCCCTCCCTTCCCCTCCCTACCCCTCCCTACCCCTCCCTACCCCTCCCTACCCCTCCCTTCCCCTCCCTACCCCTCCCTTCCCCTCCCTACCCCTCCCTACCCCTCCCTACCCCTCCCTTCCCCTCCCTACCCTGTCATCAAAGTGTTGTTATTTTAGGTAAGCTGTTCTGTTCTCTTCTCATGTCAGTGACTACAGTAGATTTGAACTACACTATAGTTGTATTATAGACTAGCTTTGTACTGCATAGTGCCTTGCAAAAGTATTCATCCCCCTTGGCGTTTTTCCTATTTTGTTGCATTACAACCTGTAATTTAAATAGATGTTTATTTTTATTTCACGTAATGGACTTACACAAAATAGTCCAAATTGGTGAAGTGAAAATACATTTAAAAAATAGTTTCAAAAAATTCAACAACGAAAAATAAAACAGAAAAGTGGTGCGTGCATATGTATTTACCCCCTTTGCTATGAAGCCCCTAAATGGAAGCACACGTTCCAGCAGGTATGGTCGTCCCCAAAGCCAACACCTCTTTTGGCCGCCTTTCCTTCCAGTTCTCTGCTGCCAGTGACTGGAACGAATTGCAAAAATCGCTGAAGCTGATTACTTATATTTCCATCATCAACTTTAAACATCAGCTATCTGAGCAGCTAATCGATCGCTGCAGCTGTACATAGTCCATCTGTAAATAGCCCACAATCTACCTACCTCATCCCCATACTGTTTTTATTTACTTTTCTGCTCTTTTGCACACCAGTATCTCTACTTGCACATCATCATCTGCTCATTTATCACTCCAGTGTTAATCTGCTAAATTGTAATTACTTCGCTACTATGGCCTATTTATTGCCTTACCTCCTCATGCATTTTGCACACAATGTATATAGACTTTCTTTTTTTCTACTGTGTCATTGACTTGTTTATTGTGTCATTGACTTGTTTATTGTTTATTCCATGTTATTCCATGTGTAACTCTGTGTTGTTGTCTGTGTCACACTGCTTTAATTTATCTTGGCCAGGTCGCAGTTGTAAATGAGAACTTGTTCTCAACTAGCCTACCTGGGTAAATAAAGGTAAAAAAAAAAAAAAAAAATAAGATCTGGTGCAATCAATTACCTTCAGAAGTCACATAATTAGTTAAATTAAGTCCACCTGTGTGCAATCTAAGTGTCACATGATCTGTCACATGATCTCAGTATATATACACCTGTTCTGAAAGACCCCAGGGTCTGCAACACCACTAGCAAGGGACACCACCAAGCAAGTGGCACCATGAAGACCAAGGAGCCCTTCAAACAGGTCAGGGACAAAGTTGTGGAGAAGTACAGATCAGGGTTGGGTTATAAAAGAAATATCTGAAACTTTGAACATCCCACGGAGCACCATTAAATCCATTATAAAAAAATTGAAAGAATATTGCACCACAACAAACCTGCCAACAACAAAGAGGCAAAGAGGCAAAGAGACCAAAGACAACCTTGAAGGAGCTGCAAAGCTCCACAGTGGCGATTGGAGTATCTGTCCATAGGAGCATTTTAAGCCATACACTCCACAGAGCTGGGCTTTACGGAAGAGTGTCCAGAAAAAAGCCAATGCTTAAAGAAAAAAATAAGCACGCACATTTGGTGTTCGCCAAAAGGCATGTGGGAGACTCCCCAAACATATGGAAGAAGGTACTCTGTTCAGATGAGACTAAAATTGAGCTTTTTGGCCATCAAGGAAAACGCTATGTCTGGCGCAAACCCAACACCTCTCATCACCCCGAGAACACCATCCCCACAGTGAAGCATGGTAGTGGCAGCATCATGCTGTGAGGATGTTTTTCATTGGCAGGGGCTGGGAAACTGGTGAGCATTGAAGAAATGATGGATGGTGCTAAATACAGGGAAATTCTTGAGGGAAACCTGTTTCAGTCTTCCGGAGATTTGAGACTGGGATGGAGATTCACCTTCCAACAGGACAATGACCCCAAGCCTACTGCTAAAGCAACACTTGAGTGGTTTAAGGGGAAACATTTAAATGTCTTGGAATGGCCTAGTCAAAGCCCAGACCTCAATCCAATTGAGAATCTGTGGTATGACTTAAAGATTGCTGTACACCAGCGGAACTCATCCAACTTGAAGGAGCTGGAGCAGTTTTTCCTTGAATAATGGGCAAAAATCCCAGTGGCTAGATGTACCAAGCTTATAGAGACATATCCCAAGAGACTTGCAGCTGTAATTGCTGCAAAAGGTGGCTCTACAAAGTATTGACTTTGGGGGGATGAATAGTTATGAGCGCTCAAGTTTTCTGTTTTTTTGTCTTATTTCTTGTTTGTTTCACAATAAAAAATATTTTGTATCTTAAACGTGGTAGGCATGTTGTGTAAATCAAAAGATACAAACCCCCCACAAAAATGTATTTTAATTTCAGGTTGTAAGGCAACCAAATAGGAAAAATTCCAAGGGGGGTGAATACTTTCGCAAGCCACTGTCTGTGGTCCTGTGTCAATGTATTACTATAGAATGAATGGACTGGAATTCTCCTCAGTGGTTCTGTCTTCTTCTCTACCACTATGCGTTTATTTACTGTATTTGTATTGTATTTACTATGGATCCCCATTAGTTCCTGTTGCCAAGGCAGCAGCTACTCCTCCTAGGGTTTATTATGGACCCCAATTAGTTCCTGTTGCCAATGCAGCAGCTACTCTTCCTGGGGTTTATTATGGATCCCCATTAGTTCCTGTTGCCAAGGCAGCAGCTACTCTTCCTGGGGTTTATTATGGATCCCCATTAGTTCCTGCCAATGCAGCAGCTACTCTTCCTGGGGTTTATTATGGATCCCCATTAGTTCCTGCCAATGCAGCAGCTACTCTTCCTGGGGTTTATTATGGATCCCCATTAGTTCCTGCCAATGCAGCAGCTACTCTTCCTGGGGGTCCAAACACATTAAGGCATCATACATAATTACACCACTCCATATCTACAATAAAAAGTGTATAATACAACAATATTACAATGTACGTGTGTGTAGAGTGTGTCTCTCTTCACGGTCCCTGCTGTTCCATAAGGTGTATTTTGATCCGTTTCTTAAAAATCGGATTCTACTTCTTGCATCAGTTACCTGATGTGGAATAGAGTTCCATGTAGTCATGTCTCTATGTAGTTCTAACATAACAGCTCCCACAAGCTTCTAATTATCCATTTATTTCAGCCGCAACCATCAGTCATTTGTGTAAGTGGTGTATATTTCGAGTGCCCTATAAGCGTGCTGAAAGTCAGTTGTTCATTTGTTTACTGTGAAATAGCATCGTATCACGTCAGTTTTCCCATAAGTTTACTACGGGTTGGTAGCAGGCTGATTGGTCGACTGTTAAAGCAAGTCAAGAATAGAGCTCCTTGTAAAGAATGTGGAATAGTGCTTTACTATTCTTAGGTAGCAGAATGACTTTTGCTTCCCTCCAGGCCTGTGTGCACACACTTTCCTGTAGGCTTATGAAGAGATGGCAAATAAGAATGGTAATTTTGTCCGCTTTATCATCCTCAAGAATTTTCCTTCCAACTTGTCAGACCCAGGTGGCTTGTCATTGTTGATAGACAATAATTTATTCACCTCTTCCACACTCACTTTACGGAATCCAATGCTTGTTTTTCATAATTTGGTCAGTTATGAATGGATGTGTAGGTTCAAAATTTGTGAAAAATGAAAATAAAAAATATATTAAAGTAGTTGTCAGTATCAGTGGGTTTTATGATGAATGAGACATCTGTTTCAATGAAGAATGGAGCTGAGTTTGCCTTTTTGCCCAAAATGTAATTTAAGGTGCTCCAAAGGCTTTTTTACTATCAGTCTTTATATAATTTACCTTAGTTTCATAGTACAGTTTCTTCTTTTAGTTTAGTCACATCATTTCTCAATTAGGAGTACGTATGACAATCAGCTGTGTGCAGCCAGACTTATTTGTCATTCCTTTTGCCTCGTCCCTCTCAACCATACAATTTCTAAATTCCTCATCAATCCACAGGGATTTGACAGTTATTACAGTCATTTTCTTAATGGGTGCATGCTTATTAGTAACTGGAATAAGCAATTTCATAAATGTGTCAAGTACAGCATCTGGTTGCTCCTCATTACACACCACAGACCAGCAAATATTCTTTACATCAACAGCATAGGAATCACTACAAAACCTCTTGTATGACCTCTTATACACTATATTAGGCCCAGCCTTTGGAACTTTGGTTTTCCTAGTTATGGCTACTATATTATGCTCACTACATCTGATCGATCTGGATACTGCTTTAGAGCAGATTTCTGTAGTGTAAGTAAAGATGTGATCAATACATGTGGATGATTTCATTCCTGTGCTGTTTGTAAAAACCCTGGTAGGTTGACTGATAACCTGAACCAGGTTGCTGGCAATGGTGACATTTTGAAACTTTTTCTTCAGTGGACAGCTTGATGAAAGCCAGTCAATATTTAGGTCAACCAGAAAATATACCTCTCTGTTGATATCCCACATACAATATCAAGCATTTCACACATATTGTCCAGATACTGACTGTTAGCACTTGGTGGTCTATAGCAGCTTCCCACCAGAATGGGCTTTATGTGAGGCAGGTGAACCTGCAGCCATAATACATTTTGAATGCGTAGCAGGACAGGAAAATCTTCCAATTCACGCACATATGGGGCGGCAGGTAACCTAGTGGTTAGGGCGTTGGACTAGTAACCGAAAAGTTGCAAGATCGAATCCCCGAGCTGACAAGGTAAAATCTGTCATTCTGCCCCTGAACAAGGCACTGTTCCTAGGCTCATTGAAAATAAGAATTTGTTCTTAACTGACTTGCCTAGTTAAATAAAGGTAAATAAAAAAATGTAAATAAAATCAAGAGAACATCCCTGGTCATCCCTACTGCCTCTGATCTGGCGGACTCACTAAACATAAATGTTTTGTTTGTAAATGAGTGTTGGAGTGTGCCCCTGGCTGTCCGTAAATCATTTTTAAAAACAAGACAATTGTGCGGTCTGGTTTGCTTAATATAAGGAATTTGAAATGATTTATACTTTTATCTTTGAAACTTAAGTATATTTTTGCAATTCCATTTACTTTGATACTTAAGTATATTTAAATACCAAAGTCTTTTATACTTTTACTCAAGTAGTATTTTACTGGGTGACTTTCACTTTTACTTGAGTCATTTTCTATTAAGGTATCTTTACTTTTACTCAAGTAGGACAATTAGGTACTTTATCCACCACTGGATTTCATGAACTTTGTTTCTTAAACTAATGTGAGCCATTTTTTTTGCGCTTTTCTGGGTTCCTTTATTTGTTTTATTGCTTTGCTTTGAGGCTTATCAGGTAGACATGACAGTGCTATTTATATTTGATCTGATAGTGCAGGGTGAACTGCTCACATGGTTGAACCTCATTTGTAAGAGATGCACAAATCTGATTAGAGACTGCTGGTGGTGACTGTGGAAAGATGTTTGGTGTAGACGTAGGTTCAAAGAATCGCTGCAGAAGTCTATTTCAATTATTTAGCGGATTTACTAAATCAAATCAAATCAAATGTATTTATATAGCCCTTCTTACATCAGCTGATATCACAAAGTGCTGTACAGAAACCCAGCCTAAAACCCTAAACAGCAAGCAATGCAGGTGTAGAAGCACGGTGGCTAGGAAAAACTCCCTAGAAAGGCCAAAACCTAGGAAGAAACCTAGAGAGGAACCAGGCTATGAGGGGTGGCCAGTCCTCTTCTGGCTGTGCCGGGTGGAGATTATAATAGTACATGGCCAAGATGTTCAAATGTTCATAAATGACCAGCATGGTCAAATAATAATAATCACAGTAGTTGTCGAGGGTGCAGCAAGTCAGCACCTCAGGAGTAAATGTCAGTTGGCTTTTCATAGCCAATCATTAAGAGTATCTCTACCGCTCCTGCGGTCTCTAGAGAGTTGAAAACAGCAGGTCTGGAACAGGTAGCACGTCCGGTGAATAGGTCAGGGTTCCATAGCCGCAGGCAGAACAGTTGAAACTGGAGCAGCAGCACGGCTGGGTGGACTGGGGACAGCAAGGAGTCATCATGCCAGGTAGTCCTGAGGCATGGTACTAGGGCTCAGGTCCTCCGAGAGAGAGAAAGAGAGAATTAGAGAGAGCATACTTAAATTCACACAGGACACCGGATAAGAAATACTCCAGATATAACAGACTGACCCTAGCCCCCCGACACATAAACTACTGCAGCATAAATACTGGAGGCTGAGACAGGAGGGGTCAGGAGACACTGTGGCCCCATCCGATGATACCCCCGGACAGGGCCAAACAGGAAGGATATAACCCCACCCACTTTGCCAAAGCACAGCCCCCACACCACTAGAAGGATATCTTCAACCACCAACTTACCATCCTGAGACAAGGCCGAGTATAGCCCACAAAGATCTCCGCCACGGCACAACCCAAGGGGGGGCGCCAACCCAGACAGGAAGATCACGTCAGTGACTCAACCCACTCAAGTGAAGCACCCCTCCTAGGGACGGCATGAAAGAGCACCAGTAAGCCAGTGACTCAGCCCCTGTAATAGGGTTAGAGGCAGAGAATCCCAGTGGAGAGAGGGGAACCGGCCAGGCAGAGACAGCAAGGGCGGTTCGTTGCTCCAGAGTATTTCCGTTCACCTTCACACTCCTGGGCCAGACTACACTCAATCATATGACCCACTGAAGAGATGAGTCTTCAGTAAAGACTTAAAGGTTGAGACCGAGTCTGCGTCTCTCACATGGGTAGGCAGACCATTCCATAAAAATGGAGCTCTATAGGAGAAAGCCCTGCCTCCAGCTGTTTGCTTAGAAATTCTAGGGACAATTAGGAGGCCTGCGTCTTGTTACCGTAGCGTACGTGTAGGTATGTACGGCAGGACCAAATCGTAAAGATAGGTAGGAGCAAGCCCATGTAATGCTTTGTAGGTTAGCAGTAAAACCTTGAAATCAGCCCTTGCCTTAACAGGAAGCCAGTGTAGGGAAGCTAGCACTGGAGTAATATGATAAAATTTCTTGGTTCTAGTCAGGATTCTAGCAGCCGTATTTAGCACGAACTGGAGTTTATTTAGTGCTTTATCCAGGTAGCCGGAAAGTAGAGCATTGCAGTAGTCTAACCTAGAAGTAACAAGCATGGATTCATTTTTCTGCATCATTTTTGGAAAGAAAGTTTCTGATTTTTGCAATGTTACGTAGATGGAAAAAAGCTGTCCTTGAAACAGTCTTGATATGTTCGTCAAAAGAGAGATCATTGTCCAGAGTAACGCCGAGGTCCTTCACAGTTTTGTTTGAGACGACTGTACAACCATCAAGATTAATTGTCAGATTCAACAGAAGATCTCTTTGTTTCTTGGGACCTAGAACAACCCTCTCTGTTTTGTCCGAGTTTAAAAGTAGAAAGTTTGCAGCCATCCACTTCCTTATGTCTGAAACACAGGCTTCTAGCGAGGGCAATTTTGGGGCTGTGTGTCATCCGCATAGCAGTGAAAGTTAACATTATGTTTTCGAATGACATCCCCAAGAGGTAAAATATATGGTGAAAACAATAGAGGTCCCAAAACGGAACCTTGTGGAACACCGAAATGTACAGTTGATTTGTCAGAGGACAAACCATTCACAGAGACAAACTGATATCTTTCCGACAGATAAGATCTAAACCAGGCCAGAACTTTTCCGTGTAGACCAATTTGGGTTTCCAATCTCTCCAAAAGAATGTGGTGATCGATGGTATCAAAGGCAGCACTAAGGTCTAGGAGCACGAGGACAGATGCAGAGCCTCGGTCTGACGCCATTAATTAAAAGGTCATTTACCACCTTCACAAGTGCAGTCTCAGTGCTATGATGGGGTCTAAAACCAGACTGAAGCATTTCGTATACATTGTTTGTCTTCAGGAAGGCAGTGAGTTGCTGTGCAACAGCTTTTTCAATTTTTTTTGAGAGGAATGGAAGATTCGATATAGGCCGATAGTTTTTTATATTTTCTGGGTCAAGGTTTGGCTTTTTCAAGAGAGGCTTTATTACTGCCACTTTTAGTGAGTTTGGTACACATCCGGTGGATAGAGAGCCGTTTATTATGTTCAACATAGGAGGGCCGAGCACAGGAAGCAGCTCTTTCAGTAGTTTAGCATAGATTTTGTATACTGTATCTATTATACAGTATACAGTCTAGCATAGATTAGCATAGATTAGCATAGATTTTGTGGGAGTCTTGGTTAGGGATTCCTGTGTTTATCCCAGGTTGCTATAGTTACGATTTATCTTCAGGGATTCAGCACCATTGAAGTGGACAGAGACGTCATCAGCATTCTGAAGTTCAGCACCACGTGACAGTGGATAACGACCACCTGGTACAGCGAGTCTGACGGTCGCTGTCCACTGTCATGTGGTGCTGAATTTAGGATTTCTGATTCCATCGCTGTCCTCTTCAGTAGAACTGAATCTCCAATCACAGCTATTAAAGCTTAGTTTATTTTAGCCCCGTCGGTTATTAAAATAACTTTTTACAAAATGTATGAACTAATGAATTAATCATATTTTCATGACCGGTGATCATCAGCATTTGAAAGTGAGATCCCATTTAGAAGATATATTCTGCTCTTACGCTGTGGTACAACCTATAGGGAGGTGGAAGCATCCTCATAGCAGAGGTTCAGAATGCTCTCTCTCTCTCTCTCTCTCTCTCGCTCTCTCTCTGTCTCTGAATCATATTGGGCTGAGGGTGTATCAATCACAGGTTAATTAAAACACAAGAATGGACTGGAATACACAACAAACACACATCTTGCACACAGCCTCATGAACACACACGCCACACAAATACATACACACCTCTGTGTTTTGGACTACTCCCTTCGGGTTACACACGTTCCAACCAGAATACATACATTTTAAAGGAGAGGTGTTCTTATGCGTTCTGATGAACTTAGCAGCTCTAACACCAACTCATTTTGGGGTACAACATGATCCAACAAAATAATAGAATAATAGAATAGTATTAAACGTAGCCATTTTTTGACAACTTACGTTTTGTTGGCGTATAGAGAATGTTTAGACTCTCTCTCTGATTCATTATGTTCTTCCCTGTCCCTCTCTTAGGTTCTAAGATCTCTGTAGTTCCTCTCTGTTCCTCACTCAGGTTCTAAGATCTCTGTAGTTCCTACGTGTTACTCTCTTAGGTTCTAAGATCTCTGTAGTTCCTCTCTGTTCCTCTCTCAGGTTCTAAGATCTCTGTAGTTCCTCTCTCAGGTTCTAAGATCTCTGTAGTTCCTCCCTGTTCCTCTCTCAGGTTCTAAGATCTCTGTAGTTCCTCCTTGTCTTCTCTTATGTTCTAAAATCTCTGTGTTTCCTCTCCTTTGCTTTCTCAGCTTCTATTGTTAAAGCTCTCTATTCTCTCTAGGTTCTACTGGGATCTTATCATGCTGCTCCTCATGGTGGGGAACCTCATCATCATCCCTGTTCTCTCCCAGGTTTAAACTCTCTGTGGTTCCTCCCTGTTCCTCTCTTTAGGTTCTACTGTTAAAGCTGTCTGTTCTCTCTAGGTTCTACTGTTAAAGCTGTCTGTTCTCTCTAGGTTCTACTGGGATCTGATCATGCTGTTCCTCATGGTGGGGAACCTCATCATCATCCCTGTGGGCATCACCTTCTTCAAGGACGAGCACACTCCTCCCTGGATCGTCTTCAACGTCATCTCAGACACCTTGTTCCTCATCGACCTGGTCCTCAACTTCCGGACGGGCATCGTCAAGGAGGACAACACCGAGATCATCCTGGACCCACAGACCATCAAGATCAAGTATCTGAAGAGCTGGTTTATGGTGGACTTCATCTCGTCCATACCAGTAGATTACATCTTCCTCATCGTGGAGACCAGGATCGACTCGGACTTCTACAAGACGGCCCGGGCGCTGAGAATCGTGCGGTTTACGAAGATCTTGAGTTTGTTGAGGCTGCTCCGGCTGTCTAGGCTCATCAGATATATACATCAGTGGGAAGAGGTGAGAGAGACTTGGAGGTGGTAGGGAGGTAGGATGTAGTGAGGTAGAATGTAGGGAGGTAAGGAGGTAAGGGGTAGGGAGTTAGTGGGTAAGGAGGTAGGGAGGTAGGAGGAGGAGGTAGGAGGGGGTAGGGAGATAGGAGGTAGGGAGATGGGAGGTAGGGAGGAAGGAGGGGGTAGGGAGATGAGAGGTATGAGGAGGTAGGGGTAGTGAGATAGGCGGTAAGGAGGTAGGAGAATTTCCTTTCGTAAGAGGGTGAAAGACTCAGTGTCCTTCCCCTCTAATGGGAGGCTTGGGAGGCACCAGGAGGTAGGGCGTGGGAGGCACCAGGAGGTAGGGCGTGGGAGGCACCAGGAGGTAGGGCTTGGGAGGCACCAGGAGGTAGGGCTTGGGAGGCTCCAGGAGGTAGGGCTTGGGAGGCACCAGGAGGTAGGGCTTGGGAGGCACCAGGAGGTAGGGCTTGGGAGGCACCAGGAGGTAGGGCTTGGGAGGCACCAGGAGGTAGGGCTTGGGAGGCTCCAGGAGGTAGGGCTTGGGAGGCTCCAGGAGGTAGGGCTTGGGAGGCACCAGGAGGTAGGGCGTGGGAGGCACCAGGAGGTAGGGCGTGGGAGGCACCAGGTGGTAGGGCGTGGGAGGCACCAGGAGGTAGGGCTTGGGAGGCTCTGGGAGGTAGGGCTTGCGAGGCTCCAGGAGGTAGGGCTTGAGGGCAGGATTGGGATCAATTACATTTCAACTGACATTCCAAATTGAAGTTTACTAATTGAATGGACTGAATTGAAATAGAATTGACCCAACCCTGGACAGAAGGCATTGATCTGCTCTCTCATTCATTGTAGAGGCTGTACAGTATAATATGATATAAACCCCAGTCATAGTAAGGGATGGAGTTACGGGATGGAGTTACGGGATGGAGTTACGGGATGGAGTTACGGGATGGAGTTACGGGATGGAGTTACGGGATGGAGTTAGGAGGATGGAGTTACGGGGTGGAGTTACGGGATGGAGTTACGGGATGGAGTTAGGAGGATGGAGTTACGGGGTGGAGTTACGGGGTGGAGTTACGGGATGGAGGTAGGAGGGGGTAGGGAGATAGGAGGTAAGGAGGTAGGGAGATGGGAGGTAGGGAGGTAGGAGGGGCTAGGGAGATGAGAGGTATGAGGAGGTAGGGGTAGTGAGATAGGCGGTAAGGAGGTAGGAGAATTTCCTTTCGTAAGAGGGTGAAAGACTCAGTGTCCTTCCCCTCTAATGGGAGGCTTGGGAGGCTCCAGGAGGTAGGGCTTGGGAGGCACCAGGAGGTAGGGCTTGGGAGGCACCAGGAGGTAGGGCTTGGGAGGCACCAGGAGGTAGGGCTTGGGAGGCTCCAGGAGGTAGGGCTTGGGAGGCACCAGAAGGTAGGGCTTGGGAGGCACCAGAAGGTAGGGCTTGGGAGGCTCCAGGAGGTAGGGCTTGGGAGGCACCAGAAGGTAGGGCTTGGGAGGCTCCAGGAGGTAGGGCTTGGGAGGCACCAGGAGGTAGGGCTTGGGAGGCTCCAGGAGGTAGGGCTTGGGAGGCTCCAGGAGGTAGGGCTTGGGAGGCTCCAGGAGGTAGGGTTTGAGAGGCACCAGGAGGTAGGGCTTGGGAGGCTCCAGGAGGTAGGGTTTGAGAGGCACCAGGAGGTAGGGCTTGGGAGGCTCCAGGAGGTAGGGTTTGAGAGGCTCCAGGAGGTGGGGTTTGCGAGGCTCCAGGAGGTAGGGCTTGAGGGGCTCCAGGAGGTAGGGCTTGAGGGGCACCAGGAGTTAGGGCTTGGGAGGCTCCAGGAGGTAGGGCTTGGGAGGCACCAGGAGGTAGGGTTTGGGAGGCTCCAGGAGGTAGGGCTTGGGAGGCTCCAGGAGGTAGGGCTTGGGAGGCTCCAGGAGGTAGGGCTTGGGAGGCTCCAGGAGGTAGGGCTTGGGAGGCTCCAGGAGGTAGTGCTTGGGAGGCTCCAGGAGGTAGGGCTTGCGAGGCTCCAGGAGGTAGGCTTGAGGGCAGGATTGGGATCAATTACATTTCAACTCAGTCAACTCTGGAAGAAAACTGACATTCCAAATTGAAGTGTACTAATTGAATGGACTGAATTGAAATAGAATTGACCCAACCCTGGACAGAAGGCATTGATCTGCTCTCTCATTCATTGTAGAGGCTGTACAGTATAATATGATATAAACCCCAGTCATAGTAACACTTAACCATAGACCTACTGTAGATTCAATGAGCTGCTTTACAATTTCAATTATATGACATGTTACTGGTTCAGATATGACAAATTACTGGTTCAGATATGAAGTATATAATTTAGTTTAGATTCTCTGTGTGTGGCATTTGCACAAGGTGCTGACTTCAGTAATTGAGGTGTAATTGACGAAGCATCCCGTAACTCCATCCCGTAACTCCATCCCGTAACTCCATCCCGTAACTCCATCCCCGTAACTCCATCCCCGTAACTCCACCCCGTAACTCCATCCCGTAACTCCATCCCGTAACTCCATCCCGTAACTCCATCCCTTAACTCCATCCCGTAACTCCATCCCGTAACTCCATCCCATAACTCCATCCCGTAACTCCATCCCGTAACTCCATCCCCTAACTCCACCCCGTAACTCCATCCCGTAACTCCATCCCGTAACTCCATCCCGTAACTCCATCCCGTAACTCCATCCCCTAACTCCATCCCGTATCTCCATCCCCTAACTCCATCCCGTAACTCCATCCCGTAACTCCATCCCCTAACTCCGTCCCGTAACTCCATCCCCTAACTCCATCCCGTAACTCCATCCCATAACTCCATCCCCGTAACTCCATCCCCGTATATCCATCCCGTAACTCCATCCCGTAACTCCATCCCATAACTCCATCCGCTAACTCCATCCCCTAACTCCATCCCGTATCTCCATCCCGTAACTCCATCCCCGTAACTCCATCCCATAACTCCATCCGCTAACTCCATCCGCTAACTCCATCCCCTAACTCCGTCCCGTAACTCCATCCCGTAACTCCATCCCGTAACTCCATCCCCTAACTCCATCCCGTAACTCCATCCCCGTAACTCCATCCCGTAACTCCATCCCGTAACTCCATCCCCTAACTCCATCCCGTAACTCCATCCCCGTAACTCCATCCCGTAACTCCATCCCCTAACTCCATCCCGTAACTCCATCCCCTAACTCCATCCCGTAACTCCATCCCCTAACTCCATCCCGTAACTCCATCCCGTAACTCCATCCCGTAACTCCATCCCGTAACTCCATCCCGTAACTCCATTAGACATGGATCTAAGATCCAATGTACACACACACTGAAAAGAGCCACCACATTCATTGTTGATTTGACATGCATAATGGCACTCTACTTTGCTGGCTGCAGAGAATAGGCTAGCAGTGTTCTCAGTGGGATCTTTTACCACTGTAAAGAGAATATAATCCCCCCCCCCCCCAGGACCATTAGTACATAGTGACGATAGTCCCAGATGATGATTACGTAAAAATAAATATCCGTTATAATAGTGTTGCTGTGCTGTCTGGTCCGTCTGCTGGTCTGTGGTGGGCAGATTAACAACAATGTGATGTGGCCTATGGGTAGAGGGACTCAAATCAAACCACATTGTATTTGTCCCATGCTTGGTAAACAACAGGTGGAGACTAACAGTCAAAGCCCTTCCAAACGATGCTGAGATATTTTTTTAGGGATAAATAATAACACGAGGAATAAATACACAATGAGTAACGGTAGCTTGGTCATATACACTGGGTACCAGTACAGACTACCGCCACATAGCACCTACTGCACCCCTTACCTCACCCACTACTAATCCCACTACTAATCCCACTACTAATCCCACTACTAATCTCACTACTAGCTAATTACATTGGAGGCAGCAGCAGCACAATTGTCAAACTGAAATTGTGCATTCGTTTAGTGTTTAGTAGTGTTTACACTGGCAAAAATAATACAGTACATGTCTAGTTACTTAACTAGCTGCAGGTCCTGTTAATGTTTGTTATTCCACATTGCGTGGAGGACAATTAAGTGTTTAACTCATTCTAATCTCCTAGATTTTCCATATGACCTATGACCTGGCCAGTGCCATGGTGAGGATTGTGAACCTGATTGCTATGATGCTGCTGCTGTGCCACTGGGATGGATGTCTGCAGTTCCTGGTTCCCATGCTGCAAGAGTTCCCCTCTGACTGCTGGGTCACCAGGAACAAGATGGTGGTGAGTACACACACACACACACACACACCAGTTCCTGGTTCCCATGTTGCAGGAGTTCCCCTCTGACTGCTGGGTCACCAGGAACAAGATGGTGGTGAGTACACACACACACACACACACACACACACACACACACACACACACACACACACACACACACACACACACACACACACACACACACACACACACACACACACACACACACACACACACACACACACACACACACACACACACACACACACACACACCAGTTCCTGGTTCCCATGCTGCAGGAGTTCCCCTCTGACTGCTGGGTCACCAGGAACAAGATGGTGGTGAGTACACACACACACACATACACACACACACACACCAGTTCCTGGTTCCCATGCTGCAGGAGTTCCCCTCTGACTGCTGGGTCACCAGGAACAAGATGGTGGTGAGTACGCACGCACGCACGCACACACATACACACACAAACATACACACACACCAGTTCCTGGTTCCCATGCTGCAGGAGTTCCCCTCTGACTGCTGGGTCACCTGGAACAAGATGGTGGTGAGTATACACACACGCACGCACGCACACACACACACACATACACACACACCAGTTCCTGGTCCCCATGCTACAGGAGTTCCCCTCTGACTGCTGGGTCACCTGGAACAAGATGGTGGTGAGTATACACACACGCACGCACGCACACACACACACACATACACACACACCAGTTCCTGGTCCCCATGCTACAGGACTTCCCCTCTGACTGCTGGGTCATCAAGATGATGATCACTGTTCCAAACATCCAGTGTTCCAGATGTCCTGTGTTCCAAATGTCCAGTGTTCCAGAAGTCCAGTGTTCCAAATGTCAGTGTTCCAGAAGTCCAGTGTTCCAAATGTCTAGTGTTCCAGAAGTCCAGTGTTCCAAACATCAGTGTTCCAGAAGTCCAGTGTTCCAAATGTCAGTGTTCCAGAAGTCCAGTGTTCCAAATGTCCAGTGTTCCAGAAGTCCAGTGTTCCAAATGTCCAGTGTTCCAGAAGTCCAGTGTTCCAAATGTCCAGTGTTCCAGAAGTCCAATGTTCCAAATGTCCAGTGTTCCAGAAGTCCAGTGTTCCAAACGTCCAGTGTTCCAGAACTCCAGTGTTCCAAATGTACAGTGTTCCAGAAGTCCATTGTTCCAAACATCAGTGTTCCAGAAATCCAGTGTTCCAAATGACCAGTGTTCCAGAAGTCCAGTGTTCCAAATGTCCAGTGTTACAGAAGTCCAGTGTTCCAAATGTCCAGTGTTCCAAATGTCCAGTGTTACAGAAGTCCAGTGTTCCAAACATCCAGTGTTCCAGAAGTCCAGTGTTCCAAATGTCCAGTGTTCCAAACATCCAGTGTTCCAAATGTCCAGTGTTCCAGAAGTCCAGTGTTCCAAATTTCCAGTGTTCCAGAAGTCCAGTGTCCCAAATGTTTAGTGTCCCAAACGTCCAATGTTCCTAAAGTCTAGTGTTCCAAATTTCCAGTGTTCCAAACATCCAGTGTTCCAAACATCCAGTGTTCCAGAAGTCCAGTGTTCCAAATGTCCAGTGTTCCAGAAGTCCAGTGTTCCAGTAGTCCAGTGTTCCAAATGTCCAGTGTTCCAGAAGTCCTGTGTTCCAAATGTCCAGTGTTCCAAACATCCAGTGTTCCAGAAGTCCAGTGTTCCAAATGTCCAGTGTTCCAAACATCCAGTGTTCCAAACATCCAGTGTTCCAGAACTCCAGTGTTCCAAATGTCCAGTGTTCCAAACATCCAGTGTTCCAGAAGTCCAGTGTTCCAAATGTCCAGTGTTCCAAATTTCCAGTGTTCCAGAAGTCTAGTGTCCCAAATGTTTAGTGTCCCAAACGTCCAATGTTCCTAAAGTCTAGTGTTCCAAATTTCCAGTGTTCCAAACATCCAGTGTTCCAAACATCCAGTGTTCCAGAGGTCCAGTGTTCCAAATGACCAGTGTTCCAGAAGTCCAGTGTTCCAGAAGTCCTGTGTTCCAAATGTCCAGTGTTCCAAACATCCAGTGTTCCAGAAGTCCAGTGTTCCAAATGTCCAGTGTTCCAGAAGTCCAGTGTTCCAAATCTCCAGTGTTCCAAACGTCCAGTGTTCCAAATGTCCAGTGTTCCAGAAGTCCAGTGTTCCAAATGTCCAGTGTTCCAAACGTCCAATGTTCCTAAAGTCCAGTGTTCCAAACATCCAGTGTTCCAAATGTCCAGTGTTCCAGAAGTCCAGTGTTCCGAATGTCCAGTGTTCCAAACGTCCAATGTTCCTAAAGTCCAGTGTTCCAAATTTCCAGTGTTCCAGAAGTCCAGTGTTCCAAACATCCAGTGTTCCAAATGTCCAGTGTTCTAGAAGTCCAGTGTTCCAAACATCCAGTGTTCCAAACGTCCTGTGTTCCAGAACTGCAGTGTTCCAGAAGTCCAATGTTTCAAAAGTAATATTTATTACGTTGGCCTTTTGCTCCTCCTGGAACGTAGTTAATTGGCAACATCTTTCCTTCTCTTCTCTCACTCTTCTTCTCATCTCCCATTCCCCTTCTCTCCTCTCCTTCCTACAGAATGACACGTGGGGCCAGCAGTACTCCTATGCCCTGTTCAAGGCTATGAGTCACATGCTGTGTATCGGGTACGGTATGTACCCTCCTGTCGGCCTGGCGGATGTGTGGCTCACCATACTCAGCATGATCGTGGGTGCCACCTGCTACGCCATGTTTGTAGGCCATGCAACCGCTCTCATCCAGTCACTGGACTCTTCCCGACGGCAGTACCAGGAGAAGGTGAGTGAATTAAGATCTGCTATCTCTGTTATAGCAGACAATTTTCCAAATTGTATTGTATTCAAGGTTTTAAAAGGCTTCTGAAGTTTGTAATTTCCACTTAAAAATGTCAGACTTGATTTGCCATAATGAAAATGTATCAAACCCTATAAAAATGTAGATGAATTCTATTACACATAATAATTCACATTTCCTGTTGCTGCAGGATTATGTTCCTACTGTGAGAAGCAGGGTCAAATTAAGATACGGCATCTGTACTAGACTGAGTCCAAAGGTCTGTCCTTGCCTTCTCGGTAGTGAGAGCCTGGGGGCCAGGGTTGTAAACTGAAATCCCAATTCCAATTTTACTCATTGCTTTTCTCAGAGGACAATATGGAGCTACCGTCATATTAATTACACCAATCCAATCCTCTCAGATCTACACAAGTGCCTCGGTGTTTTGAAGCTACTGGTTGATTTGGGATTGGTCATACGGTACGTGCAGAGAGAAGGGCTTTTCAGATAGCTGTTGGTTGCTCTGGAACGATTCAGTGGGTGCACAGCATATAGCCTGCAGTCAGGAAATGGTCCATAACAGAGGGTCTATGAAATATAATAGGGAAAGAGTGCACGCTGAAAAAGTCGTAAAAGTTCAAGAAGATGAATTATGAAGCTTGCATTCCAAGAAATTCAATTAAAAGTTTAACTTCAAGAGGAATGGACCTCCTAGGGATCAGGAGAGAGAGAGAGAAACACAGAGAGAGAAAAGAGAGAGAGAGAAACAGAGAGAGAGAGAGAGAGAGAAACAGAGAGAGAGAGAAACAGAGAGAGAGAGACACACAGAGAGAGAGAGAAACAGAGAGAGAGAGAGAAACAGAGAGAGAAAGAGAGAGAGAGAGACACACAGAGAGAGAGAGAAACAGAGAGAGAGAGAGAAACAGAGAGAGAAAGAGAGAGAGAGAGAGAGAGAAACAGAGAGAGAGAGAGAAACAGAGAGAGAGAGAGAAACAGAGAGAGAGAGAAACAGAGAGAGAAAGAGAAACAGAGAGAGAGAGAGAACAGAGAGAGAAAGAGAGAGAGAGAGAAACAGAGAGAGAGAGAAAAACAGAGAGAAACAGAGAGAGAAAAGAGAGAGAGAGAGAAACAGAGAGAGACCTACATGTTGACTGCTAACAACCGTATTAATGTGATGACCTACATGCTGACTGCTACACAACCGTATTAATGTGATGACCTACATGTTGACTGCTAACAACCGTATTAATGTGATGACCTACATGCTGACTGCTACACAACCATATTAATGTGATGACCTACATGTTGACTGCTAACAACCGTTTTAATGTGATGACCTACATGTTGACTACTAACAACCGTATTAATTATATATATATTTTTTTATTTAACCTTTATTTAACTAGGCAAGTCAGTTAAGAACAAATTCTTATTTACAATGACGGCCTACCAAAAGGCAAAAGGCCTCTTGTGGGGACGGGGGCTGGGATTAAAAATAAAAATATAGGACAAAACACACATCACGACAAGAGAGACAACACAACACTACATAATAAAGAGAAACCTAAGACAATAACATAGCATGGCAGTAACACATGACAACACAGCATGGTAGCAACACAACATGGTAGCAGCACCAAACATGGTACGAACGTTATCGGGCACAGACAACAGCACAAAAGGGCAAGAAGGTAGAGACAACAATACATGTGATGACCTACCTACTGTCTGCTAACAACAGTATTACTGTGATTACTCCGGGGAGATGATTTCTGCAGCGAGGACAGTTTGTGGAGATCACTATTCCATTACTTGGTGTTCAGACATCTCTCATAGAGCTGTCAGGAGGTTTATAAAGACAGTTAACTGTCAACCTATGAGAGCAATGATAAATTGCTACTCTCTGGTACACTGAAACACTCAGACAATGCACTCTCAGGCTCAAAACACAAAGCGATAATATTACACTAATATAATACACAACAACTGTTCATAATCCTGATGAGATTGAGACGGAAACGTGTGTAATCTGTGGAGCCTCGACATCCCCGGTGTGCTGGAGGTTATTGTCATTGCATACGACAGACAGTATTTCTCCATGTGCCTGGAAATACTAGAACTGTCCTGTGGTCAAATGGCACGTTTATCACCTGCTTTAACACAGATCTGACAACGGTTTGACAGGTTGAATTTATTTGATAGTTAAAAGTAGTAGGCTGAGACATACATCTTTCTGTTCGTCCTGTTTCCACCGTGGTCCTCAACACCACCCCCATCCTCTTAGTCTTCTACAGTATAAACAGGTGGAGAAGTACACATCTTTCTGTTCGTCCTGTTTCCACCGTGGTCCTCAACACCACCCCCATCCTCTTAGTCTTCTACAGTATAAACAGGTGGAGAAGTACACATCTTTCTGTTCGTCCTGTTTCCACCGTGGTCCTCAACACCACCCCCATCCTCTTAGTCTTCTACAGTATAAACAGGTGGAGAAGTACACATCTTTCAATTAATCAATAAATCAATAAATCAACTAATCAATTATCGTTGTGTCTACAGTATAAACAGGTGGAGCAGTACATGTCTTTCCACAAGCTTCCTGCCGGCATGCGGCAGCGGGTCCATGACTACTACGAACATCGCTTCCAGGGCAAGATGTTTGACGAGGAGAGCATTCTGGGGGAGCTGAACGAACCGCTCAGAGAGGTCAGTGTGTGTCTCTGTGTGATCTCCACGTGACATCAAACCCGTTGTCACTATAGTAGTAATGACTGTTCCTGATTCTGGTTCAATCGTGTTTCAATCTCCACGTGACATCAGACCCGTTGTCACTATAGTAGTAATGACTGTTCCTGGTTCTGGTTGAATCGTGTTTCAATCTCCACGTGACATCAGACCCGTTGTCACTATAGTAGTAATGACTGTCCCTGATTCTGGTTCAATCGTGTTTCAATCTCCATCAGTGACTGCGTCACCAAATGACACAATGTTCCCTTTATAGTACACTACTTCTGAACAGGGCCCACAGGGCTCTGAGCTCTGGTCGAAAAAGTAGTGTACTACTTCTGAACAGGGCCCACAGCACCCTATTCCCTATATAGTGCACTACTTTTGACCAGGGCCCATAGGGTAGGGCACTAAATAACCATTGGAGAACCTCTCCAATTTAACGTTTCAGTCCACATGTAACGGTTCAGTCCAGACTCATTATTCAGTCCAGACTCAGTAATGACTCATTATTTATGAGTAGATCATCAGTCAGTCACAATTTACCCATTTTTTACCAAATTTACCAATTTACAAGATACATTACGGTTTTGATCCTCTGAAACACAGCCTTTATAAGCCACATGCATATCATGATATCACTAAGTATCTTGCTGGAGGCAGTGTCTGGAATCTTTTTCTATTATGAAAAAAAAATGTTTTACTTGATTTTTCCCTTTAGGGCACAAAATATTAGTGTTCATGTACTTAGAATTGAGTTTTTCTATTATATTACATATGTTCTGTCTTTGCAGGAGATTGTCAACTTCAACTGTCGTAAGCTGGTTGCCTCGATGCCTCTGTTCGCCAACGCCGACCCCAACTTTGTGACGTCAATGCTGACCAAGCTGCGTTTTGAGGTGTTCCAGCCTATGGATAATGTGGTTATGGAGGGGACCGTCGGCAGAAAGATGTACTTCATCCAACACGGGGTGGTCTGCGTCATCGCCAAGGGCACCAAGGAGACCAAGCTGTCTGACGGGTCCTACTTTGGAGGTAGGAAGGATGGATAAATACTGATCATCATTCGTGGTGGGTAAAATACTGTAAGGAGTAATACATTCAACACAAAGTTAACCGCAAACATAATACATACGTTGAACGAGAGAGAGGGAGAGAGAGAGACAGAGGGAGACAGAGAGAGGGAGAGAGAGAGACAGAGAGAGACAGAGGGAGAGAGACAGAGAGAGAGAGACAGAGAGAGACAGAGGGAGACAGAGAGAGGGAGAGAGAGACAGAGAGAGAGAGGGAGAGAGAGACAGAGAGAGGGAGAGAGAGACAGAGAGAGACAGAGGGAGACAGGGAGATGGAGGCAGAGAGAGAGAGAGAGAGAGAGAGAGAGAGAGAGAGAGAGAGAGAGAGAGAGAGAGAGAGAGAGAGAGAGAGAGAGAGAGAGAGAGAGAGAGAGAGAGAGAGAGAGAGAGAGAGAGAGAGTTCTTATCCCACAATACATCTATTTTGTTCACTATTTTCTCCCTGATCTGGCTGTAGCAGGACAGATGAGGTCAGAACAAAACTGTAAGCTCTAAAATTGCATTAAGTGCTCCATCTGTGAAGTTAGTTCAGAAAACACTGCTCTTTTTGTGTTTTATCATCTTCTGTTGATGAAATGATCATTTGTATGACTCTCTGTCCTCTGGTGCATGACAGTACATAGAATGAACCCAAAAAATACAGTCTGTGAAAAAAAAATGAAAAAAAGAAGACCTTTCATAATGAGAATATCAGCCATTTTGTAACATTTAAATGTGGGGTAAAAAATATTCATAATGTATTCTGTTTACCCCTTTTACATGACAACGGGGTGTGTTAGTGCTTCTCTCCTTTATCCTAAATATAATTCTATATTTAACATACATGTGGAGGACTAAACAAAAGCGGTCTGTTGACAATCTATTCTATAACTGAATCATTCTTCCGTTCCCTGCAGAGATCTGCCTGCTGACTCGAGGCAGAAGAACGGCCAGTGTTCGCGCTGAGACGTACTGCCGTCTGTACTCGCTGTCTGTGGACAACTTTAACGAGGTCCTGGAGGAGTACCCCATGATGAGACGGGCCTTCGAGACCGTGGCTCTGGACCGGCTGGACCGCATAGGTGACAACTTTACAGTACAGTCGAAAGAGGGGCCATCAACCTGGGATTGGTTTCCCTTCGTAGCTAAAGCACTATGATATTCCTCTCAACAACCCAAAACAATTTATAAAATGAAGCATATTGCTGTTTTGGGTCAGTGAAAATACATAACGTGCTATCAGGAAAAAAAAGACGTTGGGAAACTCAGTGTGAGAGTCTTAGAGCAGGTCTATTGTACAGGCTATTTCTGTACTGTTCCACATTTACCTATTAGTCCCTTAGCAGACTCTCTTATCCAGAGCCACTAACAGTAGTGAGTCATTTAGCAGACTCTCTTATCCAGAGCCACTTACAGTAGTGAGTCATTTAGCAGACTCTCTTATCCAGAGACACTAACAGTAGTGAATCATTTAGCAGACTCTCTTATCCAGAGCCACTAACAGTAGTGAGTCATTTAGCAGACTCTCTTATCCAGAGCCACTAACAGTAGTGAGTCATTTAGCAGACTCTCTTATCCAGAGCCACTAACAGTAGTGAGTCATTTAGCAGACTATCTTATCCAGAGCCACTAACAGTAGTGAGTCATTTAGCAGACTCTCTTATCCAGAGCCACTAACAGTAGTGAGTAATTTAGCAGACTCTCTTATCCAGAGCCACTAACAGTAGTGAGTCAATTAACAGACTCTCTTATCCAGAGCCACTAACAGTAGTGAGTCATTTAGCAGACTCTCTTATCCAGAGCCACTTACAGTAGTGAGTCATTTAGCAGACTCTCTTATCCAGAGCCACTAACAGTAGTGAGTCAATTAGCAGACTCTCTTATCCAGAGCCACTAACAGTAGTGAGTCAATTAGCAGACTATCTTATCCAGAGCCACTTACAGTAGTGAGTCATTTAGCAGACACTCTTATCCAGAGCCACTAACAGTAGTGAGTCATTTAGCAGACTCTCTTATCCAGAGCCACTTACAGTAGTGAGTCATTTAGCAGACTCTCTTATCCAGAGCCACTAACAGTAGTGAGTCATTTAGCAGACTCTCTTATCCAGAGACACTTACTTACAGTAGTGAGTCATTTAGCAGACACTCTTATCCAGAGCCACTAACAGTAGTGAGTCATTTAGCAGACTCTCTTATCCAGAGCCACTAACAGTAGTGAGTCATTTAGCAGACTCTCTTATCCAGAGCCACTTACAGTAGTGAGTCATTTAGCAGACTCTCTTATCCAGAGCCACTTACAGTAGTGAGTCATTTAGCAGACTCTCTTATCCAGAGACACTTACTTACAGTAGTGAGTCATTTAGCAGACACTCTTATCCAGAGCCACTAACAGTAGTGAGTCATTTAGCAGACACTCTTATCCAGAGCCACTTACAGTAGTGAGTCATTTAGCAGACTCTCTTATCCAGAGCCACTAACAGTAGTGAGTCAATTAGCAGACTCTCTTATCCAGAGCCACTAACAGTAGTGAGTCAATTAGCAGACTATCTTATCCAGAGCCACTTACAGTAGTGAGTCATTTAGCAGACACTCTTATCCAGAGCCACTAACAGTAGTGAGTCATTTAGCAGACTCTCTTATCCAGAGCCACTTACAGTAGTGAGTCATTTAGCAGACTCTCTTATCCAGAGCCACTAACAGTAGTGAGTCATTTAGCAGACTCTCTTATCCAGAGACACTTACTTACAGTAGTGAGTCATTTAGCAGACACTCTTATCCAGAGCCACTAACAGTAGTGAGTCATTTAGCAGACTCTCTTATCCAGAGCCACTAACAGTAGTGAGTCATTTAGCAGACTCTCTTATCCAGAGCCACTTACAGTAGTGAGTCATTTAGCAGACTCTCTTATCCAGAGCCACTTACAGTAGTGAGTCATTTAGCAGACTCTCTTATCCAGAGACACTTACTTACAGTAGTGAGTCATTTAGCAGACACTCTTATCCAGAGCCACTAACAGTAGTGAGTCATTTAGCAGACTCTCTTATCCAGAGCCACTAACAGTAGTGAGTCATTTAGCAGACACTCTTATCCAGAGCCACTAACAGTAGTGAGTCATTTAGCAGACACTCTTATCCAGAGCCACTAACAGTAGTGAGTCATTTAGCAGACTCTATTATCCAGAGCCACTAACAGTAGTGAGTCATTTAGCAGACACTCTTATCCAGAGCCACTAACAGTAGTGAGTCATTTAGCAGACACTCTTATCCAGAGCCACTAACAGTAGTGAGTCATTTAGCAGACACTCTTATCCAGAGCCACTAACAGTAGTGAGTCATTTAGCAGACTCTCTTATCCAGAGCCACTAACAGTAGTGAGTCATTTAGCAGACTCTCTTATCCAGAGCCACTTACAGTAGTGAGTCATTTAGCAGACTCTCTTATCCAGAGCCACTAACAGTAGTGAGTCATTTAGCAGACTCTCTTATCCAGAGCCACTAACAGTAGTGAGTCATTTAGCAGACCCTCTTATCCAGAGCCACTTACAGTAGTGAGTCATTTAGCAGACTCTCTTATCCAGAGACACTTACTTACAGTAGTGAGTCATTTAGCAGACTCTCTTATCCAGAGACACTTACTTACAGTAGTGAGTCATTTAGCAGACACTCTTATCCAGAGCCACTAACAGTAGTGAGTCATTTAGCAGACTCTCTTATCCAGAGCCACTAACAGTAGTGAGTCATTTAGCAGACTCTCTTATCCAGAGCCACTAACAGTAGTGAATCATTTAGCAGACTCTCTTATCCAGAGACACTAACAGTAGTGAGTCATTTAGCAGACTCTCTTATCCAGAGTCATTTACAGTAGTGAGTCATTTAGCAGACTCTCTTATCCAGAGACACTAACAGTAGTGAGTCATTTAGCAGACTCTCTTATCCAGAGTCATTTACAGTAGTGAGTCATTTAGCAGACTCTCTTATCCAGAGCCATTAACAGTAGTGAGTCATTTAGCAGACTCTCTTATCCAGAGCCACTAACAGTAGTGAGTCATTTAGCAGACTCTCTTATCCAGAGCCACTTACAGTAGTGAGTCATTTAGCAGACTCTCTTATCCAGAGACACTAACAGTAGTGAGTCATTTAGAATTTAGAATTGGAGGAGGTTGTAGTGAGATTAGTATTGATCAGAGACCTGGAGGGGGGTTGTAGTGAGATTAGTATTGATCAGAGACATGGAGGGGGTTGTAGTGAGATTAGTATTGATCAGAGACCTGGAGGAGGGTTGTAGTGAGATTAGTATTGATCAGAGACCTGGAGGGGGTTGTAGTGAGATTAGTATTGATCAGAGACCTGGAGGGGGTTGTAGTGAGATTAGTATTGATCAGAGACCTGGAGGGGGTTGTAGTGAGATTAATATTGATCAGAGACCTGGAGGCGGTTGTAGTGAGGTTAGTATTGATCAGAGACCTGGAGGGGGTTGTAGTGAGATTAGTATTGATCAGAGGCCTGGAGGGGGTTGTAGTGAGATTAGTATTGATCAGAGACCTGGAGGGGGTTGTAGTGAGATTAGTATTGATAAGAGACTTGGAGGGGGTTGTAGTGAGATTAGTATTGATCAGAGACCTGGAGGGGGGTTGTAGTGAGATTAGTATTGATCAGAGACCTGGAGGGGGGGGTTGTAGTGAGATTAGTATTGATCACAGACCTGGAGGGGGTTGTAGTGAGATTAATTTTGATCAGAGACCTGGAGGGGGGGTTATAGTGAGATTAGTATTGATCAGAGACCTGGAGGGGGGTTGTAGTGAGATTAGTATTGATCAGAGACCTGGAGGGGGTTGTAGTGAGATTAGTATTGATCAGAGACCTGGAGGGGGTTGTAGTGAGATTAGTATTGATCAGAGACCTGGAGGGGGTTGTAGTGAGATTAGTATTGATCAGAGACCTGGAGGGGGTTGTAGTGAGATTAGTATTGATCAGAGACCTGGAGGAGGGTTGTAGTGAGATTAATATTGATCAGAGACCTGGAGGGGGTTGTAGTGAGGTTAGTATTGATCAGAGACCTGGAGGGGGTTGTAGTGAGATTAGTATTGATCAGAGACCTGGAGGGGGGTTGTAGTGAGATTAGTATTGATCAGAGACCTGGAGGGGGGTTGTAGTGAGATTAGTATTGATCAGAGACCCGGAGGGGGGTTGTAGTGAGATTAGTATTGATCAGAGACCTGGAGGAGGGTTGTAGTGAGATTAGTATTGATCAGAGACCTGGAGGGGGGGTTGTAGTGAGATTAGTATTGATCAGAGACCTGGAGGGGGTTGTAGTGAGATTAATATTGATCAGAGACCTGGAGGGGGGGGGTTATAGTGAGATTAGTATTGATCAGAGACCTGGAGGGGGGTTGTAGTGAGATTAGTATTGATCAGAGACCTGGAGGGGGTTGTAGTGAGATTAGTATTAATCAGAGACCTGGAGGAGGGTTGTAGTGAGATTAGTATTGATCAGAGACCTGGAGGGGGGGTTATAGTGAGATTAGTATTGATCAGAGACCTGGAGGGGGGTTGTAGTGAGATTAGTATTGATCAGAGACCTGGAGGGGGGGTTGTAGTGAGATTAGTATTGATCAGAGACCTGGAGGGGGGTTGTAGTGAGATTAGTATTGATCAGAGACCTGGAGGAGGGTTGTAGTGAGATTAGTATTGATCAGAGACCTGGAGGGGGGTTGTAGGGAGATTAGTATTGATCAGAGACCTGGAGGGGGTTGTAGTGAGATTAGTATTGATCAGAGACCTGGAGGAGGGTTGTAGTGAGATTAATATTGATCAGAGACCTGGAGGGGGTTGTAGTGAGGTTAGTATTGATCAGAGACCTGGAGGGGGTTGTAGTGAGATTAGTATTGATCAGAGGCCTGGAGGGGGTTGTAGTGAGATTAGTATTGATCAGAGACCTGGAGGGGGGTTGTAGTGAGATTAGTATTGATCAGAGACCTGGAGGGGGGTTGTAGTGAGATTAGTATTGATCAGAGACTTGGAGGGGGTTGTAGGGAGATTAGTATTGATCAGAGACCTGGAGGTGGGTTGTAGTGAGATTAGTATTGATCAGAGACCTGGAGGGGGGTTGTAGTGAGATTAGTATTGATCAGAGACCTGGAGGGGGGTTGTAGTGAGATTAGTATTGATCAGAGACCCGGAGGGGGGTTGTAGTGAGATTAGTATTGATCAGAGACCTGGAGGAGGGTTGTAGTGAGATTAGTATTGATCAGAGACCTGGAGGGGGGGTTGTAGTGAGATTAGTATTCGATCAGAGACCTGGAGGGGGTTGTAGTGAGATTAATATTGATCAGAGACCTGGAGGGGGGGGGGTTATAGTGAGATTAGTATTGATCAGAGACCTGGAGGGGGGTTGTAGTGAGATTAGTATTGATCAGAGACCTGGAGGGGGGGTTGTAGTGAGATTAGTATTGATCAGAGACCTGGAGGGGGGTTGTAGTGAGATTAGTATTGATCAGAGACCTGGAGGAGGGTTGTAGTGAGATTAGTATTGATCAGAGACCTGGAGGGGGGTTGTAGGGAGATTAGTATTGATCAGAGACCTGGAGGGGGGTTGTAGGGAGATTAGTATTGATCAGAGACCTGGAGGGGGTTGTAGTGAGATTAGTATTGATCAGAGACCGGGAGGGGGTTGTAGTGAGATTAGTATTGATCAGAGACCTGGAGGGGGGTTGTAGTGAGATTAGTATTGATCAGAGACTTGGAGGGGGTTGTAGGGAGATTAGTATTGATCAGAGACCTGGAGGGGGGTTGTAGTGAGATTAGTATTGATCAGAGACCTGGAGGGGGGTTGTAGTGAGATTAGTATTGATCAGAGACCTGGAGGGGGGGTTATAGTGAGATTAGTATTGATCAGAGACCTGGAGGGGGGTTGTAGTGAGATTAGTATTGATCAGAGACCTGGAGGGGGTTGTAGTGAGATTAGTATTAATCAGAGACCTGGAGGAGGGTTGTAGTGAGATTAGTATTGATCAGAGACCTGGAGGGGGTTGTAGTGAGATTAATATTGATCAGAGACCTGGAGGGGGGTTGTAGGGAGATTAGTATTGATCAGAGACCTGGAGGGGGTTGTAGTGAGATTAGTATTGATCAGAGACCGGGAGGGGGTTGTAGTGAGATTAGTATTGATCAGAGACCTGGAGGGGGGTTGTAGTGAGATTAGTATTGATCAGAGACTTGGAGGGGGTTGTAGGGAGATTAGTATTGATCAGAGACCTGGAGGGGGGTTGTAGTGAGATTAGTATTGATCAGAGACCTGGAGGGGGGTTGTAGGGAGATTAGTATTGATCAGAGACCTGGAGGGGGTTGTAGTGAGATTAGTATTGATCAGAGACCGGGAGGGGGTTGTAGTGAGATTAGTATTGATCAGAGACCTGGAGGGGGGTTGTAGTGAGATTAGTATTGATCAGAGACTTGGAGGGGGTTGTAGGGAGATTAGTATTGATCAGAGACCTGGAGGGGGGTTATAGTGAGATTAGTATTGATCAGAGACCTGGAGGGGGGTTGTAGTGAGATTAGTATTGATCAGAGACCTGGAGGGGGTTGTAGTGAGATTAGTATTAATCAGAGACCTGGAGGAGGGTTGTAGTGAGATTAGTATTGATCAGAGACCTGGAGGGGGGGTTGTAGTGAGATTAGTATTGATCAGAGACCTGGAGGGGGTTGTAGTGAGATTAATATTGATCAGAGACCTGGAGGGGGGGTTATAGTGAGATTAGTATTGATCAGAGACCTGGAGGGGGGTTGTAGTGAGATTAGTATTGATCAGAGACCTGGAGGGGGTTGTAGTGAGATTAGTATTAATCAGAGACCTGGAGGAGGGTTGTAGTGAGATTAGTATTGATCAGAGACCTGGAGGGGGGGTTATAGTGAGATTAGTATTGATCAGAGACCTGGAGGGGGGTTGTAGTGAGATTAGTATTGATCAGAGACCTGGAGGGGGGGTTGTAGTGAGATTAGTATTGATCAGAGACCTGGAGGGGGGTTGTAGTGAGATTAGTATTGATCAGAGACCTGGAGGGGGGTTGTAGTGAGATTAGTATTGATCAGAGACCTGGAGGGGGTTGTAGTGAGATTAGTATTGATCAGAGACCTGGAGGGGGTTGTAGTGAGATTAGTATTGATCAGAGACCTGGAGGGGGTTGTAGTGAGATTAGTATTGATCAGAGACCTGGAGGAGGGTTGTAGTGAGATTAATATTGATCAGAGACCTGGAGGGGGTTGTAGTGAGGTTAGTATTGATCAGAGACCTGGGGGGGGTTGTAGTGAGATTAGTATTGATCAGAGGCCTGGAGGGGGTTGTAGTGAGATTAGTATTGATCAGAGACCTGGAGGGGGGTTGTAGTGAGATTAGTATTGATCAGAGACCTGGAGGGGGGTTGTAGTGAGATTAGTATTGATCAGAGACTTGGAGGGGGTTGTAGGGAGATTAGTATTGATCAGAGACCTGGAGGTGGGTTGTAGTGAGATTAGTATTGATCAGAGACCTGGGGGGGGGGTTGTAGTGAGATTAGTATTGATCAGAGACCTGGAGGGGGGTTGTAGTGAGATTAGTATTGATCAGAGACCCGGAGGGGGGTTGTAGTGAGATTAGTATTGATCAGAGACCTGGAGGAGGGTTGTAGTGAGATTAGTATTGATCAGAGACCTGGAGGGGGGGTTGTAGTGAGATTAGTATTGATCAGAGACCTGGAGGGGGTTGTAGTGAGATTAATATTGATCAGAGACCTGGAGGGGGGGGGTTATAGTGAGATTAGTATTGATCAGAGACCTGGAGGGGGGTTGTAGTGAGATTAGTATTGATCAGAGACCTGGAGGGGGTTGTAGTGAGATTAGTATTAATCAGAGACCTGGAGGAGGGTTGTAGTGAGATTAGTATTGATCAGAGACCTGGAGGGGGGGTTATAGTGAGATTAGTATTGATCAGAGACCTGGAGGGGGGTTGTAGTGAGATTAGTATTGATCAGAGACTTGGAGGGGGTTGTAGGGAGATTAGTATTGATCAGAGACCTGGAGGGGGGTTGTAGTGAGATTAGTATTGATCAGAGACCTGGAGGGGGGTTGTAGGGAGATTAGTATTGATCAGAGACCTGGAGGGGGTTGTAGTGAGATTAGTATTGATCAGAGACCGGGAGGGGGTTGTAGTGAGATTAGTATTGATCAGAGACCTGGAGGGGGGTTGTAGTGAGATTAGTATTGATCAGAGACTTGGAGGGGGTTGTAGGGAGATTAGTATTGATCAGAGACCTGGAGGGGGGTTGTAGTGAGATTAGTATTGATCAGAGACCTGGAGGGGGGTTGTAGTGAGATTAGTATTGATCAGAGACCTGGAGGGGGGGGTTATAGTGAGATTAGTATTGATCAGAGACCTGGAGGGGGGTTGTAGTGAGATTAGTATTGATCAGAGACCTGGAGGGGGTTGTAGTGAGATTAGTATTAATCAGAGACCTGGAGGAGGGTTGTAGTGAGATTAGTATTGATCAGAGACCTGGAGGGGGGGTTGTAGTGAGATTAGTATTGATCAGAGACCTGGAGGGGGTTGTAGTGAGATTAATATTGATCAGAGACCTGGAGGGGGGGTTATAGTGAGATTAGTATTGATCAGAGACCTGGAGGGGGGTTGTAGTGAGATTAGTATTGATCAGAGACCTGGAGGGGGTTGTAGTGAGATTAGTATTAATCAGAGACCTGGAGGAGGGTTGTAGTGAGATTAGTATTGATCAGAGACCTGGAGGGGGGGTTATAGTGAGATTAGTATTGATCAGAGACCTGGAGGGGGGTTGTAGTGAGATTAGTATTGATCAGAGACCTGGAGGGGGGGTTGTAGTGAGATTAGTATTGATCAGAGACCTGGAGGGGGGTTGTAGTGAGATTAGTATTGATCAGAGACCTGGAGGGGGTTGTAGGGAGATTAGTATTGATCAGAGACCTGGAGGGGGGTTGTAGTGAGATTAGTATTGATCAGAGACCTGGAGGGGGGTTGTAGTGAGATTAGTATTGATCAGAGACCTGGAGGGGGGGTTATAGTGAGATTAGTATTGATCAGAGACCTGGAGGGGGGTTGTAGTGAGATTAGTATTGATCAGAGACCTGGAGGGGGTTGTAGTGAGATTAGTATTAATCAGAGACCTGGAGGAGGGTTGTAGTGAGATTAGTATTGATCAGAGACCTGGAGGGGGGGTTGTAGTGAGATTAGTATTGATCAGAGACCTGGAGGGGGTTGTAGTGAGATTAATATTGATCAGAGACCTGGAGGGGGGGTTATAGTGAGATTAGTATTGATCAGAGACCTGGAGGGGGGTTGTAGTGAGATTAGTATTGATCAGAGACCTGGAGGGGGTTGTAGTGAGATTAGTATTAATCAGAGACCTGGAGGAGGGTTGTAGTGAGATTAGTATTGATCAGAGACCTGGAGGGGGGGTTATAGTGAGATTAGTATTGATCAGAGACCTGGAGGGGGGTTGTAGTGAGATTAGTATTGATCAGAGACCTGGAGGGGGGGTTGTAGTGAGATTAGTATTGATCAGAGACCTGGAGGGGGGTTGTAGTGAGATTAGTATTGATCAGAGACCTGGAGGGGGGTTGTAGTGAGATTAGTATTGATCAGAGACCTGGAGGGGGTTGTAGTGAGATTAGTATTGATCAGAGACCTGGAGGGGGTTGTAGTGAGATTAGTATTGATCAGAGACCTGGAGGGGGTTGTAGTGAGATTAGTATTGATCAGAGACCTGGAGGAGGGTTGTAGTGAGATTAATATTGATCAGAGACCTGGAGGGGGTTGTAGTGAGGTTAGTATTGATCAGAGACCTGGAGGGGGTTGTAGTGAGATTAGTATTGATCAGAGGCCTGGAGGGGGTTGTAGTGAGATTAGTATTGATCAGAGACCTGGAGGGGGGTTGTAGTGAGATTAGTATTGATCAGAGACCTGGAGGGGGGTTGTAGTGAGATTAGTATTGATCAGAGACTTGGAGGGGGTTGTAGGGAGATTAGTATTGATCAGAGACCTGGAGGTGGGTTGTAGTGAGATTAGTATTGATCAGAGACCTGGGGGGGGGGGTTGTAGTGAGATTAGTATTGATCAGAGACCTGGAGGGGGGTTGTAGTGAGATTAGTATTGATCAGAGACCCGGAGGGGGGTTGTAGTGAGATTAGTATTGATCAGAGACCTGGAGGAGGGTTGTAGTGAGATTAGTATTGATCAGAGACCTGGAGGGGGGGTTGTAGTGAGATTAGTATTGATCAGAGACCTGGAGGGGGTTGTAGTGAGATTAATATTGATCAGAGACCTGGAGGGGGGGGGTTATAGTGAGATTAGTATTGATCAGAGACCTGGAGGGGGGTTGTAGTGAGATTAGTATTGATCAGAGACCTGGAGGGGGTTGTAGTGAGATTAGTATTAATCAGAGACCTGGAGGAGGGTTGTAGTGAGATTAGTATTGATCAGAGACCTGGAGGGGGGGTTATAGTGAGATTAGTATTGATCAGAGACCTGGAGGGGGGTTGTAGTGAGATTAGTATTGATCAGAGACCTGGAGGGGGGGTTGTAGTGAGATTAGTATTGATCAGAGACCTGGAGGAGGGTTGTAGTGAGATTAGTATTGATCAGAGACCTGGAGGAGGGTTGTAGTGAGATTAGTATTGATCAGAGACCTGGAGGGGGGTTGTAGGGAGATTAGTATTGATCAGAGACCTGGAGGGGGTTGTAGTGAGATTAATATTGATCAGAGACCTGGAGGGGGGTTGTAGGGAGATTAGTATTGATCAGAGACCTGGAGGGGGTTGTAGTGAGATTAGTATTGATCAGAGACCGGGAGGGGGTTGTAGTGAGATTAGTATTGATCAGAGACCTGGAGGGGGGTTGTAGTGAGATTAGTATTGATCAGAGACTTGGAGAGGGTTGTAGGGAGATTAGTATTGATCAGAGACCTGGAGGGGGGTTGTAGTGAGATTAGTATTGATCAGAGACCTGGAGGGGGGGTTGTAGTGAGATTAGTATTGATCAGAGACCTGGAGGGGGGGTTATAGTGAGATTAGTATTGATCAGAGACCTGGAGGGGGGTTGTAGTGAGATTAGTATTGATCAGAGACCTGGAGGGGGTTGTAGTGAGATTAGTATTAATCAGAGACCTGGAGGAGGGTTGTAGTGAGATTAGTATTGATCAGAGACCTGGAGGGGGGGTTGTAGTGAGATTAGTATTGATCAGAAACCTGGAGGGGGTTGTAGTGAGATTAATATTGATCAGAGACCTGGAGGGGGGGTTATAGTGAGATTAGTATTGATCAGAGACCTGGAGGGGGGTTGTAGTGAGATTAGTATTGATCAGAGACCTGGAGGGGGTTGTAGTGAGATTAGTATTAATCAGAGACCTGGAGGAGGGTTGTAGTGAGATTAGTATTGATCAGAGACCTGGAGGGGGGTTGTAGTGAGATTAGTATTGATCAGAGACCTGGAGGGGGGGGTTGTAGTGAGATTAGTATTGATCAGAGACCTGGAGGGGGGTTGTAGTGAGATTAGTATTGATCAGAGACCTGGAGGGGGGTTGTAGTGAGATTAGTATTGATCAGAGACCTGGAGGGGGGTTGTAGTGAGATTAGTATTGATCAGATGCCTGGAGGGGGTTGTAGTGAGATTAGTATTGATCAGAGACCTGGAGGGGGTTGTAGTGAGATTAGTATTAATCAGAGACCTGGAAGAGGGTTGTAGTGAGATTAGTATTGATCAGAGACCTGGAGGGGGGGTTGTAGTGAGATTAGTATTGATCAGAGACCTGGAGGGGGTTGTAGTGAGATTAATATTGATCAGAGACCTGGAGGGGGGGTTATAGTGAGATTAGTATTGATCAGAGACCTGGAGGGGGGTTGTAGTGAGATTAGTATTGATCAGAGACCTGGAGGGGGTTGTAGTGAGATTAGTATTAATCAGAGACCTGGAGGAGGGTTGTAGTGAGGTTAGTATTGATCAGAGACCTGGAGGGGGGTTGTAGTGAGATTAGTATTGATCAGAGACCTGGAGGGGGGGGGGGTTGTAGTGAGATTAGTATTGATCAGAGACCTGGAGGGGGGTTGTAGTGAGATTAGTATTGATCAGAGACCTGGAGGGGGGTTGTAGTGAGATTAGTATTGATCAGAGACCTGGAGGGGGGTTGTAGGGAGATTAGTATTGATCAGAGACCTGGAGGGGGTTGTAGTGAGATTAATAGTGATCAGAGACCTGGAGGGGGGTTGTAGGGAGATTAGTATTGATCAGAGACCTGGAGGGGGTTGTAGTGAGATTAGTATTGATCAGAGACCTGGAGGGGGTTGTAGTGAGATTAGTATTGATCAGAGACCTGGAGGGGGGTTGTAGTGAGATTAGTATTGATCAGAGACTTGGAGGGGGTTGTAGGGAGATTAGTATTGATCAGAGACCTGGAGGGGGGTTGTAGTGAGATTAGTATTGATCAGAGACCTGGAGGGGGGTTGTAGTGAGATTAGTATTGATCAGAGACCTGGAGGGGGGGTTATAGTGAGATTAGTATTGATCAGAGACCTGGAGGGGGGTTGTAGTGAGATTAGTATTGATCAGAGACCTGGAGGGGGTTGTAGTGAGATTAGTATTAATCAGAGACCTGGAGGAGGGTTGTAGTGAGATTAGTATTGATCAGAGACCTGGAGGGGGTTGTAGTGAGATTAGTATTGATCAGAGACGTGGAGGGGGTTGTAGTGAGATTAGTATTGATCAGAGACCTGGAGGGGGTTGTAGTGAGATTAGTATTGATCAGAGACCTGGAGGAGGGTTGTAGTGAGATTAATATTGATCAGAGACCTGGAGGGGGTTGTAGTGAGGTTAGTATTGATCAGAGACCTGGAGGGGGGGTTGTAGTGAGATTAGTATTGATCAGAGACCTGGAGGGGGGTTGTAGTGAGATTAGTATTGATCAGAGACCTGGAGGGGGGTTGTAGTGAGATTAGTATTGATCAGAGACCTGGAGGGGGTTGTAGTGAGATTAGTATTGATCAGAGACCTGGAGGGGGGTTAGAGTGAGATTAGTATTGATCAGAGGCCTGGAGGGGGTTGTAGTGAGATTAGTATTGATCAGAGACCTGGAGGGGGGTTGTAGTGAGATTAGTATTGATCAGAGACCTGGAGGGGGGTTGTAGTGAGATTAGTATTGATCAGAGACTTGGAGGGGGTTGTAGGGAGATTAGTATTGATCAGAGACCTGGAGGGGGGTTGTAGTGAGATTAGTATTGATCAGAGACCTGGAGGGGGGTTGTAGTGAGATTAGTATTGATCAGAGACCTGGTTGTAGTGAGATGAGTATTGATCAGAGACCTGGAGGGGGTTGTAGTGAGATTAGTATTGATCAGAGACCTGGAGGGGGGTTGTAGTGAGATTAGTATTGATCAGAGACCTGGAGGAGGGTTGTAGTGAGATTAGTATTGATCAGAGACCTGGAGGGGGGGTTGTAGTGAGATTAGTATTGATCAGAGACCTGGAGGGGGGGTTGTAGTGAGATTAGTATTGATCAGAGACCTGGAGGGGGTTGTAGTGAGATTAATTTTGATCAGAGACCTGGAGGGGGTTGTAGGGAGATTAGTATTGATCAGAGACCTGGAGGGGGGTTGTAGTGAGATTAGTATTGATCAGAGACCTGGAGGAGGTTGTAGTGAGATTAGTATTGATGAGAGACCTGGAGGGGGTTGTAGTGAGATTAGTATTGATCAGAGACCTGGAGGAGGTTGTAGTGAGATTAGTATTGATCAGAGACATGGAGGGGGTTGTAGTGAGATTAGTATTGATCAGAGACCTGGAGGGGGTTGTAGTGAGATTAGTATTGATCAGAGACCTGGAGGGGGTTGTAGTGAGATTAATATTGATCAGAGACCTGGAGGCGGTTGTAGTGAGGTTAGTATTGATCAGAGACCTGGAGGGGGTTGTAGTGAGATTAGTATTGATCAGAGGCCTGGGGGGGTTGTAGTGAGATTAGTATTGATCAGAGACCTGGAGGGGGTTGTAGTGAGATTAGTATTGATCAGAGGCCTGGAGGGGGTTGTAGTGAGATTAGTATTGATCAGAGACCTGGAGGGGGGTTGTAGTGAGATTAGTATTGATCAGAGACCTGGAGGGGGGTTGTAGTGAGATTAGTATTGATCAGAGACTTGGAGGGGGTTGTAGGGAGATTAGTATTGATCAGAGACCTGGAGGGGGGTTGTAGTGAGATTAGTATTGATCAGAGACCTGGAGGGGGTTGTAGTGAGATTAGTATTGATCAGAGACCTGGAGAGGTGTTGTAGTGAGATTAGTATTGATCAGAGACCTGGAGGGGGTTGTAGTGAGATTAGTATTGATCAGAGACCTGGAGGGGGTTGTAGTGAGATTGGTATTGATCAGAGACCAGGAGGGGGTTGTAGTGAGATTAGTATTGATCAGAGACCTGGAGGAGGGTTGTAGTGAGATTAATATTGATCAGAGACCTGGAGGTGGTTGTAGTGAGGTTAGTATTGATCAGAGACCTGGAGGGGGTTGTAGTGAGATTAGTATTGATCAGAGGCCTGGAGGGCGTTGTAGTGAGATTAGTATTGATCAGAGACCTGGAGGGGGGGTTGTAGTGAGATTAGTATTGATCAGAGACTTGGAGGGGGTTGTAGGGAGATTAGTATTGATCAGAGACCTGGAGGGGGGTTGTAGTGAGATTAGTATTGATCAGAGACCTGGAGGGGGTTGTAGTGAGATTAGTATTGATCAGAGACCTGGAGGGGTGTTGTAGTGAGATTATTATTGATCAGAGACCTGGAGGGGGTTGTAGTGAGATTAGTATTGATCAGAGACCTGGAGGGGGTTGTAGTGAGATTGGTATTGATCAGAGACCTGGAGGGGGTTGTAGTGAGATTAGTATTGATCAGAGACCTGGAGGAGGGTTGTAGTGAGATTAATATTGATCAGAGACCTGGAGGTGGTTGTAGTGAGGTTAGTATTGATCAGAGACCTGGAGGGGGTTGTAGTGAGATTAGTATTGATCAGAGGCCTGGAGGGGGTTGTAGTGAGATTAGTATTGATCAGAGGCCTGGAGGGGGTTGTAGTGAGATTAGTATTGATCAGAGACCTGGAGGGGGGTTGTAGTGAGATTCGTATTGATCAGAGACCTGGAGGGGGGTTGTAGTGAGATTAGTATTGATCAGAGACTTGGAGGGGGTTGTAGGGAGATTAGTATTGATCAGAGACCTGGAGGTGGGTTGTAGTGAGATTAGTATTGATCAGAGACCTGGAGGGGGGTTGTAGTGAGATTAGTATTGATCAGAGACCTGGAGGGGGGTTGTAGTGAGATTAGTATTGATCAGAGACCTGGAGGGGGGTTGTAGTGAGATTAGTATTGATCAGAGACCTGGAGGGGGGTTGTAGTGAGATTAGTATTGATCAGACACCTGGAGGGGGTTGTAGTGAGATTAATATTGATCAGAGACCTGGAGGGGGGGTTATAGTGAGATTAGTATTGATCAGAGACCTGGAGGGGGGTTGTAGTGAGATTAGTATTGATCAGAGACCTGGAGGGGGTTGTAGTGAGATTAGTATTAATCAGAGACCTGGAGAAGGGTTGTAGTGAGATTAGTATTGATCAGAGACCTGGAGGGGGTTGTAGTGAGATTAGTATTGATCAGAGACCTGGAGGGGGTTGTAGTGAGATTAGTATTGATCAGAGACCTGGAGGGGGTTGTAGTGAGATTAGTATTGATCAGAGACCTGGAGGAGGGTTGTAGTGAGATTAATATTGATCAGAGACCTGGAGGGGGTTGTAGTGAGGTTAGTATTGATCAGAGACCTGGAGGGGGGGTTGTAGTGAGATTAGTATTGATCAGAGACCTGGAGGAGGTTGTAGTGAGATTAGTATTGATCAGAGACCTGGAGGGGGGTTGTAGTGAGATTAGTATTGATCAGAGACCTGGAGGGGGGGTTGTAGTGAGATTAGTATTGATCAGAGGCCTGGAGGGGGTTGTAGTGAGATTAATATTGATCAGAGGCCTGGAGGGGGTTGTAGTGAGATTAATATTGATCAGAGACCTGGAGGGGGTTGTAGTGAGATTAGTATTGATCAGAGACCTGGAGGGGGGTTGTAGTGAGATTAGTAGGACAACAGTCTTTAGTAAAGAGTAGGTCAAGTGTATTGCTGGATGTCCTTTGGGTGGTGGACCATTCTTGAAACACACTGGAAACTGTTGAGCCTGAATCGCCCAGCAGCGTTCCAGTTCTTGCCTCAAACCGGTGCGCCTTGCACCGACTACCATAACCCGTTCAAAGGCAGTTCAAACTTTGTCTTGCCCATTCACCCTCTGAATGGCACACGTCTCAATTGTCTCGAGGCTTAAAAATCCTTCTTTAACCTGTCTCCGCCCCTTCATCTACACTGATTGAAGTGGATTTAACAAGTGACATCAATAAGCGATCATAACTTTCACCTGGATTCACCTGGTCAGTCTATGTCATGGAAAGAGCAGGTGTTCTTAATGTTTTGTATACCACAGGAGGTTGGTGGCACCTTAATTAGGGAGGACGGGCTCGTTGTAACGGCTGGCGCGGAATCAGTGGAGTAGTATCAAATACACCAAACACATGGTTTCCATGGTTTCCAGGTGTTTGATGCCATTCCATTTGCTCCGTTCCAGCCTTTATCATGAGCTGTCCTCCCCTCACCAGCCTCCACTGTTGTATACTCAGTGTAGTTGCCAAAGCTACAAAAGAAGCAACATGAGATCTGAAAATAACTAGGTAAGAGCAGTCAGCAGTTCACACACCAGGTAAGCTACTGGGAAGACAGACAGCACTTGAAGTAAATGGCCCCAGCATAACAAACAGTACTAGACCACAACATGATACTAATCCCTTCTGGAGATAACAGCTGGCCTCGAGCTATAGAATGAACCAAATGCATGTGAATTAGAACCTGGAAGGATTTGAACTGGCTAAATATGTGAGAAGAAAAGTGTGAGAATTCAAGTTGGCGATCTCTTGGCACATTTGACCGTTTTTAATTTCAGAAAGGAGGAATGTTATATCTCACTGCCCTGAGGTGAAAGCATTGTGTTAAAAAGACCCTAATTTAGCTGTGGTTTAATGGATAACAAGCAGGGTTTAATATAGCCTTACCAGCAGGACTCTCTCTAGTTCTGGTTCTAATATGACAGCAACACCCAAAGATGACTGCAACAGTCGACTTCAGGTCATAAAATCTGCTCTCTGGGTGCTTTAGAAGGTATAGACTGTACAAGACAGACCCTAACTCTAACCCCAACCTCTTGCCTTTCCTCACATACTACTACTCTCTCTTCTTCTCTACAGGAAAGAGGAACTCTGTGCTCCAACACAAAGTCGCCCAGAACTCAGGAACTGTGAACCTCCAGGAGAATGAGATCATCCAGAGGATCGTACAACATGACCGTGACATGGCTATCCAGAGTAACATCTCTCCCTCGTCCCTGGACCTCCCATCCTCCACCTCAGGGGTCATCTGGGCTCCCCTGGTCCAGGGCCCCTTCCAGGCCGCTGCAGCCACCACATCGCTGGCTTTGGCCTTCTCCCACTCCCAGCTCCAAGCCCAGCTCCCTCCCATCCTCTTCCACCATCCTCTCCCCGTCTCCAGGTCGTTCAAGGATCCAGGAGGCCACCATTTGGAGAGGGGCGTGTTTGTGGGCGTGTCTGCAGCTGGAGGTATGGGCGTTCCCGGCTGTGGCTCCGGGGCTGCATCTCCGGCCGGTTCTGTGAAGTTCCGTTCTGGAGTGGACACTCCGATATTAGCCTCGTTTCGGGCGCAACATCTAGTCTCCACCTCCTCCTCCATGTCACCTATGACCTCCATGTACCAGCCCACCACCAACTTCCAGGCCCAGCCCAGCGGAGGCTTTCCCTTCCCCTTGGGCCAGGCCTCAATCCAGGGGTATCCGTCCTCCTCCTCCTGCGCGGCCCAGCTCCACCACCACCACCACTCGTACAGCGCACCAAGTTCCCACCAGCAGGGGGCATCAGGGAGACCCACCATGGACTCGGGAAGGTTCTCAGCCCCCTCTGGTTCCACCCTAAGCCCTCTCATCTGTAGCTCTGTCAGCCCCATCCTGAGCCAGCTACAGCAACACGACTCCTCTTCCTCTCACGCTACCAGCTCTCAGCACGTCCAGAGGGGGATGGGCTCTGGTGAACATCAGGAGAGAGCAGGCCACCTCCTCCCCCCACACTCCCACTGTTCCTACGCCAGCACCAGCCCTAGCTGCACCACCCAACACCACTGCTCCAGTGGGTTTCTATCTATACCTATCCCACAACAGGCCAGCCTTGGAGGTGGTGGAGCCTCATCCTCCCTGGTGCATCACAGTCTGGCGGGTCTGCAGTCCAGCCTCCACCCCACCCTGCACTCTGGCCTCCATCCCGGCCTCTACGCCGGCCTCCTCCCTCAGGTTCTCCCGGTGGACTCTGCCCATTCTTCCCACTCTGCCCTAGCCTCGCTGGCCCAGTACGGATCAGGGGATGGCTCCCCGTCCTGCACCCCACCGGTGGCACCCAGCCCCACCATCCAGAGCCCACTGACAGGAAGGACGATGCTTCACCATCATCACCACAGCCATCTCAGCCAGCTCCACAGCCAACCCTCCAGCGCCATGGGCTCTCACAGTTCCCTCACCCCACAGACGCCATGCCCCGCTAGGGTAGACGAAAGGGGACAGAGGGCAGAGTCCTTAGTGGATCTCTTCACCCAGGATGTCAGGACTATCTCCACTGTTTCCACCTCTGGCTCAGGCAGCTACCTGCCCCAAGAAGGGTCTCTATCCAGACCGTCTCTCTCCATACCTTCAGGGGGGCCTGGTTCTTCTCACTTCTCCTCTCCTCCCATGGCAGAGGGTAGCAGTAATAAACTCCCACGTCACACCTCTGAGTCACTACACTCCCTCGGGATCTGAACTTCCAACTCCTGTGAACCAAGGAGCACCGACCTCTTCGCATCCCAACCCCAGTCACCCTGCTACCCCGGCCAAGACATCCGAGGCAGAGTACAGACTCTCCAAACTCCCCTCCGACCTGTGAGGTTTAAACACACCCTCCTGCGATGTCTAAACTATGGGGAAATTGTCTTCGGTATTGGCATTGTGTTTTTTTAATCGCTAGTGTAGGTTTTTTAATTCAAGGAGGGTGTGAATGAGTGCATATCCATATTGGAGGAAACAAACTTAGGACAGAGATGTATTTTTAACGCAGAGTGAATGACCTAACGTAAAAAGGACAGAGTTCCCAGCGGGCGAAACCAGTTCTGGTTGTAAACGAGTGGTAATGACGTCATTTCCGCCATCTTTGCCCGCTGGGTTAAGTATTTTTCTACAGTACAATGTTACTACTGTACTATGTTGAATGTGGAGGTACTGTACCAATATGGATTGTTTGATAATGTTAAACTACAAGAAAGTATACTGATCAATTTCCAATAATGTACAATATGTATTGTAGCCTAAATCCTCACATTGTAATTTTGTCTTAAGGTATTTGTTTAAAAGCTGTTGTTCAGACATACACTATATATACAAAAGTATGTGGACACCCCTTCAAATGAGTGAATTTGGCTATTTCAGCCACACCTGTTGCGGACAGGTGTATAAAATTGAGCACACAGCTATGCAATCTCTATAGACAAACCTTGGCAGTAGAATGGCCCGTACTGAAGAGCTCAGTGACTTTCAACATGCCATCGTCATAGGATGCCATCTTTCCAACTAGTCAGTCAAATTTCTGCCCTGCTAGAGCTGCCCCGGGTCAACTGTAAGTGCTGTTATTGTGAAGTGGAAAGGTCTAGGAGCAACAATGCCTCAGCCGCAAAGTGGTAGACCACACAAGCGCACAGAACGGCACCGCCGAGTGCTGAAGCGCGTAGAGCGTACAAATCATCAGTCCTCGGTTGCAACACTCACTGCCGAGTTCCAAACTGCCTCTGGAAGCAACGTCAGCACAAGAACTGTTCGTTGGGAGCTTCATGAAATGTGTTTCCATGGCCGAGCAGCCGCACACAATCCTAAGATCACCATGTGCAGTGCCAAGCGTCGGCTGGAGCGGTGTAAAGCTCACCACCATTGGACTTTGGAGCAGTGGAAACACGTTCTCTGAAGTGACGAATCACGCTTCACCATCTGGCAGTCCGACGGACAAATCTGGGTTTGGCAGGTGTCCACATACTTTTGATCATGTAGTGTATTTATCTAACATTTTACCCTATAGAGATTATTTTTAAATTCAGAATAACCAACAATATTTTTTCCTTTTTTAAATATGATTATACTTTCTTTGTGTATTGTGATAACATGTTGTGGAGGTGTGATGAACGTGACCCAAAGAGACCTGATAGCAAACTAAAGAACTTTGACTGAACTGCACTTTGTTTTTGTAATTTCAGAGATTAACTGAAAGAAGTCGATGGTCTTGTCTTCCACTATCTTGTTTCAGCCATATTGGACATTCTTGTGGATGTTTTCTATTAATATTTACGCTTACATACTATATAAAAACTTTTTTTTTTGCTAGCCTAGTTATCAAACATATTATTTTATCAAAACACATCAAATCAAATCAAATGTATTTATATAGCCCTTCGTACATCAACTGATATCTCAAAGTGCTGTACAGAAACCCAGCCTAAAACCCCAAACAGCAAGCAATGCAGGTGTAGAAGCACGGTGGCTAGGAAAAACTCCCTAGAAAGGCCAGAACCTAGGAAGAAACCTAGAGAGGAACCAGGCTATGAAGGGTGGCCAGTCCTCTTCTGGCTGTGCCGGGTGGAGATTATAACAGAACATGGCCAAGATGTTCAAATGTTCATAAATGACCAGCATGGTCAAATAATAATAATCACAGTAGTTGTCGAGGGTGCAACAGGTCAGCACCTCAGGAGTAAATGTCAGTTGACTTTTCATAGCCGATCATTAAGACATGAATGTATTAAGACATGAATGTATGTTTTTGACAAATGACTGGATTTTAAAGTAACAGTTTGGAAATGAATACAGTAAACCTTGTGAGAATACAGTAAGCCTTGTGAGAATACAGTAAACCTTGTGAGAATACAGTAAACCTTGTGAGAATAGAGGGGGAAAAAAGCTTAAAACAAAAAGGAAATGTTAACTCATTCAGCTTTAGCTATTGATAGTCTATCATGTTTCCTGCAAGGGACCTCTTCTGCCTACACACTGGGCTCTAAATTGTCATTTTTCATTGGTAGCAATGGTGCCCCCAACTTAAAAAAAGTTAATTAAATTAAGGAGCACCAGAAACACACGCACCTCTTCAGTCAGCCAGTCACCGAGCACAGACATTCAGTCCTAGGGGAGAACAGGCCAAAACAAACACACGCTTTCCCCCGACCTTGGCCGACATGGCAGTGAAAGCTTGTTGACAGAGATGTACTGCGCACAGTTTTCAAACCATTCTCTTCTTCTTTTTTTAACGACTCCTACTATTGCAGTATGAACATCAGTCACATAATGATGACCTCGTTTCCCCAATGGACACAGAGAATATACAGACATCCAACTGAGGTCTGTGTGTTTAGTGTAATGACTGTACTGTACACAACCTGTGTGTGGGTATACAGAAAGTACAGACAGAGGCACAGTGAATTGAATTGCAGCTCTTCGTCCATAACAACATGGATAGACGGGTAAATGAGGTGTTCACCAGACCTAAACACAAGATAAACCGGAGATAGTGGTTTGTTCATCAGCCACCAAACAGAAGAGAACGGACTGAAACTTGGAGGGACTGCCTGGACTTGTCTGCCCCCCCCCCCCCCCCCCAAAAAGCAAATTTTAGTTTTCCGTTTTTAAATGTTTTCCATTGCGTGCCCTAATGTACAAGACCCAGGTTTAGCGACACGAGGGCGTTGAATAAAATGTATGATATAACTCCTGGGTGTCATTTTGCTGTATATTTTACTTTTGTTTCGTTGTTTTATGATTTAAGATTATCTATCCATAGTCATTATTTAAGATTTGACATCTGTTGAAAAAACTGCGGCTCCTCTTCTCCGTCATATTGTCATGTATTTTCAAGGTTCACTATATCCCTTATGATGAAAAGATTGTTCTGGTCGTCTTGACAACATTCTGTAAATCATATTGTCCACAGACATAGGAATGAGACATCTATTGAATTGATCAAGAGTTATCAACAATTGACTCTTATTTTGAAAAGGGGACTCTTGTTCTGAAAAGGTTGACAAACCTAGTCCCCTTCGATTTTCCCCAATCTCTGCATATCTATACATCCTGCTTGTTGTGTATATCATTTCATGTATTTATGTTTGACTTGTATTTATCTGCACCTCTGACCTGTTTAACTGACCTCTGACCTTTTTATCTGACCTCTGACCTGGGCATGACCTTGTGATTAGATTTAACTAATGAGAATCCAATCCAAAGGCCTCAGTTGCACACGCACACACACACACACACACACACACACACACACACACACACACACACACACACACACACACACACACACACACACACACACACACACACACACACACACACACACACGCACACACACACACACACACACGCACACACACACGCGCACGCACACACACACGCGCACGCACACACACACACACTGATACTAGTGGTGGATCAATCTCCCATTGCTATTCCTCCCTCCCTCTCCTCTCCACTACAACAGAGGTGTCACGGAGCATTGGATTGAATATCAGACCAGATCTCAGCCTTGAGTGCACTCTCTCTGGTTATTGAGGCTACAATCTGGGATTCATTATATAGTGTTCTAAGACCCATTGGATATATGATGAATTTAGAAAGCCTATTGAACAGATTCCCGTCTTGATCCCAGATTGTACCTTTACGATGGACGCTTTACTGTGTTGCAGTGTGATATATTTCATGAATATTTATTACATTTGTTGCTTTTGGCTTCCCGTACCTCATAATTCCATGATGACCAATGTTGAACAAAATCATATATATATATATATTTTTTTTTTGGTGAGGGGGTTGTTATTGAATTGGATGCAATAATAAAATCACACTTCCGGTGAACGACTAGCGGCTGTCTTTGCTGTAGTGATTGTTTTCTCGGTATGAATGCGAGTAGTGGTTTATGACGTGAGATTTTAACATCTGTTGAAATGCCATTGGAAAGTCACAGAGCTTTAATCTGGATTATAATGATGTTTTTTAACTGCACGCTGTTATCTAGTGTTGACATTGCAAACGGAAAGGATTATAATTCTTTCATTTTTATTTCAGGCCATTCTTTCTGTCGTGTAATATTAAGAACATGATCTGACACATACATCACTGAATTTTTTTAATGGTTTCATACTTTTACGATTAATTTCTGTCCAACATAAAGTATGCTATTGTTTGAGTACCTTTGGTAATTGTGTGATTGCTGGTACCATTTTCTCTAATCCTCTGCCTGTAATGCAGCTGTTAGACCAGTTCAGAACGTACCGTACCGTATGATTATCAAGGTCGTGTATCCCTAACATGCTAACATACACATTCTATTATATTTTCCTCTGTGGCTTTGATGGACAAACGAAATACATTACCGTCAGCCAGATGTGTTGAAAGTCGCTCTGGTACTTCTACAAACAGCCACTAGATGGTGTGATCGTGTTGCTCATGCTAGATTGATGCCTTTCGTACACGATGCCCACAACAAGTGGACAGATATTCAAAGCGTTTTTTTGTTTTTTTTTAACAATTGAAAAATGAAAAAAAAGATCTCCCAACTACACAGACAGATTCCTGATATTCCTGTCTGTATTGTCATATCCCATCATATGAGGTACCCAAATCTGCATTCTTTTGGTCCTGAAACAAGCACTCTATCCATAATCTGCGTTAATGAAATATCATTGCTGTCGATTAACATAATACATCATGTCAGAAAAAGAGCCCATACTATGAAAGACAAGATACTGAAGAACATTTTTATTTTCCTTTGACCATTGTTTGTCACTGCTCTTCAAACATTCCTGTAATCCTGTCATACTTTACCTTTTTAGATTTACAAATAAGAGAAGCAAGATGCGAGATAGAATGATGCACGTGACGATTGTAGTTTACATATTACATACAATGGTCTAACAATTCTATACAGTCTTCAGTATACTGGATGAGAAAAGTTATAGTAGTAGGTTGGCTAGTTGATCAAGTTCATTCTCTGAGGATTGTTTCCCCAGTCATAAAGGAGGTCTCTGTTGGCCTACGGGACTGTCTCCTCCCTGAGGATTGGTTCACCAGTCATAAAGCATGTCTCTTCCCTGAGGATTGGTTCCCCAGTCATAAAGCAGGTCTCTGTTGGCCTGCGGGACTGTCTCCTCCCTGAGGATTGGTTCCCCAGTCATAAAGCATGTCTCTTCCCTGAGGATTGGTTCCCCAGTCATAAAGCAGGTCTCTGTTGGCCTGCGGGACTGTCTCCTCCCTGAGGATTGGTTCCCCAGTCATAAAGCATGTCTCTTCCCTGAGGATTGGTTCCCCAGTCATAAAGCATGTCTCCTCCCTGAGGATTGGTTCCCCAGTCATAAAGCATGTCTCTTCCCTGAGGATTGGTTCACCAGTCATAAAGCATGTCTCCTCCCTGAGGATTGGTTCCCCAGTCATAAAGCATGTCTCCTCCCTGAGGATTGGTTCCCCAGTCATAAAGCATGTCTCCTCCCTGAGGATTGGTTCCCCAGTCATAAAGCATGTCTCTGTTGGCCTGCGGGACTGTCTCCTCCCTGAGGATTGGTTCACCAGTCATAAAGCCCCGGCCACACAGATAGCAGGAACATGGTAATCACTGTAGGAGGAGCTTTGTAGGAGGTTGTACATCAGTCTGTGTGACATTAGGTAGGTGTGTGTGTAAATTTATTTATTTATTTATTTCACCTTTATTTTACCAGGTAGGCAAGTTGAGAACAAGTTCTCATTTAAAATTGCGACCTGGCCAAGATAAAGCAAAGCAGTTCGACACATACAACAACACAGAGTTACACACGGAGTAAAACAAACATACAGTCAATAATACAGTAGAAAAATAAGTCCATATACAATGTGAGCAAATGAGGTGAGATAAGGGAGGGAAAGGCAAAAAAAGGCCATGGTGGCGAAGTAAATACAATATAGCAAGTAAAACACTGAAATGGTAGATTTGCAGTGGAAGAATGTGCAAAGTAGAGATAGAAATAATGGGGTGCAAAGGAGCAAAATAAATAAATAAATAAATACAGTAGGGAAAGAGGGAGTTGTTGGGGCTAAATTATAGATGGGCTATGTACAGGTGCAGTAATCTGTGAGCTGCTCTGACAACTGGTGCTTAAAGCTAGTGAGGGAGATAAGTGTTTCCAGTTTCAGAGATTTTTGTAGTTCATTCCAGTCATTGGCAGCAGAGAACTGGAAGGAGAGGCGGCCAAAGAAATAATTTGTTTTGGGGGTGACCAGAGAGATATACCTGCTGGAGCGCGTGCTACAGGTGGGTGCTGCTATGGTGACCAGCGAGCTGAGATAAGGGGGGACTTTACCTAGCAGGGTCTTGTAGATGACCTGGAGCCAGTGGGTTTGGCGACGAGTATGAAGCGAGGGCCAACCAACGACAGCGTACAGGTCACAGTGGTGGGTAATATATGGGGCTTTGGTGACAAAACGGATGGCACTGTGATAGACTGCATCCAATTTATTGAGTAGGGTATTGGAGGCTATTTTGTAAATGACATCGCCGAAGTCGAGACAAAGAAAATTCCGGACCTGTCACTCCAAAAGCTCTCATTCGACCTCAGATCAAGCTAGACACCCCATTCCACCTTCCCCTGCCTGTTGACATCTAGTGGAAGGCGTATGAAGTGCATGCATATCGATAAATAAAAGCCAGTTGAATAGGCAGGCCCTGAAACAGAGCCTCGTTTTCAGATTTTTCACTTCCTGCATGGAAGTTTGCTGCAAAATGAGTTCTGTTTTACTCACAGATATAATTCAAACAGTTTTAGAAACCTGAGAGTGTTTTCTATCCAATAGTAATAATAATATGGATATTGTATGATCTAGAAAAGAGTACGAGGCCGTTTCATTTGGGCACGATTTTTTCCAAACAAGAAGTTTTTAATAATAATAATAATGAGTTAAAACAACTACATTTGTGGGTATTTTTTTGGACAGTCTAGGTTATGTTATGTCTTTGGTTTAAGTAGCATGTCAGTGTAATGATCTGAGACTCAGAGAAGCTGTACAAGCCATCGTACACACACCCTGTCCAAATACTGGCCTCTCACTAGGACTCTCCCAAGATAATCCTTAAAGTCAAAGGTCACATCCAACAGAATGTCAAAGTATCGTCTCGATTTATTCACACTCTCTTTCTACCCGTTTCCATCCCTCCCTTCCTCAATCCGTCCCTCCCTCTTCCCCCCCACTCCCTTCCCTGTCTCTCTCCCTCTTTCCAGGACATCTCAGACACCAAATTCAGACACCAATCCAGTCATGTCTAAAGGAAAGGTTCTGCCTTCATCCAGACGCAGCAGCTGCACGCTGCCATGGCCGACACCTGCCTGGAGCACATGTGTCTTCTGGACATCGACTCCGCCCCAGCCAAGTCTCGCAACACCGGAATCATCTGCACCATCGGTCAGTGGAGACACCCTCTCCTCACTGAACCCCCGACCCCCCCTCTCCACCTCATTGCTAAACCACACTATACCTCACTGTCCAACGCCACCTCACCCTTCATACCCTCAGTACTCAACCCCTCAGTACTCAACCCCACCTCACCCCTCACCCTTCATACCCTCAGTACTCAACCTCACCTCATTCCTCACTCTTCATACCCTCAGTACTCAACCCCTCCTCAACCTTCATACCCTCAGTACTCAACCCCTCAGTACTCAACCCCACCTCACCCCTCACCCTTCATACCCTCAGTACTCAACCCCACCTCACCCCTCACTCTTCATACCCTCAGTACTCAACCCCACCTCACCCCTCAATCTTCATACCCTCAATACTCAACCCTCACCCCTCACCCTTCATACCCTCAGTACTCAACCCCACCTCACCCCTCAATCTTCATACCCTCAATACTCAACCCTCACCCTTCATACCCTCAGTACTCAACCCCACCTCATCCCTCATTCTTCATACCCTCAGTAGTCAACCCCACCTCACCCCTCACCCTTCATAACCTCAGTACTCAACCCCCCCCTCACCCTTCATACCCTCAGTACTTAACCCCACCTCATCCCTCATTCTTCATACCCTCAGTACTCAACCCCACCTCACCTCTCACCCTTCATACCCTCAGTACTCAACCCCACCTCATCCCTCATTCTTCATACCCTCAGTACTCAACCCCCCTCACCCTTCATACCCTCAGTACTCAACCCCACCTCATCCCTCATTCTTTATACCCTCAGTAGTCAACCCCACCTCACCCCTCATAACCTCAGTACTCAACCCCCCCTCACCCTTCATACCCTCAGTACTCAACCCCACCTCATCCCTCATTCTTCATACCCTCAGTACTCAACCCCCCTCACCCTTCATACCCTCAGTACTGAACCCCACCTCATCCCTCACTCTTCATACCCTCAGTAGTCAACACCACCTCACCCCTCGCCCTTCATACCCTCAGTACTCAACCCCTCAATACTCAACCCCATCTCACCCCTCAATCTTCATACCCTCAGTACTCACCCCCCCCTCACCCTTCATACCCTTCATACCCTCAGTACTCAACCCCACCTCACCCCTCACCCTTCATACCCTCAGTACTCAACCCCACCTCATCTCTCACTCTTCATACCCTCAGTACTCAACCCCACCTCACCCCTTACCCTTCATACCCTCAGTACTCAACCCCACCTCATCCCTCACCCTTCATACTCTCAGTACTCAAGCTCCTCACCTCCTTGCGTTTATCATACTAAGCTCAGTTTCAGTTCGATTGGTCTTCCATCAGTGTAATCATTACAGAGCACTTCATAGAAGGCCATAGGCCTACACTACACTAATCTAGCCATGTGTTTTTTACACATGCATTCTGTGTGAGTCGTGTAGATCTACAGAAGGCCTATATCCCTCTAAAACCCTTTTGCTTGTCATCTTGTCCGTCTGCAGGACCCGTCTCCCGAAAAGTGGATATGCTGAAGGAGATGATCAAATCTGGGCTGAACATTGCAAGAATGAACTTCTCTCACGGAACTCATGAGGTCAGTGGTGTTGCCCAGGACAACATGCTCTCGTTAGATCACACTAAACTAGTACAGAAGCCAAGATAAAGGGCTCTAGTGGTGAACCTGATGCCCCCACAGCTGTTCACGGATTTAGACTAGTGCTGAGTTACAAACTGACCCCTAGCCCTTTACTCCTCGGTACCTCAAGTTGATCTGAAAGGGGAAAGCAATATGGTGACATTTCCACTCAGCTGATTCTAAAGACTGTCCGTTTGTCTTGAGTGAGTCTGTAGCCTAGCCAGCCTCATACTACAACTTTTAGTGAGTCTACTAGAGAACCAGCCAACCTTATTGTGACATTACCACTGTAACATTTAAATACCAGTGTCTGTAAGCTGATCGGCACCCTCTTATTTGCTTCTTCAGTGCGCTCTCCTCCTCTTCCTCCTCCCCCAGTCATCCTCTTTTGTATTTAGCTGATCAGTAGTACAGCTAGATGGATCCAGATCCTGGCACTAGGCTTTACACCACTCACATCTCCCCTTTAAAAGTCATGACTTTTTAACTTCGTCACCCTGCTTCACCCGGGCAGGCAGAGCCTACCTGGAAAGCTCACAGCCAGTTGCAGTGTTCTATAAAGAGCAATACTTTTATTTATTTTTTACTTTAATTATATATTTGAATCCGACACTTCCCTTCAAAAGCCAATAGTACCGTTAGGACTTAGACACACCAATAGCATTTGCATGCCGAGAGTACTTAGCATCTCTGAACAGAATGCCGTCTGTAATTTGGGAACCGAGTGCAAACGTATTTTACATGTAGAATTGCACAAAAATGTCGTCAGTCAGACGTCAACAGCGTGCTGAACGATTGATAGCTGAACAGGAGATCCACAGTCGGTGCGATGGGGGCGACCCTTTAATTTCTTGTCCAAAGAACACATTCTCTTGTCGTCATGACTCTGCTGTGAAGATGTAATAGCTGTGAGTCTTCTAGTCTCAGGTAGTCGTCTATAGGCAAAAAAAACTGTTTAGGGGGAGCAAGAGAGGCAGAGCTATGCTACGTGGCTATTCTATTTAATATATGCCATTTAGCAGTTGTTTTTTCCAAAGTGATTTAACAGTTCTTTTTTTACATTTACATTTTAGTCATTTAAGCAGACGCTCTTATCCAGAGCGACTTACAGTAGTGTGTAGATACATTTTCAACCCTGGCGTTGCAAGTGCCATGCTCTACCAAATGAGCCACACAGGGCCTATTCATTTTAATATAACCAAGGCCAAAACATAACAATTTATTAAATTGTCCCTTGTCTGTCACCCATTGTTGAGTGAGTGTCAGTGTGTTTTCAACACTGAGGATTAGCATGAGACAGTAAGCATTTTTAAGCAGTAGCCTAGTGGTTAGAGCGTTGGATCAGTAACCGAAAGGTTGCAAGATCGAATCCCCGAGCTGACAAGGTAAAAACCTGTTGTTCTCCCTCTGAACAAGGCAGTTAACCTACTGTTCCTAGGCCGTCATTGAAAATGTAAGAATTTGTTCTTAACTGACTTGCCTAGTAAAACAAATAGCAACAGTATATCAAATCAAACATTATATAAAGTGTATACAAAATTGCAATACACTATACCTATCTGGGCAATGTCAATTTGTCCAGCTCGCTAACTAAACCATTTGAGCATTCCAAAGTTGAATTTGGCATTTCTCAAGGGTCTGTGCTTGGACCCCTATCCTTTTCTTATTCCACAGTACCGTTCTAAAACCACCTATGATGTCTCAAAATAATCTGACACCCCCTACAGTACCATGCTGAGACCATCAAGAACGTCCGTGAGGCCACCGAGAGCTTCGGACATGGAACCCTCGAGTACAGACCAGTGGCCATCGCTCTGGACACCAAGGGACCTGAGATCAGGACAGGACTGATCAAGGGAGTGAGTATTTATTTACTGTGAACCTTTTACGAAAAGCCAAAACGGATGAACAGAGGCATGTACTAGTTCAAGTTTTTTACTTAACACACCAAAATCTCTCACAATAAAAACAGCATGAAAAAAATGTCAAGAAATATAAACATATACAGCAATGAAATCTCAAGGTAGGACAGTATAACACCACTAGATTCAGGGCAGCAACAAAGGCTGTGTAATGGGGTGCGTGCTGGTGTCAAGGAAGTCAGGCGCAGGAGAACGAACTTGGTATAAACAGAGTATTTTAATAAATGCTCACAAACTCCGAAAACCAACATAAACAAAATAAAGAAAGTAGGTACAAAACCAGTCGCACACCATAACATACAAAGCACCAATACATACAACGAACAATCACCGACAAAGACATGAGGGGAAACAGAGGGTTAAATACACAACATGTAATTGATGAGATTGAAACCAGGTGTGATGGAAGACAAGACAAAACCAATGGAAAATGAAAAAATGGATCAGTGATGGCTAGAAAATCGGTGACGTCGACCGCCGAACACCGCTCGAACAAGGAGAGGGGCCGACTTCGGCAGGAAGTCGTGACAGGCTGTCTCAACGTAGCACAGTACAACACCACTAGATTCCGGGCAGCAACAAGAGACTAGCAGACCTGCCGTTGAAGGGGGGTGGATTTCTGGCTGTCTTTGGTCATTTCTTTCTACCGTATTAAAAAAAACGGTAAGGAATAGAACAACCAGCAATGAAATCTGTATAGTACTGTTGCACAGTAGAACACTACTAGCATCAGAATACCCTGTTGTTCCCCGTAGAGATATACAGTACAGAATACTACTGCTACTAATAATAGTTGTGTAATTATATGATTCTTCCCCTGTACAGAGTGGCGAAGCTGAGGTTGAGCTGAAGAAGGGAGGTCACATCAGGTTGACCCTGGACGACAAGTACAAGGACAACTGTGACGAGAAGCACCTGTGGCTGGACTACAAGAACATCACCAAGATCCTGAAGGTCGGAGCTCACGTCTTACATCGACGACGGCCTCATGTCCCTGAAGGTGAAGAAAGTTGGTGAGTATCCTAGCAACGTCCTACCGTAGCAACACAATAACACAGGTTAGAGGGTGGATGGGGTTGGGTGGGTGGATGAAGTTAGAGGATGGATGAGGTTAGGGGGTGGATGAGGATAGGGGGTGGATGAGGTTAGAGGGTGGATGAGGTTAGGGGCAGATGAAGTTAGGGGCAGATGAGGATAGTGGTGGATGAGGTTAGGGGTGGAGGAGGATAGGGGTGGATGAGGTTAGGGGTGGATGAGGTTAGGTGATGGATGAGGATAGGGGCGGATGAGGTTAGGGGCAGATGAAGTTAGGGGCAGATGAGGATAGTGGTGGATGAGGTTAGGGGTGGAGGAGGATAGGGGTGGATGAGGTTGGGGTGGATGAGGATAGGGGTGGATGAGGTTGGGGGGTGGATGAGGATAGGGGTGGATGAGGTTAGGGGTGGATGAGGATAGGGGTGGATGAGGATAGGGGGTGGATGAGGATAGGGGTGGATGAGGATAGGGGTGGATGAGGTTAGGGGTGGATGAGGTTAGGGGATGGATGGGATAGGGGTGGATGAGGTTAGGGGTGGATGAGGTGAGAGGGGGATTGGGTTAGGGGTGGATAAGGATAGGGGTGGATGAGGTTAGGGGTGGATGAGGTTAGGGGTGGATGAGGATAGGGGTGGATGAGGATAGGGGTGGATGAGGTTAGGGGCAGATGAAGTTAGGGGCAGATGAGGATAGTGGTGGATGAGGTTAGGGGTGGAGGAGGATAGGGGTGGATGAGGTTAGGGGTGGATGAGGTTAGGGGTGGATGAGGATAGGGGTGGATGAGGATAGGGGTGGATGAGGTTAGGGGTGGATGAGGTTAGGGGTGGATGAGGTTGGGGGGTGGATGAGGATAGGGGTGGATGAGGTTGGGGGGTGGATGAGGATAGGGGTGGATGAGGTTAGGGGTGGATGAGGATAGGGGTGGATGAGGATAGGGGGTGGATGAGGATAGGGGTGGATGAGGATAGGGGTGGATGAGGTTAGGGGTGGATGAGGTTAGGGGATGGATGGGATAGGGGTGGATGAGGTTAGGGGTGGATGAGGTGAGAGGGGGATTAGGTTAGGGGTGGATAAGGATAGGGGTGGATGAGGTTAGGGGTGGATGAGGATAGGGGTGGATGAGGATAGGGGTGGATGAGGTTAGGGGTGGATGAGGTTAGGGGTGGATGAGGTTGGGGGGTGGATGAGGATAGGGGTGGATGAGGTTGGGGGGTGGATGAGGATAGGGGTGGATGAGGTTAGGGGTGGATGAGGATAGGGGTGGATGAGGATAGGGGGTGGATGAGGATAGGGGTGGATGAGGATAGTGGTGGATGAGGTTAGGGGTGGATGAGGTTAGGGGATGGATGAGGTTAGGGGTGGATGAGGTGAGGGGTGGATGAGGTGAGAGGGGGATTAGGTTAGGGGTGGATAAGGATAGGGGTGGATGAGGATAGGGGTGGATTAGGATATGGGTGGATGAGGTTAGGGGTGGATGCGGTTAGATGTGGATGAGGATAGGGGTGGATGAGGTTAGGGGTGGATGAGGTTAGGGGTGGATGAGGATATGGGTGGATGAGGTTAGGGGTGGATGAGGTTAGGGGTGGATAAGGTTAGATGTGGATGAGGTTAGGGGTGGATGAGGTTAGGGGTGGATGAGGATAGGGGTGGATGAGGTTAGGGGTGGATGAGGATAGGGGGTGGATGAGGTTAGGGGTGGATGAGGTTAGGGGTGGATGAGGATAGGGGTGGATGAGGATATGGGTGGATGAGGTTAGGGGTGGATGAGGTTAGGGGTGGATGAGGTTAGGGGTGGATAAGGTTAGGGGGTGGATGAGGATAGGGGTGGATGAGGTTAGGGGTGGATGAGGTTAGGGGTGGATGAGGTTAGGGGGTGGATGAGGTTAGGGGTGGATGAGGATAGAGGGGGATGAGGTTAGGGGTGGATGAGGTTAGGGGTGGATGAGGTTAGGGGTGGATGAGGTTAGGGGTGGATGAGGTTAGGGAGTGGATGAGGTTAGGGGTGGATGAGGTTAGAGGGGGATGAGGTTAGGGGTGGATGAGGATAGGGGTGGATGAGGTTAGGGGTGGATGAGGATAGGGGGTGGATGAGGTGAGGGGTGGATGAGATTAGGGGTGGATGAGGATAGGGGTGGATAAGGTTAGATGTGGATGAGGTTAGGGGTGGATGAGGTTAGGGGTGGATGAGGTTAGGGGTGGATGAGGATAGGGGTGGATGAGGATATGGGTGGATGAGTTTAGGGGTGGATGAGGTTAGGGGTGGATGAGGTTAGGGGTGGATGAGGATAGGGGTGGATGAGGATATGGGTGGATGAGGTTAGGGGTGGATGAGGTTAGGGGTGGATGAGGTTAGGGGTGGATAAGGTTAGGGGGTGGATGAGGATAGGGGTGGATGAGGTTAGGGGTGGATGAGGATAGGGGTGGATGAGGTTAGGGGTGGATGAGGTTAGGGGGTGGATGAGGTTAGGGGTGGATGAGGATAGAGGGGGATGAGGTTAGGGGTGGATGAGGTTAGGGGTGGATGAGGTTAGGGGTGGATGAGGTTAGGGGTGGATGAGGTTAGGGGTGGATGAGGTTAGGGAGTGGATGAGGTTAGGGGTGGATGAGGTTAGAGGGGGATGAGGATAGGGGTGGATGAGGTTAGGGGTGGATGAGGATAGGGGGTGGATGAGGTGAGGGGTGGATGAGATTAGGGGTGGATGAGGATAGGGGTGGATAAGGTTAGATGTGGATGAGGTTAGGGGTGGATGAGGTTAGGGGTGGATGAGTTTAGGGGTGGATGAGGATAGGGGTGGATGAGGATAGGGGTGGATGAGGTGAGGGGTGGATGAGATTAGGGGTGGATGTAGGGCCTACAGTGTTTCCTCAATGTCCTTTAAGCCGGTAACACCCAGACCATGTTGCTACTTGGTAGATCATAAAATAAAATATTTATTAACTTTTTACTACTGATTACTATTATAACTAATGATTAACAGCCTATACTAATTATACATTCATTTTAAAGTATATATTAGTGTAAAGTGTTACCAATATTATAGACCAATCCTACTTTCTCTCCAGCACTAAGACTTGCAGAGACATTAGCTAGGTTTCCATCCAATTGGGGACAGATTTTAATTCCAATATTCTAAAATCCGCTTTAAATCACATTTTCCCACCAGAGTTGTTTCCATCAAATTGACTTGTTGTAGATAAAAGGCTTTGCGTGATGACTTAGTGTACAGAAAAATAACTTAAGCGGTTACATTCCCATGCACAGAAAAAAAAAAGAAAAAAAGTGAAATGGGTTTCCATCGTATTTTCACTCCACTGATGGTTTTCTCACAAAGAAATGTGCGTTATATAGCGAGTGTGCCGAATCTGGCGTTGGCAAGGGCGCTCTAGCCAACAGATCACAGATACAGTGCAGGTAGGATAACCAACATGATGAGATTATTATGGACAAAAGAGCGAAATTATTTGTATTTGTCAAACGTCAGCCAAGCATCGATGATCATGTCACCAGAATAAGACCCTGGATATTTATTGTAAAGGAGCATCAAGCTCATCATCATCTTGCTCTTTCACCTCCCTGTGAAGTTCATCATCATTTATTTCATCTGTAGCCTAATAAACTGTGTGCTTTCCGGATGAGTCGTAGTGAGAGGACAGCGCAACATATCATCACGTGACTCAAAATGTACTTCGATATTATGGTTATTATATCAATATTTGAGAATAAAAGCGTTTTCATCGACATTTATCGCATAATTCATTTTAACAACACAAAAAATATCCCACCTTGACTAGCGTATTTTATTTTGTCGACATTTGGAAATTTTACCGACAAAATCTTCTGTTTCCATCAGGCCTGTCATTATATATATTTTTTTTATCCGACGTACTTTACGCCAATAAAACGGTTGGATGGAAAGCTGGTTGGTGTCTCTCTCTAGTGGATGGTGTGTACAGTATACCCGTCATCGGGGCCAAACCATCGTGTTGTAGTGGACTAATGTAGGCTACTGCAAGTCTCTATAAGTGAATAATGTGACGTCTGCATTGTATTATATCCCAGTCTGGTCTATTTCACCAGTCTCCTCCAACAGACAAGAAAAGGTTGTCCTATGTCCATACATGTCCTCGTATCCTTTGAGCCTCAGAGCTTCGTATCATTTAAAACCAAACCATAAGTTGTTCATTAATCATGTTGTTAAAAAAAAAGAGCCAGATTTACTCCCATCACTTTAAAATTGCAGTTATTTTGATATGTGCTACTGATGGACACATGAATAGAGTGTGTTGTGTTGTTTTTCTCCAGTGTACTCTGCAAAATCACTGCCGCACCTCTTAAAATAATAAACTAATACGGACAGCAACAGCGCAAGTAGAGCAGGGCTCTATTCTTATTTGATTATATTGTATTTATTGTATTTTACTCTATTATATTGTATTTTATTCTATTGTATTTTATTCTATTGTATTTTATTCTATTCTATTATATTCTATTTTATTATATTCTATTTTATTATATTCTATTTTAATATATTCCATTCTATTCCATCCTAAAATATTAAATGACAAAATAACAGCAATCAAACCAAGGGAATTCAATGTCAATCCAGTCCAATGGCAATCCAGTTTAAAGTGTCATTTGGAAACACCTTTACTGAGAGCTGAATGGGAACTACTCCCCCACACACAGGAGTAAGTAGATTAGGCCTACATTGAAGACACTAGTTGTTGGTACTATAGGAGGCTTTGGAAAGAGTGCCTGCTTGCAGGTCACAGGTCAATGCAGTCATAGAAGTGTCCGTAAGCTGGTCAGCCCTCAGAGCATCAGAACAACAGCAGGTGGCGACCGGCTAACAGGGCTAATGCTAATTAAGGTCAGGGTGCTTGCGTTCCAAATGGCACCCTATTCTTTGAAGTGCACTACTTTTGACTAGAGCTCTATTGTCCCTGGTCAAAGGTAGTGCACTACTTTTGACTAGAGCTCTATTGTCCCTGGTCAAAGGTAGTGCACTACTTTTGACTAGAGCTCTATTGGCCCTGGTCAAAGGTAGTGCACTACTTTTGACTAGAGCTCTATTGGCCCTGGTCAAAGGTAGTGCACTACTTTTAACTAGAGCTCTATTGGCCCTGGTCAAAGGTAGTGCACTACTTTTGACTAGAGCTCTATTGGTCCTGGTCAAAGGTAGTGCACTACTTTTGACTAGAGCTCTATTGGCCCTGGTCAAAGGTAGTGCACTACTTTTGACTAGAGCTCTATTGGCCCTGGTCAAAGGTAGTGCACTACTTTTGACTAGAGCTCTATTGGCCCTGGTCAAAGGTAGTGCACTACTTTTGACTAGAGCTCTATTGGTCCTGGTCAAAGGTAGTGCACTACTTTTGACTAGAGCTCTATTGGTCCTGGTCAAAGGTAGTGCACTACTTTTGACTAGAGCTCTATTGAACCTGGTCAAAGGTAGTGCACTACTTTTGACTAGAGCTCTATTGAACCTGGTCAAAGGTAGTGCACTACTTTTGACTAGAGCTCTATTGAACCTGGTCAAAGGTAGTGCACTATAAAGACAAAAGGGTGCCATTTGAGATGCATACACAGCCACAGACAGGTACACTTTCTTTTTTATTTTCTGGGGGAGGGGGGGAATCGAACATTTGTCCCTTCGAGTAGTTACTTAAGACTCTTCCTGGTTTTATACACAAGCGCTATTACTGAGACTCTGTAGCACACGCTGTATTCAGTTGATGTAGCTGTAAGCGCCAGAGTTCAGTACTATATTTATTGTGTGTTAATTAGGATCTCCATTAGCTTTTGCAGAAGCAGCAGTAGCTAATCTTCTTGGGGTCCACACAAGAAAGAAAAACACGAATCATGACAAGTAACAAAAACGCTGATACACTGAAGGACAGTTACCCAAATGTAAAATACAATGATACACAAAACAATGCAACTAAAAAAATTATACAAACAATTCAACTATAAAATAATGTGTGTGTTAGACTGTGTCTATGTGTGCGTCGCTTCACAGTCCCTGCTGTTCCATGAGTTGTTTTTAAAGGTAATTTTGCTGTTTATTTGAATAATTGGAGACGGAAAGTAGTTCCACACCACCATGGCTCTGTATAAAACTGTGCGTTACTGCCGTGAATTCGTTTTGAACTTTGGGACTCTGAAGAGACCCCTGGTGGCATGTCTTGTGGAGTATGTATGGGTGTCTGAAGAGACCCCTGGTGGCATGTCTTGTGGAGTATGTATGGGTGTCTGAAGAGACCCCTGGTGGCATGTCTTGTGGAGTATGTATGGGTGTCTGAAGAGACCCCTGGTGGCATGTCTTGTGGAGTATGTATGGGTGTGTGAAGAGACCCCTGGTGGCATGTCTTGTGGGGTATGTATGGGTGTGTGAGCTGAATGTTATTTTGATTTATGCAGACAATCTGTAATTTTCGTCACAGTAATATTCCTCATAAAAAACTAGAAGAGAAGCAGTACATCTCTCATCAACCCTCAACCAGGAAAGACTAGCATGTTGTTGAGGATATTAGGTCTGGATGTGCAATGGTCACACCCTTTATGTACAACTCCAGTTGAGGTTTAGGTCTTATTAGAGAATGTTTTGAACTAAATATAATTATTTAAGTTGTAGATGTATTTAAGACCAGTTTATTATTAATCAACCATTCTGGTACTGACTGTAACTCCTTATTTGGGTGCTGACATGTAGAGTGTGGAATCATCCTCATACATAGTCATTCTAGCTTCATGTAAGACCAGTGGCAAATCATTTGCAAAAATAGAGAAGAGTTAACGGACCAAGGAAAGTGCCCTGAGGGACACCTGACCAAAGAGTTTTAATTATAAACCAAGATAGGCCAGAGCCTGTCATTTCCAATGGGAGCAAATTAATCAGAGTGAGCAGAACAACCAAGGAGGTGGGCAGAGCCAAGCACGAGTGAGTGAGATCCTATTGGCGTGCGTTCAAGCATTTATTTGCATATTTCTGTTAGGGAACGCCTGCTCTGTGATGTGCGAGTGTGCAATAATTCAAAATCACCCTTGCACTCAAATTATTTTGAAAATTTGGCAATGGGTAAAGTCTACAAAGAGCAGTCCACTCAATTTGTTACAGATTCTAGTTTTGGAAACGGAAAACTGTATGGAGATCAAATGTTTAATCTATGAGAAAATTAGCAGAATGTCAGCCAAATTCCATCTCACTCCATCTTCTCCCACTGCTGGCCAGTGGGCTTCCTCTCATCACCATATTTGGTAGTGAGTGGAAACACCAACCGGATGCTTCACATTTCTACATCTGGTGAAATCTGTGACCGCACTGTACATATCTGATGTTAGAGAAGCTTCCGCTGAAGAACACTCTGGGTTCTATTGGATAAATACATCTCCAACCATGTGATGGCAGGTGATCTAAAGCCATAACAAGTAACAATAACAATGTCTGATCAATAACATCAAAGGCTACACTGGAATCTAACAATACAGCTCCAACTATCATCTTACTAGACATTTCTTTTAACCTATCATCAGTCATCTGAGTCAGTACAGTACAAGTTGATTGCCCTTCTCTATATGCATGCTGAAACTTAAGTACTTAACTTGTTCTCTGAAAAAAATAGCATTGTATTTGGTCAAACACAATCCTCTCCATCAGTTTACTAAGAGCAGGCAGCCAACTGATTGGACGGCGGTTAGAGCCAGCAAAGTGTGTTTTACTATTAGGCAGTGGAATTACTTTAGCTTCCCTGCACGCCATGTAAGTCTGAGATGATACTAAGTCTTTTTGTATGTTATTTTGAGTTGACTGTGTGGTGTCTCTTGTAACAGTGGCCAGACCTTTGAGATTAGCATGATACAGTACCAATCAGCTCCAAGGAGACTAAGACTGGAGGCTGCATCTGTCTCTGTTTCTTTACGCTCCTCCCCACCACACTGTAGCTGCCCTAGCCTGGTCCCAGATCTGTTTGTGCTGTCTTAGCAACTGGTCAGTGTCTATTCATGTATTGGCTCCTCCCGGTTGGCAGGATAGCACAAATAGATTTGGGACCAGGCTACAGGCTACCAGACTACCCCTCATTCTGTAAATTATTTATAGTACACGAAGGTCTCCGACATGGCACATAAAAATCACGTTGAACCAACTTGAAGGTATGTGTTGAAATTGTCTTCTAGCCTAACCTTACAATAAACTAACTATGAGTTTAATAGAATAACAGAGACAGAGAGACCTAAAGTGTTTTGATGTTGTTACATCTATTTTCTCTTGATACCTCAATCTCCCTAATAACCATCTCCTCTCCTCTCCTCTCCTCTCCTCTCCTCTCCTCTCCTCTCCTCTCCTCTCCTCTCCTCTCCTCTCCTCTCCTCTCCTCTCCTCTCCTCTCCTCTCCTCTCCTCTCCTCATGGATCAGGCTTTTGTGATCAGCCTCCTACAGGACCTACAGCTGACACAGACAGACAGACAGACAGACAGACAGACAGACAGACAGACAGACAGACAGACAGACAGACAGACAGACAGACAGACAGACAGACAGACAGAAAGGGCAGACAAAAAGGGCAGACAAACAGAAAGAAAGGGCAGGCAGGAAGGCAGGCAGGCAGGCAGACAGACAGGCAGGCAAGCAAGCAGACAGACAGACAGACACCCACAGACCTTTCGCATTACCATTGGGAGACACAGATACAGTTTAGTGTGGATTACCTGGATTACTGCACGCCGACAGTCGCCCCATACGGACTGGAACCTGCTTCCTATGAACAATGGAACAGATGCCTTTACAAATGTTTTAAGGGTTACTCCTTTTGATTGGATCCTGTTCATATTACTTTTCATTGCCTTTTCTTTTTGTCCTTTTTTTCCAATTTCTGTTTTTCTTTTTTTTTTCTTTTTTACATTGGAGTTCCAGCGACTTTTTATAAATTAACCCATTGGACACCGCTGGTTCTCCTGTTCTCGAAAAGGTAAGAATGGAATTATTGTTATTTATACAACGGGTGGGTCTAATCCTGAATGCTGATAGGTTAAAACCAGTGAATAAATTCATCCTTATTTGAATATTTTGGTAACCCGTTGTATAAAAATCTATAATTCCTTAAGTGCACCACAGTGACAGTGGACTGTTTATCTTGTCTTTCATATTACATCCTGGCATGTCTTTTATTTTTATTTTGGGGTATTTTACCCCTCCTTTTTCTCCCCAGTTTCAATCTTATCTCATCGCTGCAACTCCCCAACGAGCTCGGGAGAGACAAAGGTGGAGTCATGTGTCCTCCAGAAACATGACCCGCCTAACCGCGCTCCTTAACACCCGCCAGCTTAACACCGAATCCAGCCGCACCAATGTGTCGGAGGAAACACCGTTCAACTGACGATCGAGGTCAGCCTGCAGGCACCCGGACCGCCACAAGGAGTCGCTAGAGTGTGATGAGCCAAGTAAAGCCTCCCAGGCCAAATCCTCCCCTAACCCGGACGACGCTGGCCCAATTGTGCAACATCCTATGGGACTCCAGGCCACGGCCGGTTGTGGCACAGCCCAGGATATGAACCCGTGTCTATAGTAACGCCTTAGACCGCTGCGCCATTCGGGAGGCTAAATCCTGGCATTTCTTGATCACATCCTCCTGTTTGTACATATGAGAAGTACATTAGAGCCATTAGCAGAATCAACATTTGATTAGCAGAATCAACATTTGATTAGCAGAATCAACAGGTGAACTAAGAATCAGAATCAACTTGTTGAACTTGTTGAACTTGTTGAACTTGTTGAACTAAGCCTTGGTATCCCGTACGGGGGAAAAAACGTTGCGTAAAATGTATTTCAAATACAGGTAGATACATTTCCATCTTTGCTCAAATGCATACAAAGCCCGACAGTATTCCAGAAATGCATGGCTATAACATCTAGTCTACAGGACGGCCAAAGTGGATCCTAATTCGGCTTCTTAAATGATTCTTTAGGTATTGATCAGTGGAGAATTTTTTGGCGGGGCCACAAAGCCAAAACTTTGGCAGTGGTATAATTTTAATTGGGAATGGTGAGTAAAAAAAAAAAAGAAGAAAGTTTGATTTCATCTAATTTTAACATTCTGTCATAAAGAGCAAATATTCAACTTCATAAAAAAAGCTAGTTTTTCATCTAAAGAGGTTTAAAAAGATTTTCAGCTTAATTTAATAATGAAAAATTGTGCACTAGGCTGCTTTTATAATTGTTTTATTTTAGTTTGTATCGATTTCAACAAAATGATTACGCTCCGTGTTTTTAAAGTGTAGGTCTACCTCTACTTCCAACGAGTGATACTATACAGCCCTACAGTGGACGGTTACCAGTGGTATGGTGCATTCGTAACCAAGTGGGAAGTGGGAATTCTCCACATCTGTGAAAAATATGCCCCTCCAACTGGTAATTACTAGTTAAATCAGCCATGTATCGCCACAGGGGGAATGGAAGCTTGTTGTGTGCAGCAGGGACGGGGCAAGTGAATGTAAGATTCACACACAACAAAATAAATGACATTGTTAATACATTTCTAGCCTGTCTAACAGGGTTAAAGGGTTGATGTGTTATGCTCAACCCGCTCAGTTTTTACCCACAAAACACCAGAATTGACTATTAGATGTTAATGTTTCTTTTGAAAGAAATATATATATACAGTATATATAAAGTTTTACCGTATTGAAATAAGAGTTAAGTTCACGTAACAGAGTTGAATCACTAATCACATTAAATACATAATAAGGCCCAAACAATCAGAATTAGTTTTTCCCACAAAAGGGCTTTATTACAGACAGAAATACTCCTCAGTTTCATCAGCTGTCCGGGTACCCGTTCAATGGCAATTAAATATTTTGTCTTGCCTATTCACCCTCTGAATGGCATACATACACAATCCATGTCTCAAGGCTTAAAAATCCTTCTCCTGCTCTTTCCTGCAATCAAATTACCTAGTGGCCTCATGGGTGGAATGTTATTCATATTTTTCATAATTTCATCATTAATATAAAAAAATGACACCGAAAATCCAGTGTTTCTACGTCAAAATCGTTTTGTTATATTTCAGTCTTCTGTGATGTATATAAAGTGTAATCTTTGGATGTAAACTCAAAATGTAATACATTTCTCTATATCGGACTTGGTCCAGGTGTCTTCTCTTCTTTAAGCCCATATCAAATCAAATCAAATCAAATCAAATTTTATTAGTCACATACACATGGTTAGCAGATGTTAATGCGAGTGTAGCGAAATGCTTGTGCTTCTAGTTCCGACAATGCAGTAATAACCAACAAGTAATCTAACCTAACAATTCCACAACTACTACCTTATACACACACACAAGTGTAAAGGGATAAAGAATATGTACATAAAGATATATGAATGAGTGGTGGTATAGAACGGCATGGCAAGATGCAGTAGATGGTATAGAGTACGGTATATACATATGAGATGAGTACTGTAGGGTATGTAAACATAAAGTGGCATAGTTTAAAGTGGCTAGTGGTACATGTATTACATAAAGATGGCAAGATGCAGTAGATGATATAGAGTACAGTATATACATATGAGATGGGTAATGTAGGGTATGTAAACATTATATTAAGTGGCATTGTTTAAAGTGGCTAGTGGTACATTTTTACATAATTTCCATCAATTCCCATTTTTAAAGTGGCTGGAGTTGAGTCAGTATGTTGGCAGCGGCCGCTAAATGTTAGTGGTGGCTGTTTAACAGTCTGATGGCCTTGAGATAGAAGCTGTTTTTCAGTCTCTCGGTCCCTGCTTTGATGCACCTGTACTGACCTCGCCTTCTGGATGATAGCGGGGTGAACAGGCAGTGGCTTGGGTGGTTGTTGTCCTTGATGATCTTTATGGCCTTCCTGTGACATCGGGTGGTGTAGGTGTCCTGGAGGGCAGGTAGTTTGCCCCCGGTGGTGCGTTCTGCAGACCTCACTACCCTCTGGAGAGCCTTACGGTTGTGGGCGGAGCAGTTGCCGTACCAGGCGGTGATACAGCCCGACAGGATGCTCTCGATTGTGCATCTGTAGAAGTTTGTGAGTGCTTTTGGTGACAAGCCGAATTTCTTCAGCCTCCTGAGGTAGAAATATCCATGTGTGTGAGGTGTTTACTTTTGTTTCAAAATAGATTTGTTAAAGACTACCAGGAAACACTCTGTGTGATCCTGATTTATCTCACAGCAGTAAAAAGTTAACCTGTCTCCTCCCCTTCATCTACACTGATTGAAGTGGATGTAACAAGTGACATCAATAAGGGATCATAGCTTTCACCTGGATTCACCTGGTCAGTCTATGTCATGGAAAGAGCAGGTGTTCTTAATGTTTTGTACACTCAGTGTATATATATAAGTACTGAGGGAACTAATGTACACGTATTTATTGTTGCAGATGCGATCACCGTGGGGACAGGTAAAGTGTTAAGATCATATGTGTTGACCACCAGAACAACCTGCTGTTTTAGTTCATCGATCACTACTGGACTGGATAGTAAAGACTGTCGTTGAAGCCAAGAACTGACCAGATGGTGAGTCCATGTTTCTATTGTGTAAATATGTCATGTACAGCCTCCCTCCCTCTGTCTGTTACTTTCTCATTCTTCCTCCCTCTTTCCATCTGTAGGCTACAGTACAGTTGGCCTGTATGACTACAGTACAGTTGGCCTGTATGACTACAGTACAGTTGGTCTGTATGACTACAGTACAGTTGGTCTGTATGACTACAGTACAGTTGGTCTGTATGACTACAGTACAGTTGGTCTGTATGACTACAGTACAGTTGGCCTGTATGACTACAGTACAGTTGGCCTGTATGACTACAGTACAGTTGGTCTGTATGACTACAGTACAGTTGGTCTGTATGACTACAGTACAGTTGGCCTGTATGACTACAGTACAGTTGGTCTGTATGACTACAGTACAGTTGGTCTGTATGACTACAGTACAGTTGGTCTGTATGACTACAGTACAGTTGGTCTGTATGACTACAGTACAGTTGGTCTGTATGACTACAGTACAGTTGGCCTGTATGACTACAGTACAGTTGGCCTGTATGACTACAGTACAGTTGGTCTGTATGACTACAGTACAGTTGGTCTCTATGACTACAGTACAGTTGGTCTGTATGACTACAGTACAGTTGGCCTGTATGACTACAGTACAGTTGGCCTGTATGACTACAGTACAGTTGGTCTGTATGACTACAGTACAGTTGGTCTGTATGACTACAGTACAGTTGGTCTGTATGACTACAGTACAGTTGGTCTGTATGACTACAGTACAGTTGGTCTGTATGACTACAGTACAGTTGGTCTGTATGACTACAGTACAGTTGGCCTGTATGACTACAGTACAGTTGGTCTGTATGACTACAGTACAGTTGGTCTGTATGACTACAGTACAGTTGGTCTGTATGACTACAGTACAGTTGGCCTGTATGACTACAGTACAGTTGGTCTGTATGACTACAGTACAGTTGGTCTGTATGACTACAGTACAGTTGGCCTGTATGACTACAGTACAGTTGGTCTGTATGACTACAGTACAGTTGGTCTGTATGACTACAGTACAGTTGGTCTGTATGACTACAGTACAGTTGGTCTGTATGACTACAGTACAGTTGGTCTGTATGACTACAGTACAGTTGGTCTGTATGACTACAGTACAGTTGGCCTGTATGACTACAGTACAGTTGGCCTGTATGACTACAGTACAGTTGGTCTGTATGACTACAGTACAGTTGGTCTCTATGACTACAGTACAGTTGGTCTGTATGACTACAGTACAGTTGGCCTGTATGACTACAGTACAGTTGGCCTGTATGACTACAGTACAGTTGGTCTGTATGACTACAGTACAGTTGGTCTGTATGACTACAGTACAGTTGGTCTGTATGACTACAGTACAGTTGGTCTGTATGACTACAGTACAGTTGGCCTGTATGACTACAGTACAGTTGGCCTGTATGACTACAGTACAGTTGGTCTGTATGACTACAGTACAGTTGGTCTCTATGACTACAGTACAGTTGGTCTGTATGACTACAGTACAGTTGGCCTGTATGACTACAGTACAGTTGGCCTGTATGACTACAGTACAGTTGGTCTGTATGACTACAGTACAGTTGGTCTGTATGACTACAGTACAGTTGGTCTGTATGACTACAGTACAGTTGGTCTCTATGACTACAGTACAGTTGGTCTGTATGACTACAGTACAGTTGGCCTGTATGACTACAGTACAGTTGGCCTGTATGACTACAGTACAGTTGGTCTGTATGACTACAGTACAGTTGGTCTGTATGACTACAGTACAGTTGGTCTGTATGACTACAGTACAGTTGGTCTGTATGACTACAGTACAGTTGGCCTGTATGACTCATAGCGTCCTTCCATTTTTGACCAACAACAGGACGTTGAGTGTCAGCGCTGGACCAACAACCAATCCGATGAGTGCCACTGTACTGACAACCAATCAGAAGAGTGTGACTGGACGGACAACCAATCGGATGAAGTGGAGAGTTGCACCGAGGAGTTGGAGGAGTTCTTATGCGAAATCCATGTAATAATGTTCATACAGTAGCTCTCAATGGAGCTGTATGGGTCGATGTACAGTAGCTCTCAATGGAGCTGTATGGGCTGATGTACAGTAGCTCTCAATGGAGCTGTATGGGCTGATGTACAGTAGCTCTCAATGGAGCTGTATGGACTGATGTACAGTAGCTCTCAATGGAGCTGTATGGGCTGATTTACAGTAGCTCTCAATGGAGCTGTATGGGTCGATGTACAGTAGCTCTCAATGGAGCTGTATGGGTCGATGTACAGTAGCTCTCAATGGAGCTGTATGGGTTGATGTACAGTAGCTCTCAATGGAGCTGTATGGGTCGATGTACAGTAGCTCTCAATGGAGCTATATGGGCTGATGTACAGTAGCTCTCAATGGAGCTGTATGGACTGATGTACAGTAGCTCTCAATGGAGCTGTATGGGCTGATTTACAGTAGCTCTCAATGGAGCTGTATGGGTCGATGTACAGTAGCTCTCAATGGAGCTGTATGGGTCGATGTACAGTAGCTCTCAATGGAGCTGTATGGGTTGATGTACAGTAGCTCTCAATGGAGCTGTATGGGTCGATGTACAGTAGCTCTCAATGGAGCTGTATGGGCTGATGTACAGTAGCTCTCAATGGAGCTGTATGGACTGATGTACAGTAGCTCTCAATGGAGCTGTATGGGTCGATGTACAGTAGCTCTCAATGGAGCTGTATGGGCTGATGTACAGTAGCTCTCAATGGAGCTGTATGGGTCGATGTACAGTAGCTCTCAATTGAGCTGTATGGGCTGATGTACAGTAGCTCTCAATGGAGCTGTATGGGTCGATGTACAGTAGCTCTCAATGGAGCTGTATGGGTCGATGTACAGTAGCTCTCAATGGAGCTGTATGGGCTGATGTACAGTAGCTCTCAATGGAGCTGTATGGGTTGATGTACAGTAGCTCTCAATGGAGCTGTATGGGTCGATGTACAGTAGCTCTCAATGGAGCTGTATGGGCTGATGTACAGTAGCTCTCAATGGAGCTGTATGGGCTGATGTACAGTAGCTCTCAATGGAGCTGTATGGGCTGATGTACCAGAGCCGTGAAAAAGTATTTGTCCCTTTTCTGATTTTCTCTATTTTTGTATATTTCTGATACTGAATGTTGTCAGATCTTCAACCAAAACCTAATATTAGATAAAGGGAACCTGAGTTTACGAATAACAACAACAACAAAAGATACTTATTTAATTACCAAAGTTATGCAACACCCCATTCCCCTGTGTGAGAACGTTATAATGCCCCCTTACGCTCAATAACTGGTTGTTCCACATTTACCTGTAATGAGTGGTTTTCGCCAGACATAATGGGACCCATCTCGTCCTTAAAGTTGACTCCTGTTTGTCAAAAATCACCTGGATGATCATCAAGACTCTTGGAAGAATGTTCTATGGACAGATGAGTCAAAGGGATAACGTTATGGACGACACAGGTCCCATTATGCCTGGTGAAAACCAAACACTGCATTCCACAGTAAGATTAGTATTTTTTTTTAATTGTACCTTTTAATTTAACTAGGCAAGTCAGTTATGAACAAATTCTTATTTACAATGACGGCCTAGGAACAGTGGGTTAACTGCCTTGTTCAGGGGAAGAACGACAGATTTTTACCTTGTCAGCTCCGGGGATTTTGATCTTGCAACCTTCCAGTTACTAGTCCAACGCTTTAACCACTAAGCTACCTGCTGCCCCTAACGGCACCTGCCACCTCATACCAACGGTCAAGCATGGGGGTGGTAGTGTGATGGTTTGGGGATGCTTTGCTGCCTCAGGACATGGATGACTTGCCTTAATAGAAGGAACCATGAATTCTGCTCTGTATCAGATAATTCAACAGGAGAATGTCAGCCCATCCGTCTGTGAGCTGACGCTGGAGTGCAGCTGGGTCATGCAGCAAGACAATGATCCAAAACACACAATCAAGTCTACATGAAAATGACTAATAAGCAACACATTTGAAGATTTGGAACGGCCTAGTTAAAGTCCACACCTAATCCCAATTGAGATGTTGTGTGAGGATTTGAAACAAGCAGTTCATGCTTGAAAACCCACAAATGTCACAGAGTTTGAACAGTTCTGCATGGAAGAGCGGGTTAAAATTCCTCCACAGCGATGTGAGAGACAACTACAGGAAGTGTTTGGTTGGAGTCATTGCAGCTAAAGATGACACAGCCAGTTATTGAGTGTAAAGATGACACAACCAGTTATTGAGTGTAAAGATGACACAACCAGTTATTGAGTGTAAAGATGACACAGCCAGTTATTGAGTGTAAAGATGACACAGCCAGTTATTGAGTGTAAAGATGACACAGCCAGTTATTGAATGTAAAGATGACACAGCCAGTTATTGAGTGTAAAGATGACACAGCCAGTTATTGAGTGTAAAGATGACACAGCCAGTTATTGAGTGTAAAGATGACACAGCCAGTTATTGAGTGTAAAGATGACACAGCCAGTTATTGAGTGTAAAGATGACACAGCCAGTTATTGAGTGTAAAGATGACACAACCAGTTATTGAGTGTAAAGATGACACAGCCAGTTATTGAGTGTAAAGATGACACAGCCAGTTATTGAGTGTAAAGATGACACAACCAGTTATTGAGTGTAAAGATGACACAACCAGTTATTGAGTGTAAAGATGACACAGCCAGTTATTGAGTGTAAAGATGACACAGACAGTTATTGAGTGTAAAGATGACACAACCAGTTATTGAGTGTAAAGATGACACAGCCAGTTATTGAGTGTAAAGATGACACAGACAGTTATTGAGTGTAAAGATGACACAGCCAGTTATTGAGTGTAAAGATGACACAGCCAGCTATTGAGTGTAAAGATGACACAACCAGTTATTGAGTGTAAAGATGACACAGCCAGTTATTGAGTGTAAAGATGACACAACCAGTTATTGAGTGTAAAGATGACACAACCAGTTATTGAGTGTAAAGATGACACAGTCAGTTATTGAGTGTAAAGATGACACAGCCAGTTATTGAGTGTAAAGATGACACAGCCAGTTATTGAGTGTAAAGATGACACAGCCAGTTATTGAGTGTAAAGGGCAACTGTGTAAAGGGCAACTACTTTTTTTCACACAGGGAGAATTGGGTATTGTATAGCTTCGTGAAATGAATGAAATAAGTATGTAATTGTTGTGTTATTTGTTCACTCTGGCTCCCTTTATATAATATTAGGTTTTGGTTGAAGATCTGATAACATTCAGTATCAGAAATATGTAAAGTAGAGAAGATTAGAAAGGAGGCAATTCCCAGAGACTCAAAGCAACTTTGCTGGTACAAGGTGTGTGTAGAGTGTAAATCCTTGGCCCTGAATGGTTCTATCTGTGTGTTATGACTCTCACCGTGTGGGGCTCTGAATGGTTCTAGCTGTGTGTTGTGACTCTCACCGTGTGGGGCTCTGAATGGTTCTATCTATGTGTTGTGACTCTCACCGTGTGGGGCTCTGAATGGTTCTATCTGTGTGTTGTGACTCTCACCGTGTGGGGCTCTGAATGGTTCTATCTATGTGTTGTGACTCTCACCGTGTGGGGCTCTGAATGGTTCTATCTGTGTGTTGTGACTCTCACTGTGTGGGGCTCTGAATGGTTCTATCTATGTGTTGTGACTCTCACTGTGTGGGGATTAGGAATGATTCACGGAGAGCAAGGCTAACATACAGCTCCATTAACCAGCTGATCCTACAGTACAGCCCCTTGACTCCATTAACCAGCTGATCCTACAGTACAGCCCCTTGACTCCATTAACCAGCTGATCCTACAGTACAGCCCCTTGACTCCATTAACCAGCTGATCCTACAGTACAGCCCCTTGACTCCATTAGCCAGCTGATCCTACAGTACAGCCCCTTGACTCCATTAACCAGCTGATCCTACAGTACAGCCCCTTGACTCCATTAACCAGCTGATCCTACAGTACAGCCCCTTGACTCCATTAGCCAGCTGATCCTACAGTACAGCCCCTTGACTCCATTAGCCAGCTGATCCTACAGTACAGCCCCTTGACTCCATTAACCAGCTGATCCTACAGTACAGCCCCTTGACTCCATTAACCAGCTGATCCTACAGTACAGCCCCTTGACTCCATTAACCAGCTGATCCTACAGTTGTACTCTCTGTTGTACTTCCTGCTGTACTCTCTGTTGTACTTCCTGTTGTATTTGATGGTATGTATAATATAATGCCTAGTATAATATTCTATTTTACTCTCTGTGATGGCCATCTGGTTTTGTCCGTTAGGTAAATATGTTGTGTGTGGTTGTGTGTCAATGTTGTGGTGTTAACTGGTTATTTTCTCTCTCTCTCTCTCGCTCTCTGTTCTTTTTGAAGCTATTCTGTCTAGTACTGTTTAATCCTGAGTTTAAGGTAGTTAACTAACAGGGTTTGTCTCTAAGGTACATGTGTTGTTGTCTCTCTCTCTGTAGGAGGGCTGTGCTACTGACCTCTACAGACATCCTCAGCTGGACATGGACATAGATTCGGTGAAGGCCATCTACGCTGACACGGCTGTCTCCGTCAGGTACGACCAGTTACATAGAAACCTTGGTTTGCTTCACTTACCGACAGAGATAGTAGGATGTGGTTTGAGTTAACGGGGCCACAATGGGAAGGCATCTGCTTGTTATCATTTCACACGTATGGAAAAGTACGAAAGAGTACGAAAATACACAGATGTGTGGATAAGAACGTCTGCTAAATGACTAGAGTGTAAATGACTCATGACTTCCTGTCTTCTTCTTCCTCCTCTCCAGAGAGCATGGGTCCATTGACGATGTGGACGTTGACATGCTAATCAATGTCAGCTTCCTGGATGTGAGTCGACTACACTACCCACCATGATCACGATATGTATCACATACAAGTATATATTTTAAGTTCTATAGGATGTCCCTGAGGATCTTCCCATGTTGATGTCCCTGAGGATCTTCCCATGTTGATGTCCCTGAGGATCTTCCCATGTTGATGTCCCTGAGAATCTTCCCATGTTGATGTCCCTGAGGATCTTGCCATGTTGATGTCCCTGAGGATCTTCCCATGTTGATGTCCCTGAGGATCTTGCCATGTTGATGTCCCTGAGGATCTTCCCATGTTGTCGAGGATGTCCCTGGGGATCTTCCCATGTTGATGTCCCTGAGGATCTTCCCTTGTTGTCTAGGATGTCCCTGGGGATCTTCACATGTTGTCGAGGATGTCTCTGGGGATCTTCCCATGTTGATGTACCTGAGGATCTTCCCATGTTGATGTCCCTGGGGATCTTCCCTTGTTGTCTAGGATGTCCCTGAGGATCTTCCCTTGTTGATGTCCCTGAGGATCTTCCCATGTTGTCTAGGATGTCCCTGGGATCTTCCCATGTTGATGTCCTTGGGGATCTTCCCATGTTGTCTAGGATGTCCCTGGGGATCTTCCCATGTTGTCTAGGATGTCCCTGAGGATCTTCCCATGTTGATGTCCCTGGGGATCTTCCCATGTTGTCTAGGTTGTCCCTGAGGATCTTCCCTTGTTGATGTCCCTGGGGATCTTCCCATGTTGATGTCCCTGAGGATCTTCTCATGTTGATGTCCCTGGGGATCTTCCCATGTTGATGTCCCTGAGGATCTTCCCTTGTTGATGTACCTGGGGATCTTCATGTTGATGTCCCTGAAGATCTTCTCATGTTGATGTCCCTGGGGATCTTCCCATGTTGATGTCCTTGGGGATCTTCCCATGTTGTCTAGGATGTCCCTGGGGATCTTCCCATGTTGATGTCCTTGGGGATCTTCCCATGTTGTCTAGGATGTCCCTGATGATCTTCCCATGTTGTCTAGGATGTCCCTGGGGATCTTCCCATGTTGATGTCCTTGGGGATCTTCCCATGTTGTCTAGGATGTCCCTGAGGATCTTCCCTTGTTGATGTCCCTGGGGATCTTCCCATGTTGATGTCCCTGAGGATCTTCCCATGTTGATTTCCCTGAGGATCTTCTCATGTTGATGTCCCTGGGGATTTTCTCATGTTATCTAGGATGTCCCTGAGGATCTTTCCATGTTTCTGACACAGTTTGCTGTCTTGTCTCCAGGATGAAGTAGCCAGGGCCTGGAAGATCATCCCAACAGAGCCTATTATTGTCCGGCTGCGCTTCTCTCTGTCCCAATACCTGAATGGGCCAGCACCCTCTGTGGAGGTGTTCCAACCTTCTAACAGAGAAGGATTCAGCCTGGGACTACAGCTGCAGAAGTGAGCATCATAAGACTCTGACTATAGACCTAGAGTTCTATTCTGGTCTAGTTAGTCTAAACTAGATAAGTCTAGTTAGTCGAGATTAGTCTAGTCGAGATTAGTCTAGTCTAGATTAGTCTAGTCTAGTCTAGATTAGTCTAGTCTAGTCGAGTTTAGATTAGTCTAGTTTAGATTAGTCTAGTCTAGATTAGTTTAGATTAGTCTAGTTTAGTCTATATCTCACCAACACAGTAGAAGTGTCATTTTCTGCTCAAACTGTTCACTGGAAAGCATTATAACTACGCTATTATACATGCTATAATATCTGTCTGGAAGGACTATTGTTATGTCCCAAGGGAACATTTAGGCAGGGCTACCCGACCCCCCCCTCCCCTCAAATCACCTCTGCTACATAGGTTTTAATATTAAAACTACTAAGAATGTGAAAAGATAAATCAATGGAGGCAATGGAGTGGACAGAACAAAAAGCAAAGCAATGGACGTGAGTGACCTCTCTCTCTCTCTCCCCCCCCCCCCCCCTCTCTCTCTCTCCCTCTTCCTCCTCCTCTCTCTCTCAGGATCATCTCTAGCTTTGTGTCCCAGCAGTGGAAGTACCTGAGTAATGAAACCCTCACGGCCCAACAGAAGACCAGACACACTTGGTTCAAACCTGGAGGAACCATCAAGAGGTTCAGGGCTGGACTCAGCATCCTCTCACCCATGTCCAAGTACACTGCTGCAGTCCACACTCAGCCTTAGTGCACTTCTGTATCGTTAGCCTAGTGGTGTATTCTGAATAGGTTTAAGCAATATTTACATTTACATTTAAGTCATTTAGCAGACGCTCTTATCCAGAGCGACTTACAAATTGGTGCATTCACCTTATGATATCCAGTGGAACAACCACTTTACAATAGTGCATCTAACTCTTTTAAGGGGGGGGGGTTAGAAGGATTACTTTATCCTATCCTAGGTATTCCTTAAAGAGGTGGGGTTTCAGGTGTCTCCGGAAGGTGGTGATTGACTCCGCTGATACGCAATATGGCATCAATTCCACCCAAACTATTAGAAGGCAAGGTGAAGGAATTACCAAATTTCACAAACCTATCAAATCCTCAGATATACAAGAGTGGTTAATGTCAGGTCTAAGGATTGTTTCTCCATAGGCTTGTAGTTTCATGGATCTTTCGTTCTCAGTGTCATCACAATCTCTGCTCCTTTCCCTGTGTGACCCAGGTCCAGTGGCCAGGAGCATGTTCTGAAGGTGAAGATGATTGGACCGGAGCTGAAAGTCAATCGCCTTATGAATCGGACAATGGCTTACACCATCAAGAACACCAGAGGAGAACTCCTCACGTACACAACTAATGGCAAGGTATAGTCAGGACCTATCCTCAGCTATCCTCAACTACCTACCTAGTATGGCCAGGACCTATCCTCAGCTATCCTCAACTACCTACCTAGTATGGCCAGGACCTATCATCAGCTATCCTCAACTACCTACCTAGTATGGCCACGACCTATATAATGCTTTTGGTTCCAGGTAAGACCCTTTTTGGTTCTAGGTAGAACCCTTCTAAGTTCCATGTAGAACCCTCTGTGGAAAGGGTTCTACATGGAACCCAAAAGGGTTCTACCTGGAACCAAAAGCGTTCTGGAACCAAAAAGGGTTATTCTAAGGGTTCTCCTATTGGGACAGCCAAAGAACCCTTTTAGGTTATAGATAGAAAAAAAGGTGCTAAGAGTGCAGGTCTCATTAATGCCATGTTAGCCTGGTTTCTGTACTCCTATGATTGATGTGGCAACAAAACACAAATAAATCCAGAACCGAGCTAATGCCATATATGGTTACTAAAATGCTTGAAATTGTTGTAACTTGTTTGCGTATTTGCTCATTCAAATGAGCCATCTTCAGTGTCAACATTATTTTCTCATGTTTTGGTTTCTATCCATCCATGTGACATCATGTCCTCTCTTCTCTCCTCAGAGGGTGGCGGTGTCTGCTGTCAAGTCTCCGGCTCACATCACAACTAAACAGCTGATTGAGCTGCTGTTCTCATCCCAAGCCTTTACTCACTGCAAATCAGCCCCCACCCTGCAACATGGGTTCTTAGTACAGGTAAGGACTAATAACTTTGCCCTTACTGACATAACATGCAAATTTAGTGAATTTTATATTTTTTACCTTTATTTAACTAGGCAAGTCAGTTAAGAACAAATTCTTATTTTCAATGATGTCATACTGGGGAACAGTGGGTTAACTGCCTTGTTCAGGGACAGAAAGACAGATTTTTGCCTTGTCAGCTCGGGGATTCAATCTAGCAACCATTCGGTTAATAGTCCAAAGCTCCAACCACTAGGCTACCTGCCGCCTCTACACTCTAACCACTAGGCTACCTGGCTCCCCAGTGAGTGATTGATGTAATGGGCTCTTGTTGAAACTTTGTTGAGAGCATTTATACAGTATCCAGGTTAATATCAGGTTTTAAACAGTATCCTGGTTAATTTCAGGTTTTATACAGTATCCAGGTTAATCTCGTGTTTTATACAGTTGCCTGGTTAATCTCAGGTTTAAACAGTATCCAGGTTAGTCTCAGTTTTTATACAGTATCCAGGTTAATCTCAGGTTTAAACAGTATCCAGGTTAATTTCAGGTTTAAACAGTATCCAGGTTAGTCTCAGGTTTAAACAGTATCCAGGTTAATCTCAGGTTTAAACAGTATCCAGGTTAATCTCAGGTTTAAACAGTATCCAGGTTAGTCTCAGTTTTTATACAGTATCCAGGTTAATCTCAGTTTTTATACAGTATCCAGGTTAATCTCAGGTTTTAAACAGTATCCAGGTTAATCTCAGGTTTAAACAGTATCCAGGTTAATTTCAGGTTTAAACAGTATCCAGGTTAATCTCAGGTTTTAAACAGTATCCAGGTTAATCTCAGGTTTTAAACAGTGTCCAGGTTAATCTCGTTTTGCCATACGGCAAAAACAAAACCTTGAACGGCTTGAGGCAAGTCTATTTTTCAGATGTGTTTTTTTCTGAGGCAGAAATATAACTACAGTAACTGGGGATATGATTGTTTTCTCATCTGCTATAGTAATACGTCATAACATTGACTGATTCCCTTCTGTGTGGATTGTAGGTAATGAAATACGCAGAACGGAGGATCCCCACTCTGAATGAATACTGTGTGGTCTGTGACGAACGACACGTCTTTCAATACGCCTCTATGTTGAAGGTATGCTCTCTTAAAACGTTTGTTATTTAGTCCGGATAATTCTGAGACATGATTAGGCGACAATACATGCTTACTACAACCACATAACAAGGAATTATACATGCAGTATATAAGTAAAGTGATATCAAATATTCTGTTAACTGGATGGCTTTACTACAGAAATATAGTAGTTACTATAATAGTTGGATTTTCTCTGAGTGTTTACAGCCTGCAGTGTGTAGCAGGGAACTGTGTGTGTTTACAGCCTGCAGTGTGTAGCAGGGAACTGTGTGTGTTTACAGCCTGCAGTGTGTAGCAGGGAACTGTGTGTGTTTACAGCCTGCAGTGTGTAGCAGGGAACTGTGTTTGTTTACAGCCTGCAGTGTGTAGCAGGGAACTGTGTGTGTTTACAGCCTGCAGTGTGTAAGCAGGGAACTGTGTGTGTTTACAGCCTGCAGTGTGTAGCAGGGAACTGTGTGTGTTTACAGTCTGCAGTGTGTAAGCAGGGAACTGTGTTTGTTTACAGCCTGCAGTGTGTAGCAGGGAACTGTGTTTGTTTACAGCCTGCAGTGTGTAGCAGGGAACTGTGTGTGTTTACAGCCTGCAGTGTGTAAGCAGGGAACTGTGTGTGTTTACAGCCTGCAGTGTGTAGCAGGGAACTGTGTGTGTTTACAGTCTGCAGTGTGTAAGCAGGGAACTGTGTTTGTTTACAGCCTGCAGTGTGTAGCAGGGAACTGTGTGTGTTTACAGCCTGCAGTGTGTAGCAGGGAACTGTGTGTGTTTACAGTCTGCAGTGTGTAAGCAGGGAACTGTGTGTGTTTACAGCCTGCAGTGTGTAGCAGGGAACTGTGTGTGTTTACAGCCTGCAGTGTGTAGCAGGGAACTGTGTGTGTTTACAGCCTGCAGTGTGTAGCAGGGAACTGTGTGTTTTTACAGCCTGCAGTGTGTAGCAGGGAACTGTGTTTGTTTACAGCCTGCAGTGTGTAGCAGGGAACTGTGTGTGTTTACAGCCTGCAGTGTGTAGCAGGGAACTGTGCGTGTTTTCTTTCTACACCTTGGGAGTGATGGCAGGAGCTGCAGAGGAGGTGTCGAATGGAGCAGAGGTAAGACACATATACACAAACACACGCACACACACACATTCACAGACACATTGACACACACACACACACACACACACACACACACACACACACACACACACACACACACACACACACACACACACACACACACACACACACACACAGTGATTATAACTACCTTACTGGGTTTTGACCTCCAGGTAGTGGACTTGTTGGTAGCCATGTGCCGGGCAGCTCTGGAGTCCTCCCGAAAGAGCATCATCTTCGAGCCATACCCCTCTGTGGTCGACCCGTACAACCCCAAGTCTCTGGCCTTCAGTCCCAAGGTACTGTGGTCGACCCGTACAACCCCAAGTCCCTGGCCTTCAGTCCCAAGGTACTGTGGTCGACCCACACAACCCCAAGTCTCTGGCCTTCAGTCCCAAGGTACTGTGGTCGACCCGTAAAACCCCAAGTCCCTGGTCTTTAGTCCCAAGGTACTGTGGTCGACCCGTACAACCCCAAGTCCCTGGTCTTTAGTCCCAAGGTACTGTGGTCGACCCGTACAACCCCAAGTCCCTGGTCTTTAGTCCCAAGGTACTGTGGTCGACCCGTACAACCCCAAGTCCCTGGTCTTTAGTCCCAAGGTACTGTGGTCGACCCGTACAACCCCAAGTCCCTGGTCTTTAGTCCCAAGGTACTGTGGTCGACCCGTACAACCCCAAGTCCCTGGTCTTTAGTCCCAAGGTACTGTGGTCGACCCGTACAACCCCAAGTCTCTGGTCTTTAGTTCCAAGGTACTGGACTAGCACGCTGTTCAGGCCACATGAACTCATCAACTCACTGCATTATTTGATGTAGTCAGCGGTGTGAGACCTGGCAGATAAAGCAGACTTTACAGTGGTGTGAGACCTGGCTGATAAATCAGACTTTACAGCGGTGTGAGACCTGGCTGATAAATCAGACTTTACAGTGGTGTGAGACCTGGCTGATAAATAAGACTTTACAGCGGTGTGAGACCTGGCTGATAAATCAGACTTTACGGTGGTGTGAGACCTGGCTGATAAATCAGACTTTACAGCGGTGTGAGACCTGGCTGATAAATCAGACTTTACAGTGGTGTGCGACCTGGCTGATAAATCAGACTTTACAGTGGTGTGAGACCTGGCTGATAAATCAGACTTTACAGCGGTGTGAGACCTGGCTGATAAATCAGACTTTACAGTGGTGTGAGACCTGGCTGATAAATCAGACTTTACAGCGGTGTGAGACCTGGCTGATAAATCAGACTTTACAGTGGTGTGAGACCTGGCTGATAAATCAGACTTTACAGCGGTGTGAGACCTGGCTGATAAATCAGACTTTACAGTGGTGTGAGACCTGGCTGATAAATCAGACTTTACAGCGGTGTGAGACCTGGCTGATAAATCAGACTTTACAGTGGTGTGAGACCTGGCTGATAAATCAGACTTTACAGCGGTGTGAGACCTGGCTGATAAATCAGACTTTACAACGGTGTGAGACCTGGCTGATAAATCAGACTTTACAGCGGTGTGAGACCTGGCTGATAAATCAGACTTTACAGTGGTGTGAGACCTGGCTGATAAATCAGACTTTACAGTGGTGTGAGACCTGGCTGATAAATCAGACTTTACAGTGGTGTGAGACCTGGCTGATAAATCAGACTTTACAGCGGTGTGAGACCTGGCTGATAAATCAGACTTTACAGTGGTGTGAGACCTGGCTGATAAATCAGACTTTACAGTGGTGTGAGACCTGGCTGATAAATCAGACTTTACAGCGGTGTGAGACCTGGCTGATAAATCAGACTTTACAGTGGTGTGAGACCTGGCTGATAAATCAGACTTTACAGCGTTGTGAGACCTGGCTGATAAATCAGACTTTACCGTGGTGTGAGACCTGGCTGATAAATCAGACTTTACAGCGGTGTGAGACCTGGCTGATAAATCAGACTTTACAGTGGTGTGCGACCTGGCTGATAAATCAGACTTTACAGTGGTGTGCGACCTGGCTGATAAATCAGACTTTACAGTGGTGTGCGACCTGGCTGATAAATCAGACTTTACAGTGGTGTGCGACCTGGCTGATAAATCAGACTTTACAGTGGTGTGCGACCTGGCTGATAAATCAGACTTTACAGAGGTGTGCGACCTGGCTGATAAATCAGACTTTACAGCGGTGTGAGACCTGGCTGATAAATCAGACTTTAGTATCTCTTACAGGTCTTCCTTTTTACTGAAGCTAACCTGTATGACGTGTTTTCTTCCGTCACAGAAGAAGAGCTACGATCGACTGCAGAAAGCTCTGGACAGCATCATGACCATCAGGGAGATGACCCAGGTGACTAACGCAAGCAATGAAATCATACATTCAAACTTTTTTTCAAATGTCTCTTCATTTACCGACTCATTCACTTACTATGTATGATAGCTAACTTTTTTTTTTTCAGGGTCCGTATTCATCAATCAAGAAACAGATGGACACCATAGATCCTCTTGCTCACCCTCTGCTGCAATGGATCACATCAAGCAACAGATCACATATTGTCAAGCTACCGCTGAACAGGGTACGCTGGGACAATACCGCTGTTCATTCACTTTCTGGAGGTAGCAGCTGATAATATGTGGAAGACTGTTAAAAAAAAAAAAAAAAAAGGCTGTCAGTGCCTAGTTTTTTTGTAATCAGTGGTTCTCAACTTTTTGGGGTTACTGTACCCAGGGGCGCAACTGTGATTTTAGAAGTGAGGGGGACATAACTTAAAAAATATATATTTTTTCTTCTTTTATTTAGTCGGATAAACAATCTAAACATCCTACCCGACCGCTCGGAGGTGTCTGCATGGTCCTAAAGCACACCGTCGCCTCGTTTTGTATCACATTCCAATGAGAAAACTGGGGGGGACAAAAAATGCAATTTCAGAATGTGGGGTGGGGGGGACATGTCCCCAGTGAAAGTTGCTCCCCTGACTGTACTCCAGTCACATTTTGTTCTCTATTTTCGTTCCGCCACCTATATAGCAACTGAAGTTCATGCACACTCCACATCAGTTCCTGTTGACCAGCAGCCCTCCTGCTAAAGAAGCACGCTTCCGGGTCGCTAGGAAACTATATGGCAGCACCTTCGCATTCCAGTAAGTCTCTCACTCACACACACACACATACACACAACATTCTAGAGTCACTCGAACATCTCTGTCATTCTGTTTCTCCAGTGGTTCCCACATAGAGAACTGGCATTCTATTCTGAGAAATGGACTTGTCAATGCCTCATGCACAAAACTGCAGGTATGTAACGCTCAAAGTAACAAACGCATTAATTTCTAAAATGTAATCTTAGATAATTGTACCAAGGGACAACAATTTTAGATCTCCTGTCTATCTGATATGGTAGTCTTTTAAAACGTTTATTTTTTATTTTTTAAAAGCAATTTTTCCTTCAACTCTGATAAAATGGTTACCTTCAGTTCACCCTTTGTTCAAATGTCCTGTACAAGCTGCATGGTGCTGCGTATGGGAAGGGTATCTACCTGAGTCCTGTCTCTAGCGTCTCATATGGATACTCAGGAATGGGTAAAGGACAGCACCACGTGACCACCAAACAGGAGCTGGTCAAACGTTACAACCGCATCAACACCATACAACAGGTATTTTTATTTTTTTTTACATCTGAAGACATTGACATACTGTACAACAAAACACACTGCTGGAACATAATTACATACAGGCACATCTAAGTAAAGAAATGATTTTGTTCCAAGTTATATTGAATGTGTTTTACAGTAACTCTTTGTCCTTCCAGGAAAGACACGGCCAGTCCAGGTTTCTTCAGAGCAGGAATTTAAACTGCATCGCACTTTGTGAAGGTACAGAACGCAATCCTTTCACCTTCCAGTACAACTTATCATTATCAAAATAAACAGACATGACTGTCCTGCATTTGTGGCCTGAAGCTTATTTGGTTGGTCTATAAATCAGGTTTTTCCCAATACTCTGTCGTGGAGCCCCCCCCCCCCCCCCCCCTGAGTGCACGTGTTTCATTTTGCATTAGAACTATACAAGCAGATTCAAATAATTAAAGCTTGATGTTTAGTTGGTTATTTGGGAGAAAAACTAAACGTTCACCGGAGGGGGGACCCTCAGGACCGAGTTTGGGAAACCATGGGCTATATAATGTTTAAAGCAATCGATTGACTGATAGATTGATTGATTATTGTTTCCTCAGTGATAACATCAAAGGACCTTCAGAAACATGGGGACACGTGGGTGTGTCCAATATCCGACCACGTCTGTACAAGATTCTTCTTCGTGTGAGTATGAAGCTTCAGTAAACTAAAACACGAAAACAAAATCCCCTTTCACTGACCTTTCATTGACCTTTCACTGACCTTTCAATCACCTTTCAATCCCTTTTCAATCCCTTTTCACTGACCTTTCAAGCCCATTTCACTGACCTTTCAATCCCATTTCACTGACCTTTCAATCACCTTTCACTGACCTTTCACTGACCTTTCAATCACCTTTCAATCCCTTTTCAATCCCCTTTCACTGACCTTTCAAGCCCATTTCACTGACCTTTCAATCACCTTTCAATCACCTTTCAATCCCTTTTCAATCCCTTTTCAATCCCATTTCACTGACCTTTCAATCCCATTTCACTGACCTTTCAACCCCATTTCACTGACCTTTCAATCCCATTTCACGGACCTTTCAATCCCATTTCACTGACCTTTCAATCCCATTTCACTGACCTTTCAACCCCATTTCACGGACCTTTCAATCCCATTTCACTGACCTTTCAATCCCATTTCACTGACCTTTCAATCCCATTTCACTGACCTTTCAATCCCATTTCACGGACCTTTCAATCCCATTTCACTGACCTTTCAATCCCATTTCACTGACCTTTCAATCCCATTTCACTGACCTCTCAATCCCATTTCACTGACCTTTCAATCCCATTTCACTGACCTTTCAATCCCATTTCAGTGACCTTTCAATCCCATTTCACGGACCTTTCAATCCCATTTCACTGACCTTTCAATCCCATTTCAGTGACCTTTCAATCCCATTTCACTGACCTTTCAATTCCATTTCACTGACCTTTCAATCCCATTTCACTGACCTTTCAATCCCATTTCACTGACCTTTCAATCCCCTTTCACTGACCTTTCAATCCCATTTCACTGACCTTTCAATCCCATTTCACTGACCTTTCAATCCCATTTCACTGACCTTTCACTGACCTTTCAATCACCTTTCACTGACCTTTCAATCACCTTTCACTGACCTTTCACTGAAACACAACACAGCTAGTAGGACTACATACAGTACATCAGGGTTGTGTTTATTAGACACCAAATGAAAGAAAACAGACTGAAACAGGGAGCGACTACCATGACTTGTCCAAAAACACATTTTCTGTTTAAAAATGTTTCGTGCCCTAATGAACACAACCCAAAATCTCTACCTCTCTCTATCTCTCTCTCCCTCTCTTTAGGTATGAGAATGGCACGGTGGGAGATGCCGACATCAACACCCAGGACATAAGGATTGAGCAAGAGATAATACGGGTGATTGGGACTAAGCCTATCTGAGGAGGACATATGAGACAGAGCTTTAAGTTCAGTATGGCTGGAGACAGCTATATATACAGTATGGCTGGAGACAGCTATATATACAGTATGGGTCTGGCTGGAGACAGCTATATGTACAGTATGGCTGGAGACAGCTATATATACAGTATGGGTCTGGCTGGAGACAGCTATATATACAGTATGGCTGGGGACAGCTATATGTACAGTATGGCTGGAGACAGCTATATATACAGTATGGGTCTGGCTGGAGACAGCTATATATACAGTATGGCTGGAGACAGCTATATATACAGTATGGCTGGAGACAGCTATATATACAGTATGGGTCTGGCTGGAGACAGCTATATGTACAGTATGGGTCTGGCTGGAGACAGCTATATATACAGTATGGGTCTGGCTGGAGACAGCTATATATACAGTATGGGTCTGGCTGGAGACAGCTATATATACAGTATGGGTCTGGCTGGAGACAGCTATATATACAGTATGGCTGGAGACAGCTATATATACAGTATGGGTCTGGCTGGAGACAGCTATATGTACAGTATGGGTCTGGCTGGAGACAGCTATATATACAGTATGGGTCTGGCTGGAGACAGCTATATATACAGTATGGGTCTGGCTGGAGACAGCTATATATACAGTATGGCTGGGGACAGCTATATGTACAGTATGGCTGGAGACAGCTATATATACAGTATGGGTCTGGCTGGAGACAGCTATATATACAGTATGGCTGGAGACAGCTATATATACAGTATGGCTGGAGACAGCTATATATACAGTATGGGTCTGGCTGGAGACAGCTATATGTACAGTATGGGTCTGGCTGGAGACAGCTATATATACAGTATGGGTCTGGCTGGAGACAGCTATATATACAGTATGGGTCTGGCTGGGGACAGCTATATATACAGTATGGGTCTGGCTGGAGACAGCTATATATACAGTATGGGTCTGGCTGGAGACAGCTATATATACAGTATGGGTCTGGCTGGGGACAGCTATATATACAGTATGGGTCTGGCTGGGGACAGCTATATATACAGTATGGGTCTGGCTGGGGACAGCTATATATACAGTATGGGTCTGGCTGGAGACAGCTATATATACAGTATGGGTCTGGCTGGAGACAGCTATATATACAGTATGGGTCTGGCTGGAGACAGCTATATATACAGTATGGGTCTGGCTGGGGACAGCTATATATACAGTATGGGTCTGGCTGGGGACAGCTATATATACAGTATGGGTCTGGCTGGAGACAGCTATATATACAGTATGGGTCTGGCTGGGGACAGCTATATGTACAGTATGGGTCTGGCTGGAGACAGCTATATGTACAGTATGGCTGGAGACAGCTATATATACAGTATGGGTCTGGCTGGAGACAGCTATATATACAGTATGGGTCTGGCTGGAGACAGCTATATGTACAGTATGGCTGGAGACAGCTATATATACAGTATGGGTCTGGCTGGGGACAGCTATATATACAGTATGGGTCTGGCTGGAGACAGCTATATGTACAGTATGGGTCTGGCTGGAGACAGCTATATATACAGTATGGGTCTGGCTGGAGACAGCTATATATACAGTATGGGTCTGGCTGGAGACAGCTATATGTACAGTATGGGTCTGGCTGGAGACAGCTATATATACAGTATGGGTCTGGCTGGGGACAGCTATATATACAGTATGGCTGGAGACAGCTATATATACAGTATGGGTCTGGCTGGAGACAGCTATATTTACAGTATGGGTCTGGCTGGAGACAGCTATACGTACAGTATGGCTGGAGACAGCTATATATACAGTATGGGTCTGGCTGGGGACAGCTATATATACAGTATGGGTCTGGCTGGAGACAGCTATATGTACAGTATGGCTGGAGACAGCTATATATACAGTATGGGTCTGGCTGGGGACAGCTATATATACAGTATGGGTCTGGCTGGGGACAGCTATATATACAGTATGGCTGGGGACAGCTATATATACAGTATGGGTCTGGCTGGAGACAGCTATATATACAGTATGGGTCTGGCTGGAGACAGCTATATATACAGTATGGGTCTGGCTGGAGACAGCTATATATACAGTATGGGTCTGGCTGGAGACAGCTATATATACAGTATGGGTCTGGCTGGGGACAGCTATATATACAGTATGGGTCTGGCTGGAGACAGCTATATATACAGTATGGGTCTGGCTGGAGACAGCTATATATACAGTATGGGTCTGGCTGGAGACAGCTATATATACAGTATGGGTCTGGCTGGGGACAGCTATATATACAGTATGGGTCTGGCTGGGGACAGCTATATGTACAGTATGGGTCTGGCTGGAGACAGCTATATATACAGTATGGGTCTGGCTGGGGACAGCTATATATACAGTATGGGTCTGGCTGGAGACAGCTATATATACAGTATGGGTCTGGCTGGGGACAGCTATATGTACAGTATGGCTGGAGACAGCTATATATACAGTATGGGTTTGGCTGGAGACAGCTATATATACAGTATGGGTCTGGCTGGAGACAGCTATATATACAGTATGGGTCTGGCTGGAGACAGCTATATATACAGTATGGGTCTGGCTGGAGACAGCTATATATACAGTATGGGTCTGGCTGGAGACAGCTATATATACAGTATGGGTCTGGCTGGAGACAGCTATATATACAGTATGGGTCTGGCTGGGGACAGCTATATATACAGTATGGGTCTGGCTGGAGACAGCTATATATACAGTATGGGTCTGGCTGGAGACAGCTATATATACAGTATGGCTGGAGACAGCTATATATACAGTATGGGTCTGGCTGGAGACAGCTATATATACAGTATGGCTGGAGACAGCTATATATACAGTATGGGTCTGGCTGGAGACAGCTATATGTACAGTATGGGTCTGGCTGGGGACAGCTATATATACAGTATGGGTCTGGCTGGGGACAGCTATATATACAGTATGGGTCTGGCTGGGGACAGCTATATATACAGTATGGGTCTGGCTGGAGACAGCTATATGTACAGTATGGGTCTGGCTGGGGACAGCTATATATACAGTATGGGTCTGGCTGGGGACAGCTATATATACAGTATGGGTCTGGCTGGAGACAGCTATATATACAGTATGGGTCTGGCTGGAGACAGCTATATATACAGTATGGGTCTGGCTGGAGACAGCTATATATACAGTATGGGTCTGGCTGGAGACAGCTATATATACAGTATGGGTCTGGCTGGAGACAGCTATATATACAGTATGGGTCTGGCTGGAGACAGCTATATGTACAGTATGGGTCTGGCTGGAGACAGCTATATGTACAGTATGGGTCTGGCTGGAGACAGCTATATATACAGTATGGGTCTGGCTGGAGACAGCTATATATACAGTATGGGTCTGGCTGGAGACAGCTATATATACAGTATGGGTCTGGCTGGAGACAGCTATATATACAGTATGGGTCTGGCTGGAGACAGCTATATATACAGTATGGCTGGAGACAGCTATATATACAGTATGGGTCTGGCTGGAGACAGCTATATATACAGTATGGGTCTGGCTGGAGACAGCTATATATACAGTATGGGTCTGGCTGGAGACAGCTATATATACAGTATGGCTGGGGACAGCTATATATACAGTATGGGTCTGGCTGGAGACAGCTATATATACAGTATGGCTGGAGACAGCTATATATACAGTATGGCTGGAGACAGCTATATATACAGTATGGCTGGAGACAGCTATATATACAGTATGGCTGGAGACAGCTATATATACAGTATGGCTGGGGACAGCTATATATACAGTATGGGTCTGGCTGGAGACAGCTATATATACAGTATGGCTGGAGACAGCTATATATACAGTATGGGTCTGGCTGGGGACAGCTATATATACAGTATGGGTCTGGCTGGGGACAGCTATATATACAGTATGGGTCTGGCTGGAAACAGCTATATATACAGTATGGGTCTGGCTGGAGACTGCTATATATACAGTATGGGTCTGGCTGGGGACAGCTATATATACAGTATGGGTCTGGCTGGAGACAGCTATATATACAGTATGGGTCTGGCTGGAGACAGCTATATATACAGTATGGGTCTGGCTGTTGACAGCTATATATACAGTATGGGTCTGGCTGGAGACAGCTATATATACAGTATGGGTCTGGCTGGGGACAGCTATATATACAGTATGGGTCTGGCTGGGGACAGCTATATATACAGTATGGGTCTGGCTGGGGACAGCTATATATACAGTATGGGTCTGGCTGGGGATACACAGCTATATATACAGTATGGGTCTGGCTGGAGACAGCTATATATACAGTATGGGTCTGGCTGGAGACAGCTATATATACAGTATGGGTCTGGCTGGGGACAGCTATATATACAGTATGGGTCTGGCTGGAGACAGCTATATATACAGTATGGGTCTGGCTGGAGACAGCTATATATACAGTATGGGTCTGGCTGGAGACAGCTATATATACAGTATGGGTCTGGCTGGAGACAGCTATATATACAGTATGGGTCTGGCTGGAGACAGCTATATATACAGTATGGGTCTGGCTGGAGACAGCTATATATACAGTATGGGTCTGGCTGGAGACAGCTATATATACAGTATGGGTCTGGCTGGAGACAGCTATATATACAGTATGGGTCTGGCTGGAGACAGCTATATATACAGTATGGGTCTGGCTGGAGACAGCTATATATACAGTATGGCTGGAGACAGCTATATATACAGTATGGGTCTGGCTGGAGACAGCTATATATACAGTATGGCTGGAGACAGCTATATATACAGTATGGGTCTGGCTGGAGACAGCTATATATACAGTATGGCTGGAGACAGCTATATATACAGTATGGCTGGAGACAGCTATATATACAGTATGGCTGGAGACAGCTATATATACAGTATGGCTGGAGACAGCTATATATACAGTATGGGTCTGGCTGGGGATACACAGATGGACCCAGGGAGGATAGGGAACTCTTACCATTTAAACACTACTGGAACACTACTACAAAGGCGAGCCACAGAGCTGTGCTCCACTGGCCTGGTTACACATGGACCACATAAATCAGGTATCTGAATATCAGTATGGACCAATGGGGTACTTTGAATATCATATATTGTCCAATGGGGAACTTGGAACATCGTATGGACCAACCGTGAATATCACATGGAACAATGGGGAACTCTGAATATCCAATGAACCAATGGGGAATTTGGAATATCGTATGGACCAATGGGGATCGTGGAACATCGTATGGACCAATGGGGAGACCTCAGAATATTGCATGGACCAATAGGGAACTCCACAAAGAAAGAAAGGTGTCCTTACAAAGGCAGTCACACAATTTCACGTGGAGACGTGATCACTATTGACCTCTAAGGGAATGTCATATTTCATTGTCATTAGAGGCAATAGGATTTGCTATGTGACAGATGCGGAGGGATTTTCCCTTGTGAATATTATAATGTGATTATAACACGATTAGGCTTTGCACATTGGTCATCATGCAACTGCCTCTAAAAAATAAAAATAAATGGATTTGACTTGCCTTTAAAACATATATCACAATACAGTGAACAGTGGTTTGTTATCAGAGAGACTGTTTGTATAAGAATATGACTATTCTTGGGCAATACTTTTATAATCATTTCTTATGACCATATTTTGTATTAAAGTTTGGCGGATTGTTTAACCATTACTTGTTAAATCAGTGAAAGTCCATATACACAGACCCAGTCTCTCTAACCTACGGACTAAACCATTTAATCACTACTCAGACCCAGTCTCTCTAACCTACGGACTAAACCATTCAATCACTACTCAGACTCAGTCTCTCTAACCTACGGACTAAACCATTTAATCACTACTCAGACTCAGTCTCGCTAACCCACTAGTTTTTCCCCTGACACTACACAGCTGATTCAAATCATCAACTAAATTCCATTCTGACCAGGGCTTGAACTCACAACCCTCTGCACCGTAACACAACATACTCATGAAGCACCGTTAATACCACTGACCCAGAAAAGCCAAAGCATTTTCTGGATCTTGGGGTGACAGTACTTCTAGGTCTCAGAAAAGCACTAGCGATGTGCTTAGCCATTCACTACACCTACATACACTCTCTGGGTAGAGGGACATAGCTCCCCTAGCTGGAGGGAAAAGGATATCTCACCAAAGTCTCTGGTTACAGGACATGCTGCCTCCTAGCGTCTGCCGAGTCCCCAACAACCTGATGTTCCGGTTGTCAGGGGAAATGGAAAGTGAGCCTGTGACACGACTTCCGATTTTGGACATTGACAAGGCAACACTCCATCTCAACTCCTCCTCCACATTTACTGGATTGGTTGATCAGTGCTGTTTTTATAGGGGATCTAGTTTCAGGCGTTTATTTTACACCTGCTACGTTAGGTTAGCTGCCTTTTGGCGCCAAGAGAGCCTTTCTGGAAGACCGCTTTGGGTTCCCCTCGACTCCCACACTGTGATTGGTCATTGTGAAATACAAACTCCTTTTAGACACAACAGAGAAACTGAAAAAATACATTGTCTTTAATAAAACACCATTAAACACCTTGCAAGATGACGCCGGAGAAGATGGCAGACGTTTTACGTGCCCCCAGCCGATTGTGTTTTTTTGTTTGTTTATTTGAGTTGTTTGTAACTTATTTTTTGACTTATTTTGTACATAATGTTGCTGCTACCGTCTCTTATGACCAAAAATAACTTCTAGACATCAGGACTTCGCAGTTACTCACCACGGACTAGCAGAATCCTCTTTTTCCTTTCACAACTCTGACGAGCCCGACTTGAAGGATACACTGCTTCCTCGTGAACAGGCCCCGATCCACGTGATCTGCGTGAAGAGGACACGGAGAAAGAGGGGTCAAAGGTCGGGCTGCCTTCTGAGAATTTGTAGGCGATCAAATAAACCCCCACTTCCCTCCATTCTGCTAGCAAACGTGCAATCTTTGGACAATAAAATTGTCAAGTTCCGCGGAAGATTAAACTACCAATGGGACATTAAAAACTGTAACATCTTATGCTTCACGGAGTTGTGGCTGAATGACGACAACATAAACATACAGCTGGCTGGTTATATGATGTACCGGCAGGATTGAACAGCGGCATCTGGTAAGACAAGGGGAGGCGGTCTATGTATTTTTGTAAACAATAGCTGGTGCACGATATCTAAGGAAGTCTCGAGCTACTGCTCACCTGAGGTAGAGTATCTCACACTGCCTACCCGAGAGGGTTTTCATCTGTATTCTTTGTAGCTGTTTAGATACCAACACAGTGAGAGGCTGGCACTAAGACAGCATTGAATGAGCTGTATTCTGTCATAAGCAAACAAGAAAACGCTCACCCAGAGGCGGCGCTCCTAGTAGCCGGGGACTTTAATGCAGGGAAACTTAAATCCGTTTAACCAAATTTCTATCAGCATGTTAAATGTGCAACCAGAGGAAAATGAACTCTGGACCACCTATACTCCACACACAGAGACACATACCAAAGCTCTCCCTCGTCCTCCATTTGGTAAATCTGACCATAATTGTAAACTCCTGATTCCTGCTTACAAGCTGCTTACAAGCAAAAATTAAAGCAGGAAGCAGCAGTGACTAGATCAATAAAAAAGTGGTCAGAGGAAGCAGATGCTAAACTACAGGACTGTTTTGCTATCACAGAAACCCTGCGTGATTTTGGGTACCAGCACCCAGGGTACCAACCTCTTGGGTTCAAGCCCCAAATGACCCTATCTGACAAAGTTCATATTCTATCCTGACCATGGCTTGAACTCACACTAGATCAATAAAAAAGTGGTCAGAGGAAGCAGATGCTAAGTTACAGGACTGTTTTGTTAGCACCAGAAACCCTGCATGATTTGGGTACCTAGCACAGACTGGAATATGTTCCGGGATTCCCCCGATGGCATTGAGGAATACACCACATCATTCCCCGGCTTCATCAATCGATGTGCATCAATGATGTCGTCCCCACATACCCCAACCAGAAGCCATGGATTACAGGCAGCATCCGCACTGAGCTAAAGGCTTGAGCTGCCGCTTTCAAGGACCGGGACTCTAACCCGGAAGTTTATAAGAAATCCTGCTATGCCCTCTGACGAACCATCAAACAGACAAAGCATCAATACAGGGCTAAGATCGAAGCGTACTACACCAACACTGACTCTCGTTGGATGTGGCAGGGCTTGCAAACCATTACAGACTACAAAGGGCACAGCCGAGAACTGCCCAGTGACACGAGCCTACCAGACGAGCAAAACTACTTCTATGCTTGCTTCGAGGCAAATAACACTGAAATGTGCATGAGAGCACCAGCTGTTCCGGAAGACTGTGTGATTACGCTCGCCGCAGCCGATGTGAGTAGACCTTTAATCAGGTCAACATTCACAAGGCCGCAGGGCCAGACGGATTACCAGGATGTGTCCTGCAAACATGCGCCGATCAACTGGTAAGTATCTTCACTGACATTTTCAACCTCTGCCTGTCCGAGTCTGTAATACCAACATGTTTTAAGCAGACCACCATAGTCCCTGTGCCCAAGAACACTAAGGTAACCTTTCTAAACAACTACCGACCCGTAGCACTCACGTCTGTAGCCATGAAGTGCTTTGAAAGGCTGGTCATGGCTCACATCAACACCATCATCCCAGAAACCCTAGACCCACTCCAATTTGCATACCGCCCCAACATATTCACAGATGATGCAATCTCCATTGCACTCCACACTGCCTTTTCCCACCTGGACAAAAGGAACATCTATGTGAGAATGCTGTTTATTGACTACAGCTCAGCGTTCAACACCATAGTGCCCTCAAAGCTCATCAATAAGCGAAGGACCCTGGGACTAAACACTTCCCTCAACAACTGGATCCTGGACTTCCTGATGAGCTGCCCCCAGGTGGTAAGGGTAGGTAATAACACATCCGCCACGCTGATCCTGAACAAAGGGCCCCTCAGGGGTGCGTGCTCAGTCCCCTCCTGTACTCCCTGTACTCCCTGTTCCCTAATGACTGCATGGCCAGGCACGACTCTAACACCATCATTAAGTTTGCCGATGACAACAGTGGTAGGCCTGATCACCAACAACGACGAGACAGGATATAGGGAGGAGATCAGAGACCTGGCCTTGTGGTGCCAGGATAACAACCTCTCCCTCAACGTGATCAAGAAAAAGGAGATGATTGTGGACTACAGGAAAAGGAGGACGGAGCACGCCCCCATTCTCATCGACGGGTGGAGCAGGTTGTGGAGCAGGTTGAGATCAAGTTCCTTGGTGTCCACATCACCAACAAATTAACATGGTCCAAGCGCACCAAGAGAGTTGTGAAGAGGGCACGACAAAACCTATTCCCCCTCAGGAGACTGAAAAGATTTGGCATGGGTCCTCAGATCCTCAAAAGGTTCGACAGCTGCACCATCGAGAGCATCCTGACTGGTTGCATCTCTGCCTGGTATGGCAACTACTCGGCCTCCGACCGCAAGGCACTACAGAGGGTAGTTGGAACGGCCCAGTACATCACTGGGGCCAAGCTTCCTGCCATCCAGGACCTCTATACCAGGCGGTGTCAGAGGAAGGCCCTAAAAATTGTCAAAGACCCAGCCACCCTAGTCATAGACTGTTCTCTCTGCCACCGCACGGAAAACGGTACCGGAGCGCCAAGTCTAGGTCCAAGAGGCTTCTAAACAGCTTCTACCCCCAAGCCATAAGACTCCTGAACATCTAGTCAAATGGCTACCCAGACTATTTGCAGTGCCCCCCCTCTCACTTGAGTAACTCTACCTATATGTACATACTTCCTCAAATAACTGGTGCCCTCGCACATTGTCTCTGTATCAGTAGCCCCCTGTATATAGTCAGCTATTGTTATTTCACGACTGCTCTTTAATTACTTGTTACTGCTATCTCTCATTCTTATCTGTATTTATTTTAAACTGCATTGTTGGCTTGTTGGCTAGGGGCTCGTAAGTAAGCATTTCACATTTCACTACACCTGTTGTATTCAGCATTTCACATTTCACTACCCCTGTTGTATTCAACATTTCACATTTCACTACACCTGTTGTATTCAGCATTTCACAACACCTGTTGTATTAAGCATTTCACATTTCACTACACCTGTTGTATTCAGCATTTCACTTTTCACTACACCTGTTGTATTCAGCATTTCACATTTCCCTGCACCTGTTGTATTCAGCATTTCACATTTCAATACACCTGTTGTATTCAGCATTTCACTACACCTGTTGTATTCGGCGCATGTAACTAATAACATTTGATTTGATTATTCCCCAATATGGAATTGTACATTTAAGATTCAGGAGCAAATATTACACTGATGGATTTTCAAGCTGCATTTGAACTGCTTTATCAAAAACCTCAATAATAAAAAAAAACTAATGATGTTCTCGCCAACTCAAATATTTTTGTCAGTTTATAATATCTCTGCAGTTTACGTTTCGCAGCTCAATGTCAGATTATGCTTGCTACTTTGAAGAATCTCAAATATGTTTTGATTTGTTTAACACTTTTTTTGGTTACTACATGATTCCATATGTGTTATTTCATAGATTTGATGTCTTCACTATTATTCTACAATGTAGAAAATAGTAAAAATAAAGAAAAACCTTTTAATGAGTAGTTGTGTCCAAACTTTTGACTGGTACTATATATATATATGTGATGGGATGTATAGACATTATGGACAGTATGTGGATAGAATATGTAGTATATCTATAGAATGCGTACGATAGAATAGTATATGTACAGCATTAGTTGAATAGGATGGCCTTGAATAGAATACAGTATATACATGAAGTGGGTAAAACAGTATAATGCAGTGTTTCCCAAACTTGGTCCTCAGGACCCCAGGGTACACGTTTTGGTTTTTGCTTTAGCACTACACAGCTGATTCAAATGATCAAAGCTTGATGATGAGTTGATTATTTGAATCAGCCGTGTAGTGCTGGGGCAAAAAACAAAACTTGTACCCTTTGGTGTCCCGAGGACCGAGTTTGGGAAACCATGCATAGTGTTACCTGGTCTAATTAGCAAAGTAAAGTTGTTCTAATTAAATCCTTATTGTCATTGGTCAATAAGTGTGGGTGGGGTTGAGGAGATAATTGTTAAATTCTGTCCTTTTCATCCAGCTCAGGGTTGAACAGGGTTGAACTGCATTGTCGGAACTAGAAGCACAAGCATTTCGCTACACTCGCATTAACATCTGCTAACCATGTGTATGTGACAAATAAAATTTGATTTGATCACCATTATTATTTTAGAAAATGAACAATGTGCTCAATAGCAGTTTGTTGTGTCTTGTATGTACAGGCAGTTGCCTTAGGCCAGGGATGCCCAACCTTATTCCTGTCTTTTAGGTTTTCAGTCCAACCCTAATTTAGCGTATCTGATTCAGCTAGTTAAGGTCTTGTTGAGCAGCTAATTAGTAGAATCAGGTGTGTTTTAAATTAGGGTTGGACTGAAAACTCACAGGACTGTAGATCTCCAGGAAGTGGGTTGGACAGCCATGCTTTAGGCTGTTCTTGTAGACTCTCCTTAGTCCCAGTAAGGGGAGAGTTAGGCTTTGTTTAGAACTGGATAAAGGGTAATCCCTAGTTACGCTGTTTAGCATTTAGGCCTAGTTTTAGCTGCAGCAGGAACCCAATTGAGGGGCTGCGCTTTAGACTCAGTCATCTTGTAGACTCTCCTTAGTCCCAGTAAGGGGAGAGTTAGGCTTTGTTTAGAACTGGATAAAGGGTAATCCCAAGTTATGCTGTTTAGTATTTAGGCCTAGCTTTAGCTGCAGCTTTAGACTCAGTCATCTGTCATTTTTTTTCTTCTGACTGTTGCTGCTATGGACAACTGTGTGAGACAAGCCATGTATCCTGAAATTCAGCATCTCTAATAAATGCAAGTATTGTTTTTGTACAATGATGGGTCCTCATTCTATCACCTCCCTTGGCTACTCTCGGTCCGCTTCCTTACAAGTAGTTATTGACTCAACATTTTCAGCTTTTTAATCATTTTAATTTGTAAAAACGTCAAAACAAAATTCCCATTTGACATTGTGGGTTATTGTGTAGATCAGTGGCACAATATCAATTGATCAATCTTTAAATTTGGACTGTAACACAACCAATGTTGGGGGAAAAAATAATTTTAAAAAGTCAAGGAGCGTGAATACTTCCTGAAGGCACTATGTATTAAATGTGAGTGGAGAGAGTTACTTTTATAGCCTTGCGCATGCGCCGTGGGAGCTTGGTATTGAGCTACTAGCTAACATCCTTGAGTCAAAGTCTGATCCCATCAATATTTGCTTGTCCGTAACGTTAGCTGACTGTCCCTGCATCATGTTTCGAGCCACCGTCCGACTTTCAGTGTCCGGTGCCCGGAGTTTGACACGGCCACAGCTCGGACGTACAGGTATTATTGTGTTATCACCTAATTTCGAAATTTGGTACATTCATGCGGAAATCACTGTCGGCAGTCGTTATTGGCTGTCTAGCTAACGTTAGCATGTTGTTACTAGCACAATCAGTTGCGGATGGATAACTACAAAATACAAGTTTTCGGTGAACTACAAGTGGTAGACGTGTTAGCTGAGCTATATCACTTTAATCCTTAAAACAAATGTAATGTTTTAAAAGCGCGTAGTAATATTCAAGTGTTTAAAAAAAATATGTCCTTGCAATGACCGACTACTTGAGGTGAGGCTTAGGCCTGTAACTAGCTAACAAGTTAACCAGCTAATGCCATAACCATGGCTTGTATGTGTCTAATGCTAGGTAGCGAATTAGCATTGGATAGCAGATGGCTTGCCAGCCATGTCTAACTAGGTAAAGGTTCTCGTTAACTAGCTTACGTTTACATATAGACTGGAATGGGCAACTCTAAATGCTAGATTGTGCTTTTAAACCAAGGACTAACATTAGCTAGTACTAACAAGGCAGCAACTAGCTAGCATACCAGCTCGGCTAACTAGTAGGTAACTACTGCTCAGAACTGCTGGTTAATAGTGCATGCTGCATAATCCATTAAACCGCTCACTGCTTTGGTGCCTATTGACGATGGTATATTATGGCCAGGGGTATTTTAAGATCCCTGAAGCTCGTTCTGAACATGGGCGGCCACCTTTGCTTAATTAGCTAGCATGCTCCAAACACCGGTGTGAAGGCTTCAGTGTGGCTGGTGCCTAGCCGAATTTAGTTAACCGTGTATATGACTCCCTTAAAATACCTTCGGCAATAGTACTGTTTGTCCATTTTGAAATTTGAAGCCAGTATTCACTTCCTCTATAGTCTGATCGGTCCATTTGTTTTTGCAGATATCTTAATTGCACAATTTTACAGCTAAGATGTTTGGTGCAGTATTTCTCAATGAGAAAATGGTCATGAACTAGTAGTCTCTCGTTGAATAACAAAAATACTTTATTGAAGAATCCCTACTGTTGACCAATCACCGATGAAGGGGTGTAGACTTCGGCTCCGTACTTCCGTTTTCCTCAATATCATTTGTGCCCGAACAGCCGAAAAAAAAAACTTACCGAAGTCCAAAACAAACAAACGATGTCATAAGTACGAACTGTTTCGGCTGGGAAGCATGCAGACGCCTTATGCGTAACTGGGGAGGAAGTGTCGTTCACTTCAACTGGAGGCACACACAGTTTATGGATATGTGCAAAGCTGCTACAGTAAGTGTTTAAGACTATTTCCCGCTTATATGAAAGGTAAGGGGCATATCAGTATATGGTTTGAAAACCATTTATCAAGTGACGATTATTGACTTTAAAACGTTAACACAGCGTCGGAATTTTAGTTCACCAACCGTGGTCGACGCAAACCACTGAAACCCCTATTGTTAAATTAAGAAGGGTTTTCTAGAGCGAGGTGCTCCAGTGCATTGCATAGCTCCAGCCATAGCAAATGCCATTACTGGCATAACTTGTTAGCTATATTTTCTCAACCTATATTGGAACATATTTGGTTCTTAGAAAGCATAACTTACTTTGCCTGGCTACCCAGACTCCTTGCTACGGACAAACGCGGACGTTAGTATATTCTCCACAATGAGTTTGGGTACCTCCCTGACCCTTCACTGAAAGCTCACACATTTGGGACTGTCGGATTGGTTGGACCAGACCCAGCTCACAGGTGGGTAAAGCAGCGTTAAAAAAAATGTTTTGTAATTGGCTTTGATACTCTGATTGGTTAGAAGATCCAAATGCTGATTACTTTGTACAACACCCCTCGTCACCCCAAATGACTAAAAATGATGGCAGTCTCAGGCTGAAGTATGTAGCGAACGACAGAGCAGCGGAAGAATTTAGTCAGTCGTCGGGCTATAATTTACTGTGCCGTCAAACCTGGCTTCCATTCCCTCACCCTGAATGCCCTGTTGGACTGTGAACAATTTAAGCGGTAGTGGTGCCATGACTGCCATCTAGCTAGGTCATGCAAGTACACTGGCGACAATCCAACTGGACTCCACAACCTTTCCAAGTACTCTGGGGCTGCATTTACACAAGCAGCGCTATTCTGATCTTTTTCACTAATTGGTCTTTTCACCAATCAGATCAGCTTGCAGAAAGATCTGATGTGATTGGTCAAAATACCAATTGATGGGGGGGGGGGAATGTCAGTTTTTACTTATTTACATCTACAGCCCTAGTAGATGTAGCCAAATACACTTGATTAGGGATGGCTCTGCTACCCAACCCCTGACCTTATACATCAGGTTAGGGCTGGGTAGGGCCTGTTTTTTCCCCCATCAATAACTAGGGTACGGGCAGAGCTCGGTTATCACTAAATGGATCATTTTGAAGCTGAGTGCTCTGCTTGCTGTGCAGTAAAGTCATAACATGGTGTCAGAAGTGCTTCAACCTCATCAAATATAAGACAAATTATTTCACAAAATGTTCGCTTTTTATCGGAGTTTAGAGTAGTTAAATAAATAAATGTTATTTTTCATATGCGCCAAATTACAAACGGTGTAGACCTTACTGTGAAATGCTTACTTACAAGCCCTTAACCAATAATGTAGTTCAAGAAATAGAGTAAAGAAATTATTTACCAAATAAACAAAAGTAACACAATAAAATAACAATAATGAGGCTATATACAGGGGGTACCGAGTTTATGCGCGGGGGTACAGTTAAGTTGAGGTCATTTGTACATGTAGGTAGGCGTAAAGTGACTATGCATAGATAATCAACAGCGAGTAGCTGAGCAGCCCAAATGTTGTTGCTATGGATACTCAGCCCCTCCCATGTTTTGAACTGGCATCTGAATATCTGTGGCAATGAAAGTGGTCTGTGGCCCTGACTAGAGTCTGAGGCGATGCTCTAGTCAGACTATAGGCTCTCTATTCCCCAAAGAAAAGGGGGGCGGGGCTGACTCCCAAAATCCATGGTGGTATAAGACTGAGGTGCTGATGACATTTTGTTTAATAATCCATGTATCTTTTCCTGCAGCTCCCCTGGCACAGAGGTGTTACTCCCATGGTGGGAAGCTGGAATCGGACGAGGAGTTTGATGCCCGCTGGGTAACCTATTTTAACAAGGCAGATATTGATGCATGGGAGCTGAGGAAAGGTGAGTGACGAGGAAATCACATGGTCAGCCCTACGATTATGACGAGAACCATAGTGCACAGTTGCATTGATTTACTTGGAAGAGAGTATGTAGATGGAGAGAGATTTACAGTTGACTAGATATCAGTAGTTCTCAACTAGGGTTGTGGCAGTCATGACATTTTGTCAGCCGGTAACTGTCATGCAAATAACTGCCGGTCTCATGGTAATTGACCGTTAATTAACAAAGCATGTTTAGCATCTTCACGCATAGCCTACGAGCCACTGGTGCGGACCTTTGGAACATCTACAATTGAAAGTCTAATAAATCAATTCATACTGAACAAAAATATAAATGCACCAATATAAAATATTTGTCTTAATTACAGTTCATATAAGGTTCAGTCAATTGAAATAAATTAATTAGGCCCTAATGTATGGATTTCACATGACTGGGCAGGGGCGTAGCCTGGGAGTGCATGGGCCCACCCACTGGGGAGCCAGGCTCAGCCAATCAGAGGGAGTTTTTCCCCCACAAAATGGCTTTATTACAGACCGACATACTAAAGAAAGGTCTCAAGAAACGCATTGTGAAAATGTCTATTTCAGAAGAAGAGAATACCGTATTCTGAGTCGTCCGTATGTTGTGCCCTGATCTGGTTATGCCATATGGCTGTAGGCTACACTAGTTCATTTAGCAGACAAGATTTGCTTATGATTATTTTAAAGTAAGAATAATACAATTGAACGTGGCTGAAATAAAACAGAACATGTATTTTCACCAAATGATTTCCGGAGGAGTTGAACGGTTAACAAAATTATTATTTGAAACAGGTCCTCCTATATGCTTTACTTTAGAGTTTTTAATTATTTTATTTTTTATGCAACTTTAGTTGTGATACGAACCTTAAGCTATATGTTTTGGTTTCTAATACATTCTTAGGCTGCATGATGCAACTAAATATGTTTTGAAAAAAGTTGCATGAAAGGCATGACCTCTGCTCAGTTAATTGGTCAGGCTACACACAATCAGTCTGTCATTCACAATGTGACAAGGACTTGATGTTATTCTCACCATCAGACTATTCTCCATTTTAATTTGGTATTTACATAACCTACGAATGTGGTGAATTATCTTTTTTTTTTAATGGTTTTTAGAAATTTTTGCAAATTTATTAACAATATAAAAATGTGTATTACATTTACATAAGTATTCAGACCCTTTACTCAGGACTTTGTTGAAGCAGCGATTACAGCCTGGAGTCTTCTTGGGTATAACACTACATGCTTGGCACACCTGTATTTGGAGTTTTTCCCCATTTCTTCTCTGCAGATCCTCTCAAGTTCTGTCAAGATGGATGGGGAGCTTCGCTGCACAGCTGTTTTCAGGTCTCCAGAGATGTTTGATCGGGTTCAAGTCCAGGCTCTGGCTGGGCCACTCAAGGACAGAGACATGTCCCAACCTTCGCCCCAGTCTGAGGTCCTGAGTGCTCTGGAGAAGGTTTTCATCAAGGATCTCTCTGCACCTTGCTCCATTAATCTTTCCCTCGATCCTGCACTAGTCTTCCAGTCGCTGCCGCTGAAAAACATCCCTACAGCATGATGCTGCCTCCAACATGCTTCATCGTAGGGATGGTGTCAGGTTTCTTCCAGGCGTGACGCTTGCCATTCAGACCAAAGATTTAATCTTGGTTTCGTCAGACCAGAGAATCTTGTTTCATGATCAGAGTCCTTTAGGTGTCTTTTGGCGAATTCCAAGTGGGCTGTCGTGTCTTTTACTGAGGAGTGGCTTCCGTCTGGCCACTCTAACATAAAGGTCTGATTGGTGGAGTGTTGCAGAGATGGTTGTCCTTCTGGAAGGTTCTCCCATCTCCGCATAGGAACTCTGGAGCTCTGTCAGAGTGACCATTGGGTTCTTGGTCACCTCCCTGACCGAGGCCCTTTTCCCCAGATTGCTCAGTTTGGCCGGGCGGCCAGCTTTAGGAAGAGTCTTGGTGGTTCCAAACTTCCATTTAAGAATTATGGAGGTCATTGTGTTCTTGGACCTTCAATGCTGCAGAAATGTTGGTACACTTCCCCAGATCTGTGCCTCGACACAATCCTGTCTCGGAGCTCTACGGACAATTCCTTCGACCTCATGGGTTGGTTTATGCTCTTGACATGCACTGTCAACTGTGGGACCTTATATAGACCGGTGTGTGCCTTTCCAAATTGTCTAATCAATTGAATTTACCGCAGGTGGACTCCCAAGTTGTAGAAATATCTCAAGGATGATCAATTGAAACAGGATGCACCTGAGCTCAATTTCAAGTCACATAGCAAAGGGTCTGAATACTTAAGTAAATTTAAGTATTTCTGTTTAGTTTTTATAAATGGGCAAACATTTCTAAACCTGTTTTCGATTTGTCATTTAGGGGGTATTGTGTGTAGACAGAGGGGGGGGGAAATACATGTAATTTATTTTAGAATAAGGCTGTAACGTAACAATGTGGGTAAAAAGTCAAGGGGTCTGAATACTTTCCGAATGCACAGTGCATACATGTCAGCCTACTAATTATACAAATGGGCCCTATTATATTTCAAAATTAAAATCAAATTCGCTAGCTTCTACTGGCTTTATCATGGTTTAAATGATTCCAACTCTGTATAATACAGTACAGTAATACAGTTCACTCAAAGATTAGCCTACTGGAGATAGTTTCATTGATTTACCCAAGAGAACATATAGCTAGCTCCATCTATGGGCTTTAATGTTTTTCACTCGTGCGTAATGTGCAGTAGCCTTTATCATATGTATTGGATAACGCCGCAATCCTTTGGGCTCATTATTAAATGTATTTTTTTAATATAGTACTCCTAAAATGTATTTCATGTATGGCTCGTTAGGCTCCGGGAGCATCAGGCTTGAATTTTCGATCAAATTTCTAATCAAATCCAGACGTATTTATATACTTTTGAATGACACTTCCGGTTTTGGCGGGAAATCCTGGGTTACCTGGGAATAAAGTGATTTATTCTCGGGCTGGAACATTTTTCTAAAATACAGGTATGCACTTGAATAGAGGACTCTCTTCCTGCAGTTCATTTTCATGCCAGCCAGGAACGCTACTCTTGTCGTGAAGCGACGCGATATTAATATTAATTCATTAATATTAGCTAAGTTGCGAAATAAATAGATGGGCCTAGCCGATAGAACGCTGATGTGATCTTTTTAATATGGCCCATCAACTTTCTCTCTCAGTTGCGTAGCCTATAGAAAAACTGTACAACATGGCTTTTAATAGAAAGTTATTTTAAATCCATGCATCAACCAGCAATGAGGAGCTGGCTCTCACTGAACAGGTGCTCCTATTACGCTCCAACTCAATGCCAGGGCTCTTTTTTAATTTTTAATTTCATTAGCATTTGATGTCAGAGATAAGAGGGACATTAGAGCACTGAGTACCAGGCCATCAGCACGTTTTTGTAGGCTGTGAATGACCATCAGCGACATCCGAGCATTTTGAAGAAGCCTAGTTGCCATGACTCAACGGTCATGACTTGTGACTGCCGATGTGGCGGTCAGATGGTCACCATGCCAGCTCTATGCTCAACCTGTTCTGGTTACTGAACCCCAATCATATTTTCCTCTGCCCTGAGTCTTCCCCGGGGGTAATGGTAGTATGGCAGAACCAGCGCCCTAGATGAGCAAAACATTTTTAAAGGAATGATTTGAGTGAACAACTCTATCCTTTTGGAGTCTCACAGACCAAGTGACTTGCCGTCATTAGTTTTGAATAAGCAACTGTTGTTAAAAGTAGACCTCTTCTATCATCCTGTGGTAACTAACCTGACGTTGTTTGTCCAGGGATGAACACGCTGATAGGATACGACCTGGTGCCTGAGCCTAAGATCCTGGAAGCAGCCCTCCGAGCCTGCCGCAGGTTAGATGACCTGGCTAGTGCCATGCGTATCCTGGAGGCTGTCAAGGTGAGTTGGAGGATGCTCCTCTGAACCTTTAAAATGATAACGATCAGTGCTACAAGAACACGTGTTGAATGGCATTGTTTCAGCATGACCCCTTTGAGTGGCCTAGTCACTAGTCTATCCCCTATTCTGTATTTTTCCTCTGGACATGAGGTATATTACAAACTCCCAATTTTATATATATATTTTTGTAATCATTCTGCTCAGAAATAAGCAAAACATAAAAGCTGCAGCACCTCTTTTTATATATCATGTTTTGCTACACATCGTCCCTGACATTTTTCTCAAAGCAGTTGGTTTATGTTCTTTCCCCAGGACAAATCTGGCCCCCACAAAAACATCTACCCATACTTAATTCAGGAGCTGCGACCAACACTAGATGAGCTTGGTATCTCTACACCTGAAGAGCTTGGCATGGACTAAGTATAGATCGGTAGGTATCCAATGGACATGCACTGTCTAAGCAATAAGGGCCGAGGGTGTGGTAATAAGGGCCGAGGGGGTGTGGTACCGCAAAGCCCTGAGGTGCCTTATTGCTATTATAAACTGGTTAACAACGTAATTAGAGCAATAAAAATAAATGTTTTGTCATACAGTCTGATATACCGGCTGTCAGCCAATCAGCATTCGAACCACCCAGTTTATTACAGTCTTTATACCCTGAATGCCAAATGAACCCCTACAGGCCTAGGCCAGGGATGTCAAACATACAGCCCGATTCAGCCTGTGGAGGGTCTAATCGCCACACGTTTTGTTTGTAATTTTAAATAATATTTGTATTGGGGGGGGGGGGAACAAACTCAATATGCTTTAAAATAACTAAAACCGAATTGAAACTGGTGTAGAAATTATAATTATTATTTTTACTGTGTCCAGCTTGCTGATAATCACTGAAATGAAAGCTAGATAGTCAGAGCATAAAACAATCGAAAACCAATGGGTGAAGGAGTATCTTTGGGCAAATTGACAGCAAATAAATATAACCAATTTTCAGTGCGGCCCTTCGGACCTAGTTAAAGACTAAATGAGTGACGCCCTAGGCAGTTGTATAGATCTTAGAGGATTGGATAGGTGATGGCTCCATCTTGTATATTACCCTTAGATAGGCCTAGTGGAAATGCAGCAATATTGCTTACACCTGTTCTCTAACTGAAATCATTTTTCCCTCCCTAGTTTTCTCTGGGCTGCTGTTGTCTCTGGGACTCTCTGGGCTGCTGTTGTCTCTCTGGGACTCTCTGGGAACCTTGTACTTCGTCTTTGCCTCGTATAATGTGTGATTATTTAATTTGGGCCTTTATTAAGTTCTTTTGCTTGTAAAATATTGATGAACCTAATAAAGGGAAAAAAATCTTTTTTTTTTTTTTTTTATGTGTCAAATGTGCTTCATGTGTCAAATTGTGCTTTATGTGTCAAATTTGTTAAGAACAAATTCTTATTTACAAAGATGGCCTACACCGGCCAAACCCTAACCCGGACGATGCTGGGCCAATTGTGCTCCGCCCTATGTGATTGCCGATTGACTGAACTACAGATTGCCTTGCGTCATAAAGAACTATTAATTATTTGTAGATCAGTCACAATTTAACCAAAATGCCTCACGTCTGCTGGGGCGGCAGGTAGCCAAGTGGTAAGAGCTTTGGGCCAGTAACCGCAAGGTTGCTGCAGCGAATCCCCGAGCTGACAAGGTAAAAATCTGTAATTCTGCCCCTGAACAAGGCAGTTTAACCCACTCTTCCCTGGTAGGCCGTTACTGTAATTGACCGTTGAGGGGGTGGGTGAGGTCTGTCAGGAAGTCTAGGACCCATTTGCAAGGACCATTCTAGCCATTTCAAAGTAGTCCATTTTCATCATTGTCTGACTGTGCTCAACTCAGGAATCGCCACCCAGTTGACTACTTTAAAATGGTAGAAGCCCTCCGGCAATGTCCATGCTAAAACGCATTATCTGTGATTTTAGTCTCTCTGACAACAGGCTGATGACAACTCTAAGTTAGTTTTTGGGTATGTTGCCAAAAGGTGACCGAGCCATAGAGATGGATAGAGGACTCATTTGTATCGGTGTTATAGCATCTGTGACAGCATGGGCAGCCACTCAGTGCATGTATAACCTAACCATTTCAAACATCTATTAAATCAAATAAACCTCAAGTAGCAAATGAGCAATTAAATTTTTTTTGTTTACCAAATAAGATGCTCATTGACCTCCATACAAAACTCCTCACTTCTGGGCAGTGTTGTAAAGTACTACTGAAGTAGTTTATGTTTAAGTATTTCTACTTTAATATTGATATATTTGGCAACTTTTACTTCACTACATTCCTAAACAAAATAATGTGCTTTTACTCCATACATTTTCCGTGACACCCAAAAGTACTCGTTACATTTTAACAGGAAAATGGTCCTATTCTCACACTTATCAAGAGAACACCCCTGGTCATCTCTACTGCATCTGATCTGACGGACTCTAAACACAAATGCTTCTTTTGTAAATTATGTCTGAGTGTTGGCGTGTGCCCTTGGCTATTCGTCAATAAAAATAACATAACAAATGTGTGCTGTCTGGTTTGCTTAATATATAAGGAAGTTGAAATGATTTATACTTTTATCAATTTGTATTTGTAACATGCGCCAAATACAACAGGTGACAACCTTACAGTGAAATGCTTACTTACAAGCCCTTAACCAACAATGCAGATTAAAATAAAAACAAACATTTTAGCAATTCCATTTACTTTTTATACTTAAGTATTTTTAAAACCAAATACTTTTACTCAAGTAGTATTTTACTGCGTGCCTTTTACTTGAGTCATTTTCTATTAAGATATCTTGACTTTTACTCCGGTATGACTACTGAGTACTTTTTCCACCACTGCTTTGGGGTTTATTTTCGTGGATACATTTTGGGCAGAGAAACCGCTCACTTCGCTTCTTCCTCTGTCCATGGTCTCTGAGATCCTCCGTACATCCTGACCTTGAATGATTTGCTTTACAATGTTTTAATTCCTTATATTGCATTCGAGTAGCACTATAGCACCGGAGAACGTATAAGCCTACTACTAAACGAAATACTCTTGCACTGCTCTACCGTGACTATAGCAACTGGTGATGCAGTCCGTCATGTTATAGTATGTCTATGCCACCAGGGAGCAGAATCGAGTCCTGACTTTGATAAGTACTGTAACAGATTTTTATTTGCGGTTTTGACTAGAGTATAGTTTGTCAGAATTTACCATAATGCACTTTTTTATAGCCGGTTAGGATAATTAAGTTAACGTTAGGAAAAGCGTTTATCTAAAATGCACCAAAGAAAATCCACGTTCGACTTCAATTTGACATAAACTATATTCTGTATAAACCATGACCTTTATATGCGCTCATCACGCTGAAGCGCATGGATGGCCTCCATTATAAAATGGGGGAGACTACATCAACATGGCCAAAGAACAGATCTAGATATGGATTGTAGGCATATACACAATTATTCAAAGGGTTATTGCATAAACATGGTATGGTTATAGTTTGATGGTATAGAAATATGCAATGCAAAGACATTGATAACCGCTGTCTGGTCTCTGCACCAGTGTAAAATGTGATCGTACTTCCTAGCATTGTTTTTAAAGAAATGACTGTCTAGCCAGTGGGCCCAGTTGATTGGTGTTTCTTCTGATGATATACACAAGGAAGTAAGTAGCACGTTAGATGAGCGGGGCAACAGTATGTTGATGGTTGTAGATTAGTCTGTTGGCATGGAAATAACTGAATTAACAGGGAGCTAATGTGACCATTACAATTACAGCATGCTAAGCTAACTCGCTCTTACAGCAATAACATACAAAAAGCACATCTCAGGACGCCCCCAACACCTAACAGGTACCATACATATAAACATCAGGACATGTACATAGTGAATTCATACACATTGTAAATATGAGAATATAATACAGTATTTCAGAACGTGACCGACTGCATGCATGTCAATATCAGACGGGGAAGAATTTATGTTCGCGATCTCCCCTAATCTGCAAGCATGACCAATGGCATAACACCTTTTTGATATGTAAATCCAACCAACCAATAGGAATACATAAACATTGAATACATATTTCTGCAGAGTCAAGTGGGAACGCAACTAACCCTGCTACACGTGCAAAATACGTTGATCACCCATAGATACATGTATTGTTGTTGGTTAGTTGGATATAAACTATGCTATGAAAAACAGCTTCACATAGCAGGCTACAGTTGCGTCATTTATTCTATAAATACTATTCATAGTGAAAAGTATTTCACTTTGCTGTGTGAGGAGCACTGTGGTAAGAATTGACCAACACCATAATGTTGCAAACGAAGAGGCACCACTTTTCAAGTAGGGCGGGCCTTCTCTTGTTACTGTGGGGGTGTAGTAGACTACTAACCTATACAGGCAAAGACAATCAAGACTAGGGTGGGTTTTTTTATGTTCAGGCTGCGGTCAGGGAGGTGAGGCCCGGCATTTACCCTACACTGGCCTCCTCGCCAATCTTCCTATCACAACCGTTACAGGCATTATATGGATTTCAACCGAAAGTTTATCATAATAAACTATATTGGCATATAAATTGATTTACGTAGGCGAGAGAACGGGTGGAAAAGAAGGTTAAATTGGGAAGCTGAGGGGAGGATGGAAAACTCGAAATCGCAAATGGTGAGTTTCGATCGAGTCAGTCCGCTGCTGACTGACGGTTTCCTTTGGCACCGTGCCCCATTTAGTTAGATACTATAACAAATTGGGCAACAATCGTGAAAGTGATATGTAGTTTTACACTTTTGAAACTAATATTTTATAAACCATGATGGGACGACATTTTGTTACCTGGTCGGCGAATTGTTTACCTTATTCCTATACGTGTTTAAACATGATTGAGGCACTACTTTGGAAAACTAGGCGACTGTTGTACACGTCATGTTTGCTTTACCATCACCACGGAGCAGAAGAGATCACCTTTTGGAAAGTTGTAGATTGATACATTGTTGTCGATGGAATCTCGTGAAATAAACATTCGACGACATGTTTTCTATTCACCTTATAACACTTTGTAGATCAATCATAATTGTAAATTAATCTGTTGGCATTGTTTAAATGTAATTTAGACCAGGCGTGAGATGTATTTTTCTCAACAATAAGTTTGTTTGAGCCATCCACGTGCCAGTGCATCCTATTTATAAACATTAAAAAAACATAATTGGGGACTGTACTAACGGTCATTTCGATAGGGGCCTATTTTATCTAACCAATTTGGTTTAATAAATAATATTAAATTAATCATATTTTCCCTTTTGATGTCTTATTGGGCATAATACCGTGTGGTAGGTAACTTCCCCTGTTTATCAAAGAAAACATGCCTCCCCTTGCACGGTTTTTAAATAACTTGGAACATGCTGAAAAGAAAAGTCAATTATAGAAACGGTGTTGACTCTTCCACTGCCGCCATTTTCTTTCAGGTTAACTTATAGACCTATATGTTAACAGCTGGCCATACATTGTGTAGGTAAAATTCTGAAGTGGAGTGGTTGAAGCAGCAGAACCCTAGCCAGCAGAGCCGTCCTGCTTGCTTACTGGCTGCACTAGGGGCAGACAGCATTCCTGTGTACATTAAGACATTGAGTAGCCATTGTGAGATATGGCTAGGAAAATGTACCTCAATCCAGGGATGAGAAATGCATTGGAATCTGAATTGGCCCATTATTCCAAATGTGCTATACTTAAGCTAGCAGTTTAATCTTTACGGTGTGACAATGCATTTCTCATCCTTGGATTGAGGAACATCTTCAGAGACACATATTGTGCTATTCTTTATTTATTTTGCTCTAGCACTACACAGCTGATTCAAATAACCAACTCATCATCAAGCTTTGATTCTTTGAATTGTCTGTGTAGTGCTTGGGCAAACACCAAAATGTGCACTCAGGGGGGCAGGGACGAGTTTGGGAAACCCTGTCTTAATATACACAGGAATGCTGTCCGACCCTGGTGCAGCTGTAACCAAGCAGGTTGGATCTGCTGGCTACCCAGAACCCCACATATAGAAAAAGCTTACACCCCTGTAACACCCAGCCATACACTACATAACTATACAAATAAGATATTCTATCTTTGGGGAAAATCTTAATTATTATATATATATATTTTTTAATTGAACATTTAACTAGGCAAGTCAGTTAACAACAAATTGTTATTTAAAATGATGGCCTCTACAATGTATCTGTGTGGACATTGTTTATCTCTAGTCTATAAATTCCATAATGTATCTTTTTTTGTACAATATTTTTACTTCCTTACATCTGTGGGGGAAAAATAAGATATCTGTTTACAATATATTTACTCTCTACATTTCGTTCCTTTCGTCTCCCTACAGCCCAACCTATCGCAGGAGGCTGGGGGGGGTCTAGGTCTGGGTAGCCCTGTTGGTGTCAGACTAGAGGCTGTGATGGAGCAGCTCCAGAGACAACAGGAGGCCAAGCTGGAGATGGACCGGCAGGAGAAACACCTCCGCCAGGCTCAAATGATGTTCATTAAACACGTAACTGCGACCCGGAACACTGGAGTCCCCCTGGACTCTGCCTTCCTGGGCAAACGGGGGGAAGGAACCGGGACAGGAAGGACCCCTCAGATGGGTCAGCAACAGGCCGAGGCTGGTGGTAGTAACAGCAACACTCAACGTGTTGTGCATAGGGAGAATGGAGAAGAGGAACTGGGAGGTGAAGGGTCAGAGGAAGAAGATGAGGAAGAAGAAAGGATGGCATATGAAGAAGAGAACAGTGAGGATGATGATGGTGGCCACATGACGAAGATGTCTCCACTCCAACAGGATAGTTCCTTATCTTCTTTTCCTCTGTATTCAACCTCTCCGTCAGCGGCTGCTCAACACAGCGCCGCTTCCCTTCCTATGAATCTAAAGCAAGAGTCTGAGGAGAAGGAGCAGTCTACCACAGAACAACATCCCTTCACATCATCCAATGGATTTGGAGATTGGAGCTTTGATGATGGACCATACAAACAAGTAAGTTGTATTCCACCCTTCATTCAACCCCTTACACTCTATAAATGTTTTGTGGTAAGATTTTACATTCCAAAAGCCAGGAGTGTGATCTACTTCCACTTGAAGAACATTGGAATGGGTCTCTATGGGGACTGGGTCTCTACGGCGACTGGGTCTCTACGGGGACTGGGTCTCTACGGGGACTGGGTCTCTACGGGGAATGGGTCTCTACGGCGACTGGGTCTCTACGGCGACTGGGTCTCTACGGGGAATGGGTCTCTACGGGGACTGGGTCTCTACGGGGACTGGGTCTCTACGGCGACTGGGTCTCTACGGGGACTGGGTCTCTACGGGGACTGGGTCTCTACGGGGACTGGGTCTCTACGGCGACTGGGTCTCTACGGGGACTGGGTCTCTACGGGGACTGGGTCTCTACGGCGACTGGGTCTCTACGGGGACTGGGTCTCTACGGGGACTGGGTAGCCTAAACTGTAGGAAGACACTGGTGGTGTGTATGCTTTACTGAGAAATTAGCATTAGGTGTCCCATGTGCAGCAAACAGCCCAGCAGCAGACATAATATTGAATCCACACATGAATTTACCATGTTACAAAAGTGTTCACAGAGTTTTTTTGTGTGTTTTCCCTCTCCATTGATCACAGCAGTTCTATGTAAAAACAGGCTATTATCTACTGTTTGCCTACTGCAAAGTGGTATGCAGTCACTTTTAATGACTGGCTCCATATGAAACTTGTATAATGCTTCACAGTGAGGGGAGGAGGAAGGGCCATCTTTTTCTTCTTCTTCTGTTGTTTTGTTTCCATCCCTCCTTGCTCTCTGTTGACCCACTCACACTGAGAGTCAAGGACTGAACACTGGCACACGGCCATCTCTGCTACTGCTGCTAAAATAATATAGTAACATACAATGTCCCACTTTAGCAAAACTGTGTTTTTATCCAAAATGACTTGGTAGACTAGAGTGATTGCATAGAGCCTACATTTTTATATTCTCTTGACGAGCTGTTAACATAAATGGAATAGCTGGCCAGCACACTGAGATTAATGCATTTTTTAGTAGGGGTGTGATCCTTATTGGACATGAACTCATGACTTTGGCATTGCTTGTAGCACACAGACAGACAGCCTGCACTGCTTCTGCTTCCTGTTTCTTCACATGTAGAGGTCAGGCAGAGAGCACAGAGAACTGTATTCTCCCGGCAGCTAGCCTAACAGGAAGGGGAGAGGAGGTTATTCTCCCACTTTCTTCTTTGTCATCGTGTCTTCCTGGCCACTAGCCCAACAGGAGGGGAGTTTATTCAGCCCGGACGCTCCAGGGGTTTTCCCACCTTCTCCTTTCGGCTGGTGTGACTTCTTCTTGGTTACGTCCCAAATGTCACCCTATACCTTATATAGTGTACTACTTTCTACATGGACTCTGGTCAAAAGTAGTGCACTATATAGGGAATAGGGTGCCGTTTGGGAGGGTACCCTCCACACTCTCCACACAGAAGGGTTCTTGGCAGAGCTAAGTAGCCTTGGCCTCTGTCCAAGACACTGTTGAATGAATGGGAACTACTGGAAACAGCTGGTTCAGAGTGAGATGTGATAGGCCATAAAGTGGGAGACTAGTATTTGTGGATGAATATGACACCAAATACATTTTTTTGGGGGGGGTTGGGGTGGCAATCAAATCAAATTGTATTTGTCACATGCGCCGAACACAACAGGTGTAGATCTTACAGTGAAATGCTTACCTACAAGCCCTGAATCAACAATGCAGTTAAGAAAAATACCTAAAAAAAATAAGAAATGTAAAGTAACAAATAATTAAAGAGCAGCAGTAAAATAACAATAGCGAGGCTATATGCAGGGGGTACCGGTATTTGATATTTTAATTAGGATCCCCATTAGCCAGCAGCTACTCTTCCTGGGGTCCACACAAAACATGAAACATTATACAGAACATAATTAGACAAGAACAGCTCAAGGACAGATCTACATACATACATCTTGGCCATGTTCTGTTATAATCTCCACCCGGCACAGCCAGAAGAGGACTGGCCACACCTCATAGCCTGGTTCCTCTCTAGGTTTCTTCTTAGGTTCTGGCCTTTCTAGGGAGTTTTTCCTAGCCACCGTGCTTCTACACCTGCATTGTTTGGGGTTTTAGGCTGGGTTTCTGTACAGCTCTTTGAGATATCAGCTGATGTAAGAAAGGCTTTATAAATACATTTGATTGATTTGATTTTTAAAAAGGCACACGTAGTCTACATATCAATACATACACAAACTATCTAGGTCCAATAGGGCAGAGTCGTTGTGCCGCGAGGTGATGCTTTATCTGTTTTTTGAAACCAGGTTTGCTGTTTATTTGAGCAATATGAGATAGGAGTTCCATGCAATAAGTGCTATGTATAATACTGTACGTTTTCTTGAATTTGTTCTGGATTTGGGGACTGAAAAGACCCCTGGTGGCATGTCTGGTGGGATACGTGTGTGTGTAAGTTGACTATGCAAATAATTTGGGATTTTCAACACATTAATGTTTCTTATAAAATGAAGTGATACAGTCAGTCTCTCCTCAACTCATAGCCAAGAGAGACTGGCATGCATAGTATTAATATTAGCCCTCTGATTATAATTAAGAGCAAAATGTGCAGCTCTGTTCTGGGCCAGCTGCAGCTTAACTAGGTCTTTCCTTGCAGCACTGGACCACATGACTGGACAATAATCAAGATTAGACAAAACTAGAGCCTGCAGAACTTGCTTTTTGGAGTGGTGTCAAAAAAATGGAGCATCTCTTTATTACGGCTAGACCTCTTCCCATCTTTGCAACCATTGAATCTATATGTTTTGACCATGACAGTTTACAATCTAAGCAAACGCCAAGTAATTTAGTCTCCTCAACTTGTTCAACACCCACACCATTTATTACCAGAATCAGCTGAGGTCTAGTACTTAAGGAATGATTTGTACCAAATACAATACTCTTAGTTTTAGTGATGTTCAGGACCAGTTTATTACTGGCCACCCGTTCCAAAACAGACTGCAACTCTTTGTTTAGGGTTTCAATGACTTCACTAGATGTGGTTGCGATGCGTATATGGTTGAATCATCAGCATACATGGACACATGCTTTGTTTAATGCCAGTGGCAGGTCATTGGTAAAAATAGAAAAGAGTAGAGGGCCTAGAGAGCTGCCCTGCGGTACACCACACTTTACATGTTTAATATTAGAGAAGCTTCCATTAAAGAAAACCCTTTGAGTTCTATTGGATAGATAGCTCTGAATCTACGATATGGCAGAGGTTGACAAGCCATAACACAAGTTTTTTTAACAACCGGTTATGGTCCATAATATCAAAGGCTCACTGAAATCTAACAGTACAGCTCCCACAATCTTCTTATTATCAATGTCTTTCAACCAATCATCAGTCATTTGTGTCAGTGTAGTACATGTTGAGTGCCCTTCTCTGTAAGCATGCTGAAAGTCTGTTGTTAATTCGTTTACAGAGAAATAGCATTGTATTTGGTCAAACACAATTCTTTCCAACAGTTTGCTAAGAGCTGGCAGCAAGCGTATAGGTCTGCTGTTAGAACCAGTAAAGGCCACTTTACCACTCTTGGGTAGTGGAATTACTTTGGCTTCCCTCCAGGCCTGAGGACAAAGACTTTCCTCTAGGCTCAGATTAAAGATATGACAGATAGGAGTGGCTATAGAGGCAGCTACCATCCTCATTAGCTTTCCATCTAAGTTGTCAATGCCAGGAGGTTTGTCATTATTGATCGTGAACAATTATTTTTCAACATCTCCCACACAAACGTGACAAAATTCAAGCTTGCATGGCTTTTCTTTCATTGTTTTTTTATACATGAATATAATTGCTCACTGTTTGTCGTGGGTATTTCCTGCCTAAGTTTGCCCACTTTGCCAATGAAATAATCATTAAAATAATTGGCAACATCAAATGGTTTTGTGATGAATAAGCCATCTGATTCGATGAAAGATGGTGTTGAATTTGTCTTTCTGCCCATATTTTCATTTAAAGTACTCAATTTTTTCCCCATTCTTTATATCATTGATCTTAGCTTCATAATAAAGTTTAAACTCAACAAAAAGAATAGTCACAAAATTCCTCAATTTGCAGTAAGTCAGCCAGTCAGATGTGCAGCCAGACTTATTAGCCACTCCTTTTGCCCCATCTCTTTGAACCATACAGTTTTTCAATTCCTCATCAATCCATGGAGCCTTAAGAAACTGACTGTTAGAACTGTTAACAGGTGCATGTGTATCAATAATTGGAAGAAGCAATTTCATAAATACAATAAGTGCAGTGTCTGGATGCTCCTCATTAATCACATCAGACCAACAAATATTTTTAACATCATCCACGTAAGAGTCACAGCAAAATCTTTTGTATGATCTCTTATACACTATTTTAGGCCCAGCTGTTGGAACTTTGGCTTTCCTTGATATATCCACTATATTGTGGTCACTGCATCTAATGGGTACGGATACAGCTTTAGAGCACAGTTCTACAGTATGAGTACAAATGTGATCGATACATGTGGATCATCTTGTACCTGTACTGTTTTTAAACAGCCCGGTAGGTTGATAACAAAGTCAATGTGCGGAGGCACCGGTTAGTCGAGGTAACTGAGTAGTGCAGGTAGTCTGGGTATCCATTTAATTAGAGCAGCCTTTCTTAAAGTGTGGGTCGCGGACCTGTTAATGGTGGTCCGCAACGTTTCAGAGTAAATGTATAACTATTTCATTGATTACTGGAATTGATTTGGCCAAGTGCAACTGTGCTCACTGTTCAGTGCGCTCTCTGCTTAGCAACAGTCTCTGCTTAGCAACAGTCTCTGCTTAGCAACAGTCTCTGCTTAGCAACAGTTTGGCAGCTGTGGGAGTGGGAGATGCCCGTGTGTTTCGCGGTTTACCGGATCTTTTTTTTCTGCCGTTTTCTTGAAGATCCCTCCGCGACACACGCTGCACCGCTGTCGTTCAGCAGCAGATGATGCGCTGTCAGCTACTGACTTGCCATTCCCACTCGCCATCACTCACCGCTGTCATCAAATTGACTCAAGCTAGCCACAGTTCTGACTGAGCTCAATCATCATGAAACGTAAATACAGCAATGAGTTTCTCTCTCTTGGTTTCATAAAACTTTGAGAAATAACACGGGGCGCCCACAATGTGTTATGTGCGGAGAAGTGCTTAGTAATGAGTCAAAGCGAACAAGTTAATATAATGACACGTCCTGACCAAACATCCGCAGCATGATGGTAAACGCAGGGAGTTCTTTCAGAACAGGATAGAATGCTTCAGGTAACAGTGCTTCGACAGTGGAGAAGTCAGTCAGCTAGCAAGGCATTGTCATTTCATAACAGGTGATGATTAGCAGAAATAAGGGAGTACAGTCGTGGCCAGAAGTTTTGAAAATTTACACGAATATTAATTTTCACAGTTTGCTCTTCAGTGTCTTTAGATATTTTTGTCAGATGTTACTATGGAATACTGAAGTATAATTACAAGCATTTCATAAGTGTCAAAGGCTTTTATTGACAATTACATGAAGTTGATGCAAAGAGTCAATATTTGCAGTGTTGACCCTTCTTTTTCAAGACCTCTGCAATTCACCCTGGCAGGCTGTCAATTAACTTCTGGGCCACATCCTGACTGATGGCAGCCCATTCTTGCATAATCAATGCTTGGAGTTTGTCAGAATCTGTGCGTTTTTGTTTGTCCACACGCCTCTTGAGGATTGACCACAGGTTTTCAATGGGATTAAGGTCTGGGGAGTTTCCTGGCCATGGACCCAAAATATCGATGTTTTGTTCCCCAAGCCACTTAGTTATCACTTTTGCCTAATGGCAAGGTGCTCCATTGTGCTAGAAAATGCATTGTTCGTCACCAAACTGTTCCTGGATGGTTGGGAGAAGTTGCTCTCGGAGGATGTGTTGGTACCATTCTTTATTCATGGCTGTGTTCTTAGGCAAAATTGTGAGTGAGTCCACTCCCTTGGCTGAGAAGCAACCCTCACATGAATGGTCTCAGGATGCTTTACTGTTGGCATGACACAGGACTGATGGTAGCGTTCACCTTGTCTTCTCCAGACAAGCTTTTTCCGGATGCCCCAAACAATCAGAAAGGGGATTCATCAGAGAAAATTACTTTACCCCAGTCCTCAGCAGTCCAATCCCTGTACTTTTTGCAGAATATAGTCTGTCCCTGATGTTTTTCCTGGAGAGAAGTGGCTTCTTGGCTGCCCTTCTTGACACCAGGCCATCCTCCAAAAGTCTTCGCCTCACTGTGCGTGCAGATGCACTCACACCTGCCTGCTGCCATTCCTGAGCAAGCTCTGTACTGATGGTGCCCCAATCCGGCTGCTGAATCAACTTTAGGAGACGGTCCTGGCACTTGCTGGACTTTCTTGGGTGCCCTGAAGCCTTCTTCACAACAATTGAACCGCTCTCCTTGAAGTTCTTGAAGATCAGATAAATGGTTGATTTAGGTGCAATCTTACTGGCAGCAATATCCTTGCCTGTGAAGCCCTTTTTTGTGCAAAGCAATGATAACGGCAAGTGTTTCCTTGCAGGTGACCATTGTCAGAGGAAGAACAATGATTCCAAGCACCACCCTCCTTTTGAAGCTTCCAGTCTGTTATTCGAACTCAATAAGCATGACAGAGTGATCACCAGCCTTGCCCTCGTCAACACGACGAGGGAATCAGTGACATGTCAGCTGGTCCTTTTGTGGCAGGGCTGAAATGCAGTGGAAATGTTTTTTTGGTGATTCAGTTAATTTGCATGGCAAAGAGGGACTTTGCAATTAATTGCAATTCATCTGATCACATTTCATAACATTCTGGAGTATATGCAAATTTCCACCATACACACTGAGGCAGCAGACTTTGTGAAAATTATTATTTGTGTCATTCTCATAACTTTTGGCCACGACTGTACACTCTCATAGTAGATGTGAGTTTCTCTTTCAAACAATCCCCTGGGCTTGTACACAGCTAATAGCTAATGTGAACCAAAGTAAGCTAGCTAGCAACTGTAAGTATCAGTAAATACAGATGAAGATAAAAAATGATTAGCAGTTGCCATACCAGGCAGTGATGCAACCAGTCAGGATGCTCTCGATGGTGCAGCTGTAGAACTTTTTTGAGGATCTGAGGACCCATGCCAAATATTTTCAGTCTCCTGAGGGGGAATAGGTTTTGTCGTGCCCTCTTCACAACTCTCTTGGTGTGTTTGGACCATGTTAGTTTGTTGGTGATGTGGACACCAAGGAACTTGAAGCTCTCAACCTGCACCACCCGTCGATGAGAATGGGGGCGTGCTCCGTCCTCCTTTTCCTGTAGTCCACAATCATCTCCTTTGTCTTGATCACGTTGAGGGAGAGGTTGTTGTCCTGGCACCACACGACCAGGTCTCTGACCTCCTCCCTATATCCTGTCTCGTCGTTGTTGGTGATCAGGCCTACCACTGTTGTCATCGGCAAACTTAATTATGGTGTTAGTCGTGCCTGGCCATGCAGTCATGAGTGAACAGGGAGTACAGGAGGGGACTGAGCACGCACCTCTGAGGGGTCCCTGTGTTGAGGATCAGTGTACCAGACGTGCTGTTGCCTACCCTTACCACCTGGGGTTGCCTGTTAGGAAGTCCAGGATCCAGTTGCAGAGGAAGGTGTTTAGTCCCATGGTCCTTAGCTTATTGATGAGCTTTGAGGGCACTATGGTGTTGAACGCTGAGCTGTACTCAATGAACAGCATTCTCACATAGGTGTTCCTTTGTCATCCATTCTTATAAGCTTCCCGGTTAGAGTCCTGCTCCTTGAAAGCAGCAGCTCTACCCTTTAGCTCAGTGCGGATGTTGCCTGTAATCAATGGCTTCTGGTTAGGGTATGTACGTACAGTCACTTTTCGGGACGACGTCATCAATGCACTTATTGATGAAGCCAGTGACAGATGTGGTGTACTCCTCAATGCCATCAGAAGAATCCTGGAACATATTCCAGTCTGTGCTAGCAAAACAGTCCTGTAGCTTAGCATCTGTTTTTTTATAGACTGAGTCACTGGTACTTCCTGCTTTAGTTTTTGCATGTAATCAGGAGGATATATTTATGGTCCGATTTGCCAAATGGAGGGCGAGGGAGAGCTTTGTATGTGTCTCTGTGTGTGGAGTAAAGGTGGTCTAGAGGTGTTTTTTTCTCCATCCGGTTGCACATTTAACATGCTGATAGAAATTAGGTAAAACGCATTGTTTCCCTGCATTAAAGGTATTTCATTAACAAACCTCCAAGAACTAACAAAAGGTTGGACATAGACTGAGAAACACTTTATTAAACTTTGAGTTAGCTGGGTGTGGGGGCGACTTTTACCTGGGTGTGGTGAAAGATAATGAGTGCGGTACGGATTTCTTTAGAGGTGCCTGACGTCAATCTTTTACTTGTTCTTTTTGAAGGGTGTAATCCATTCTTACATTATTTTAGCCACCCCCCCAAGGTCATGTATCCACTACCCAGACCCCCTGTAATTTGAACCATTTCATTTCTTTTTCATCTTTACTGCACCCTATAGAATTGTCTTCCCCTTTGGTCCTAGTGTCAGTTGTCATTAAAGATGGTGGTGGAGGTGAGAGGATTTGTTTGAGAATATTACATCTTTCTGATTTTCCTTCTGTGTTCAATCCAGTTAAGAAACATTAAAGAAAGATACTTCCCCCTTATCTCTGGTTTAATTGAAACTTGTCCCTCAGTGAGATAAGTACATTTTAAAGGTGTTTTTTGAGTTGGATGGGTGTAGTACTAGGATAGTGTCCTGGATTAAGGTCTGCCTCAAATGCTTTAATTCCCTTTCAACTTTTACTGCAGCCTATAGACTAGTTTTCCTCCTTAGTCTCAGGGTCAGATGTCATTAAAGATGGAGGTGGAGAGCCAGACTGTCTGTCCGTACAAAGGCTAGCAGATGCCATAAAATCCATTTACAAATGAGAGAGTGGAGGATGGGTTTTAATTTTTAAAAGCTTTTTGCTCAATAGATGTAAATAAGAATTTGTTCTAAACTGACTTGCCTAATTAAAGGTTAAATTAATAAACAAATAGTAACACAAACATAGGCACAGACACATGCATACAGTACACACACATGATAACATACGCACTACACACACGTTCACATGGATTTTGCGTTGTAGATATGTGGTAGTGGAGTATGGGCCTGAGGGCACACACTTAAGTGTGTTGTGGATTCTGTAATGAATTTATTGTAATGTTTTTACTGCCTTAATTTTGCGGGACCCCAGGAAGAGTAGTTGCTGCCTTGGCAGCAGCTAATGGGGATAATTTAATAAATACAAAATACAAAATGGTCGTCTGTTTCTCAGTTGGTAGAGCATGGTGCTTGCAATGCCATGATAGTGGGTTAGATTCCCGGGACCACCCATGTGTGAACTGAATGCACGCAGCACTATGTCACTTTGGATAAAAAAAAGTCTGCTAAATACTATATATTATTAATGGCAAAATCGGTCCCATATCTTCGACAATCAGCACATTACATAGTTGTTTAAAGGGGCCTGACCTTGTGAATGGGGCCAAGAGGAGATCTTCTTTTTAGTACTGCATTTCTGTCAATAACAACAACAAAAAGTTGTCTTAACGAGGCTAGCCTGGTTAAATTTAATGAAATGAATTCAGTACTTGCGTCATTGACCACCCCTGGTCCTTGCATAATTCAGCTGTCGCTCGGCAACGCTTTGTGCTGCAGTTTGGCACAGCTGCACATGATCAATGGAGCCCTAAACACAGCCCTGATTTGGTTTTATTCTGGCCTCATTTACGTTGATTGATGAGGACCAACTGTCTTGTGGATACAAGATGGTTTATAAACCAAGTGGAGAAGGTTAAAGGGTCTGTCTTTACATTAGTTCTGCCTAGGGGTGTAACGGTTCACCAAACCCATGGTTTTGTACATGTTGCCGTTTTGGGGAAAGTTAAATGCCATTCACAATGTTCAGCGTTCACAATGTTCCTTGCATTGTTGTTGTGACCGGATCAACATGTTAGGCCTCTCAAGTTTCCATTCTGATGCTGCGTTTGTAACCATGTGGGAGGTGGGAATTTAAGTCGTAAATAAAAGTTGGATGAATTCATGTGGTTTGAACTAGTTGAGAAATGCCATTTTGGCTAATGTCCAACAAGGTGTGTCAACCATAAATTAAAAGTACAGCTGTTATGCTGTCATCCCATAGGACGGCACACAATTGGCCCATTGTCGTCCGTCGTTCTTGGTTAGGGGAGGGTTTGGCCAGGATAGACCGTCATTCTAATTAAGAATTTGTTGTTCACTGACTTGCCTAGTTAAAGGTTAAATTTAAAAAAAAGTGACAGCCCAATCACATTACCCCATCGTGCTACCAACACGCCTCCTTTATGAGGGTCACAAGTGTGCATCTGGCGCTGAAGGAGGCAGTGTCATGGTGCGTTCGTAACCAAGTGGGAATCTACCACATACGACTGGGGGAAAAAAACACCTGAAAAGCTCTCAAACTGGCGATTTACTCATGGTGACCTCATCTACTAAGGAAATGGCCTCTAGTACAGCATTTTCGGCAGTTAAATGCAACAACAAAACAGTATTTATAAAAAGCAATCTATTCATGTGGTTTATGTACTCAGTTATTTGTTTAGAAGCATTTTTTATTTAACTTGGCAAGTCAGTTAAGAACAAATTCTTATTTACAATGACAGACTACCCCGGCCAAACTCGGACGACCCTCATATATTAGGGGCCATAAACCAAAGACTTTTAAAAATATTTAAACATAGCCTACCTACTACTCTTGTAATTTATTCTGTCCCGGTCAGAATCAGCTGCCAAGGGCTGCTTGAATTCAGAGGGGAGACGATGCTGTTTCTTTTCGTGCCAGTCTTGCTCCGGTGTACTGGGGTGATGTCTGCGTGACATGGGTCAACATGTGTGAGGTGTTGGCAGCTGCAAAGACTATTGTTGTTGAGCGTGGCAACACACTGTTTAACGTTTGATCCACAACTCTCTGTACATCTTTGGGCATCTTCTGGGATGCTAAAATGTTCCCACACGGGTGATTTTTAAAGGACAATTGAAGATCCTCCAGTTCTGGTTTATCCACCCCGCCACTCGACATCATATAGAACTAGTTATAGGCTGCGCCTCACAAAAGGACAGTTTTTGGAATGCGTCATTTAAGAATAGAATTTTACACCTTGTGCATAGTCTCTAGTTAAGGGAATAGCCTGGCATGTTTTCAGCTCCGATTTATTCAAGGCCTAGAACGCAGCATAGCCTAGTGGCCTTGTTTTTATTTTGTAAATTTTTGGTAGGTATTAATTAGGGTTCACAGTGCGGACCGAACCATCGGTACGAATTCATGTACCCTTTACACCCCTAGTCCTGTCCCACCCTATGGGTTATATGCCTTTTACATTAGTCCTGCCACTCTGGAGTGTGTGTGTGTGTGTGTGTGTGTGTGTGTGTGTGTGTGTGTGTGTGTGTGTGTGTGTGTGTGTGTGTGTGTGTGTGTGTGTGTGTGTGTGTGTGTGTGTGTGTGTGTGTGTGTGTGTGTGTGTGTGTGAAATGCATACATCTGTAATTGCAAACAAAGGTTTCTGTACCAAATATTAAGTTCTGCTTTTCTGATGTATCAAATACTTATGTCATGCAATAAAATGCAAATTAATTACTTAAAAATCATACAATGTGATTTTCTGGATTTTTGTTTTCACAGTTGAAGTGTACCTATGATAAAAATTACAGACCTCTACATGCTTTGTAAGTAGGATAACCTGCAAAATCGGCAGTGTGTCAAATACTTGTTCTCCCCACTGTATATAGATAGACAGACACACACAGACAGACAGATACACACAGACAGACAGATACACACAGACAGACAGACACACACAGACAGACAGATACACACAGACAGACAGACACACACAGACAGACAGACAGACAGACAGACAGACAGACACAGACAGATGAACTCAGCAAAAAAAGAAACTTCCCTTTTTCAGGACCCTGTTTTTAAAGATAATTTGTAAATATTCAAATAATTTCACAGATCTTCATTGTAAAGGGTTTAAACACTGTTTCCCATGCTTGTTCAATGAACCATAAACAATTAATGAACATGCACCTGTGGATCGGTCGTTAAGACACTAACAGCTTACAGACGGGAGGCAATTAAGGTCACAGTTATGAAAACTTAGGACACTAAAGAGGCCTTTCTACTGACTCTGAAAAACACCAAAAGAAAGATGCCCAGGGTCCCTGCTCATCTGTGTGAACATGCCTTAGGCATGCTGCATGGGGAATGCAGATGTGGCCAGGGAAATAAATTGCAATGTCTGTACTGTGAGACGCCTAAGACAGCGCTACAGGAGACAGGATGAACAGCTGATCGATGTGGAGGGTCCGTTGTGGTCTGGGGCGGAATGTCACAGCATCGGACTGAGCTTGTTGTCATTTCAGGCAATCACAACACTGTGTGTTACATGGAAGACATCCTCCTCCCTCATGTGGTACCCTTCCTGCAGGCTCATCCTGACATGACCCTCCAGCATGACAATGCCACCAGACATACTGCTCATTCTGTGCGTGATTTCCTGCAAGACAGGAATGTCAGTGTTCTGCCATGGCCAGCGAAGAGCCCGGATCTCAATCCCATTGAGCACATCTGGGACCTGTTGTATAAGTAGGGTGAGGGCTATTATGTTAGCACAGCTGAAAACTGTAGTGCTGATTAAAGAAGCAATAAAACTGGCCTTCTTTAGACTAGTTGAGTATCTGGAGCATCAGCATTTATGGGTTCGATTACAGGCTCAAAATGGACAGAAACAAAGCACTTTCTTCTGAAACTCGTCAGTCTATTCTTGTTCTGAGAAATGAAGGCTTTTCCATGCGAGATGTTGGCAAGAAACTGAAGATCTCGTACAACGCCGTTTACTACTCTCTTCACAGAACAGCGCAAACTGTCTCTAACCAGAATAGAATGAGGAGTGGGAGGCCCCGGTGCACAACTGAGCAAGAGGACAAGTACATTAGAATGTCTAGTTTGAGAAACAGACGCCTCACAAGTCCTCAACTGGCAGCTTCATTAAATAGTACCCGCAAAACACCAGTCTCAACGTTAACAGTGAAGAGGCGACTCTGGGATGCTGGCCTTCTAGGCAGAGTTCCTCTGTCCAGTGTCTGTGTTCTTTTGCCCATCTTAATCTTTTCTTTTTTTTGGCCAGTCAGAGATATAGCTTTTTCTTTGCAGCTCTGCCTAGAAGGCCAGCATCCTGGAGTCGCCTCTTCACTGTTGATGTTGAGACTGGTGTTTTGCGGATGCTTTTCTTTCAACATGGACAAATCTAATTTACCCCAAAATTTTGAAATTGTGTGTGTGTACGTATACATAACGTAACAAGCTCTTTCCGTGACAAACTGACCAGGTGAATCCAAGTGAAAACTATGATCCCTTTATTGCTGTCACCTGTTAAATCCACTTCAATTAGTGTAGATGAAGGGGAGCAGATGGGTGAAAGAAGGATTTTAAGTCTTGAGACATGGATTGTGTGCCATTCAGAGGGTGAATGGGCAAGACAAAAGATTGAAATGCCTTTGAACATGGTATGGTACTAGGTGCCAGTTTGTCAAGAACTGCAACGCTGCTGGGTTTTTCCACACTCAACAGTTTCCCCTGTGTATCAAGAACGGTCCACCATCCAAAGGACATCCAGCCAACTTGACACAACTGTGGGGAAGCATTAGAGTCAACATGGACCAGCATCCCTGTGGAACACTTTCAACACCTTGTAGAGTCCATGACCTGATGAATTGAGGCTGTTCTGAGGACAACAGGGGAGGAGGTGCAACTCAATATTAGGAAGGTGTTTCTAATGTTTAGTATACTCAGTGTATAGCGGTGGAGAGGGGTGGCGAGGGAGTGGAAAGGTGGAGATGGGGAGTGGTGTGGAGAGGGGGAGTGGTGTGGGGAGGAGGAGTGGTGTGGAGATGGGGAGTGGTGTGGAGAGGAGGAGTGGTGTGGTGTGGAGAGGAGGAGTGGAGTGGAGTGTTTAAAAAAATATATATATTTATACGTTTGTCATTCATTTGGATTTATTTTGCATTGTGCGGTACAGGATGGTAATGTTTGAAAAGAGTTTTTAAGATTCTAGAAATATCTAAAATGGAGTTTACATTTTTTATATTTTTTAATGTCATCCATTTTAGTAGCCTGATTGGGAAAAGACTTGGCTTTTTATGTTCTTAATAGCAATGATGTTGTAGCAATCTGGTGTCTTTGAATGTTTCCTTTTTTTTAAAACAAATAGCTTTGGAGATGAATAACCTATCAGTCCTGAAACGTGCAGAATGCACACACCACCCGACGAGCAACAACTTCCACAGTGCTGGGCCAGGGCCAGCCATGTTTAATCCTTGAAACGTGCAGAATGCACACACCACCCGACGAGCAACAACTTCCACAGTGCTGGGCCAGGGCCAGCCATGTTTAATCCTTGAAACGTGCAGAATGCACACACCACCCGACGAGCAACAACTTCCACAGTGCTGGGCCAGGGCCAGCCATGTTTAATCCTTGAAACGTGCAGAATGCACACACCACCCGACGAGCAACAACTTCCACAGTGCTGGGCCAGGGCCAGCCATGTTTAATCCTTGAAACGTGCAGAATGCACACACCACCCGACGAGCAACAACTTCCACAGTGCTGGGCCAGGGCCAGCCATGTTTAATCCTTGAAACGTGCAGAATGCACACACCACCCGACGAGCAACAACTTCCACAGTGCTGGGCCAGGGCCAGCCATGTTTAATCCTTGAAACGTGCAGAATGCACACACCACCCGACGAGCAACAACTTCCACAGTGCTGGGCCAGGGCCAGCCATGTTTAATCCTTGAAACGTGCAGAATGCACACACCACCCGACGAGCAACAACTTCCACAGTGCTGGGCCAAGGCCAGCCATGTTTAATCCTTGAAACGTGCAGAATGCACACACCACCCGACGAGCAACAACTTCCACAGTGCTGGGCCAAGGCCAGCCATGTTTAATCCTTGAAACGTGCAGAATGCACACACCACCCGACGAGCAACAACTTCCACAGTGCTGGGCCAAGGCCAGCCATGTTTAATCCTTGAAACGTGCAGAATGCACACACCACCCGACGAGCAACAACTTCCACAGTGCTGGGCCAAGGCCAGCCATGTTTAATCCTTGAAACGTGCAGAATGCACACACCACCCGACGAGCAACAACTTCCACAGTGCTGGGCCAAGGCCAGCCATGTTTAATCCTTGAAACGTGCAGAATGCACACACCACCCGACGAGCAACAACTTCCACAGTGCTGGGCCAAGGCCAGCCATGTTTAATCCTTGAAACGTGCAGAATGCACACACCACCCGACGAGCAACAACTTCCACAGTGCTGGGCCAAGGCCAGCCATGTTTAATCCTTGAAACGTGCAGAATGCACACACCACCCGACGAGCAACAACTTCCACAGTGCTGGGCCAAGGCCAGCCATGTTTAATCCTTGAAACGTGCAGAATGCACACACCACCCGACGAGCAACAACTTCCACAGTGCTGGGCCAAGGCCAGCCATGTTTAATCCTTGAAACGTGCAGAATGCACACACCACCCGACGAGCAACAACTTCCACAGTGCTGGGCCAAGGCCAGCCATGTTTAATCCTTGAAACGTGCAGAATGCACACACCACCCGACGAGCAACAACTTCCACAGTGCTGGGCCAGGGCCAGCCATGTTTAATCCTTGAAACGTGCAGAATGCACACACCACCCGACGAGCAACAACTTCCACAGTGCTGGGCCAGGGCCAGCCATGTTTAATCCTTGAAACGTGCAGAATGCACACACCACCCGACGAGCAACAACTTCCACAGTGCTGGGCCAGGGCCAGCCATGTTTAATCCTTGAAACGTGCAGAATGCACACACCACCCGACGAGCAACAACTTCCACAGTGCTGGGCCAGGGCCAGCCATGTTTAATCCTTGAAACGTGCAGAATGCACACACCACCCGACGAGCAACAACTTCCACAGTGCTGGGCCAGGGCCAGCCATGTTTAATCCTTGAAACGTGCAGAATGCACACACCACCCGACGAGCAACAACTTCCACAGTGCTGGGCCAGGGCCAGCCATGTTTAATCCTTGAAACGTGCAGAATGCACACACCACCCGACGAGCAACAACTTCCACAGTGCTGGGCCAGGGCCAGCCATGTTTAATCCTTGAAACGTGCAGAATGCACACACCACCCGACGAGCAACAACTTCCACAGTGCTGGGCCAAGGCCAGCCATGTTTAATCCTTGAAACGTGCAGAATGCACACACCACCCGACGAGCAACAACTTCCACAGTGCTGGGCCAAGGCCAGCCATGTTTAATCCTTGAAACGTGCAGAATGCACACACCACCCGACGAGCAACAACTTCCACAGTGCTGGGCCAAGGCCAGCCATGTTTAATCCTTGAAACGTGCAGAATGCACACACCACCCGACGAGCAACAACTTCCACAGTGCTGGGCCAAGGCCAGCCATGTTTAATCCTTGAAACGTGCAGAATGCACACACCACCCGACGAGCAACAACTTCCACAGTGCTGGGCCAAGGCCAGCCATGTTTAATCCTTGAAACGTGCAGAATGCACACACCACCCGACGAGCAACAACTTCCACAGTGCTGGGCCAAGGCCAGCCATGTTTAATCCTTGAAACGTGCAGAATGCACACACCACCCGACGAGCAACAACTTCCACAGTGCTGGGCCAAGGCCAGCCATGTTTAATCCTTGAAACGTGCAGAATGCACACACCACCCGACGAGCAACAACTTCCACAGTGCTGGGCCAAGGCCAGCCATGTTTAATCCTTGAAACGTGCAGAATGCACACACCACCCGACGAGCAACAACTTCCACAGTGCTGGGCCAAGGCCAGCCATGTTTAATCCTTGAAACGTGCAGAATGCACACACCACCCGACGAGCAACAACTTCCACAGTGCTGGGCCAAGGCCAGCCATGTTTAATCCTTGAAACGTGCAGAATGCACACACCACCCGACGAGCAACAACTTCCACAGTGCTGGGCCAAGGCCAGCCATGTTTAATCCTTGAAACGTGCAGAATGCACACACCACCCGACGAGCAACAACTTCCACAGTGCTGGGCCAAGGCCAGCCATGTTTAATCCTTGAAACGTGCAGAATGCACACACCACCCGACGAGCAACAACTTCCACAGTGCTGGGCCAAGGCCAGCCATGTTTAATCCTTGAAACGTGCAGAATGCACACACCACCCGACGAGCAACAACTTCCACAGTGCTGGGCCAGGGCCAGCCATGTTTAATCCTTGAAACGTGCAGAATGCACACACCACCCGACGAGCAACAACTTCCACAGTGCTGGGCCAGGGCCAGCCATGTTTAATCCTTGAAACGTGCAGAATGCACACACCACCCGACGAGCAACAACTTCCACAGTGCTGGGCCAGGGCCAGCCATGTTTAATCCTTGCGTGTGACCAGGCACACCAGCTAACCATGACATCACTGAGCTAACTCTGTTGGATAAAGACCCTTATCCGCTCAGATAACCCCGGGCACAGCAAGAGGCCAGACCAATTATTTGGACTTGTGGAGGGGAGAGTGGAGGCCCGATAAGTTGATTTAAAGATCATTTGGATGAAAGATTTGCCCTCCCCCCTCTGTAACTGTGTGTTTTAGGGATAAGGTTTCACTGCAGGAGCAGCTGCACCTCTGGTAATGAAGCTCATTACTAGAAAAGCTACGGACAACGAACACAATTGCATCTAATCGATGGCAATTTGAATGCACAGAGATACCGTGATGAGATCTTGAGGCCCGTTATCATGCCATTCATCCGCTGCCATCACCTCATGTTTCAACATAATGCATGGTCCCATGTCGTAAGGATCTGTACACAACTCCTGGAAGCCGAAAATGTCCCTGTTCTTCCATGGCCTGCATACTCACCAGACATGTCACCCATTGAGCATATTTTGGATGCTCTGGATCGACATGTACGACAGTGTGTTCCAGTTCCCACCAATATCTAGCAACTTTGCACCATCATTGAAGAGGAGTCAGACAACATTCCACAGGCCACAATCAACAGCCTGATCAACTCTATGTGAAGGAGATGTTGCACTGCATGAAGCAAATGGTGGTCACACCAGATACTGACTGGTTTTCTGATCCACGCCACTACTTAAAAAATAAAAAATAAGTTATCTGTGACCAACAGATGCATATCTGTATTCCCAGCCATGTGAAAATCCATAGATCCATAGAATGACAGTTTATATTAGGAAATCAAACTCAGTTATTATATTTTTGTTCACTATAGTTAGTGTATTATTGGATACATTTAGATCAACTAAGTGATTTATATTGTGGAAAAATAGAAGTTCCCTGAATACTTTTACCCTGATCTGCGTTTTGCTCTCTGTTGTAGGGTCCTCTTATCTTAAACGAACAGGAAGTGGTCAGAATTGAAAGCCTAGAAAGTATTTACTAAAAGGAGATGACTAAGTGGAGCTTTTTGTCAATAGACAGATCCATAGTGGGATTTCACTATCTCCTCAACAGGGAAAGGGATTTTATTTTCACTTTATTGCCAACGAGTCACTCAGATCAGGGCAGGGGCATCTGCTTCCCCGTCAATAAAAAGGTCCGGTCTGTTGGTCGGTTGCCCAGGGCAACCAGACTGCCATTATTAGAATAATATATAGCCACCGGTTTGGCCATTATTGCTGCTTTATGCGACAGCTGTACTCACAGGGGTACTGTTACTGCTCGACAATACGGCCTTTACAATGGATTGGCTGTATCTGTCTGTGTGGACGGACTGTAGTTAAAAGCGTAACACACAGGGAACCATACAGGGCTTTTCAATGGATTTTGTGTAGATGGACTGTTCCTAAAGAATAGCCCCCCCCCCCCCCCCCAGCTATTCCAGGTTTGGTGGTTTCCAGAACTAATGTGTATCTGGCCACATGAGAGAACCCGAAGAATAAAAAAACAACACAGGGAGCATGAAGAAAAAGTATTGTTATGCAGAATACAAATTAATCATCCATTTTAAGGGGACCTTGCGAGACATTGATTCGTCAGGCGGCTTTTACAACAGTTATTTTATACTACATTTTCCAAAACGAACACCAACCAACTCCGTAGGACCATATTGGAAAGGATTCATATCTCCATAAATAACTGGTACATATACTGCCCAATGATGGCTTAAAAATGTTAGTTGGTGTCTTGGGAACACCTATAAAATGGCCCGAGTATGCCATTGATATTTGTCCTTTTTGAATATTTTGAAGAAAACATGCCCAAAATAACCTACCCAAAATACTGACTCTTGAACATACTTTCATCTTAATTTTCTGTATTTTACATGTTAACACTTAACTGTCAAATGAGTGTTTCCTAAAGTCTACTAAATACAGTTAATTATAAAATATGACATTCTGCATTTTGTCAATTTCAAGAAATGTGACAAGAAACCTTCCCTGTACTTAGAATGTTGACAATGGAACCATGGACATGAAGCCATTTCCAATATAACTTTACCTTGATGGAATGGGACACGATACTAAGGCTAACATTTACTTTTTAATTCAAGCACTGTTTTGGTACATGTTCTATATCATTCTAATCCACAGATATTACACACTATTTTGAAATCATTAGGAGCATGCTCAAAATCTTTTCCTCTCAATCGAGGGATCAAAATATATTTAAAAAACAATCTGATTTAGACAGCATTTCGGGCACATTTTTGGTCATATTTTAAAAAACATTACATGATCTCTTTGATTGTATTTTCTCCATTAACATTTTAAGCCATCATTATATCATTTACGAATGGCCAATTATAAATAACAGAACAGTCATTTTAGGGGACATTTCCACCACATTTCTGCATAAAGTTTAAAGGACAGTGCATTTGGAAAGTATTCAGACTCCTTCACTTTTTCAACCGTTTGTTACGTTACAGCCTTATTTTAAAATTGATTAAATTAATTGTTTTCCTCAATCTACACACAGTACCCCATAATGAGAAAGTGAAAACAGGTTTCTAGTTTTTTTTGCAAATGTATGAATACCTTATTTACATAAGTATTCAGATCCTTTGCTATGAGACTCGAAATTGAGCTCAGGTGCATCCTGTTTCCATTGATCATCCTTGAGATGTTTCTAAAACTTGATTGTAGTCCATCTGTGCTTTCAATTGATTGAAAATGATTTGGAAAGGCACACACCTGTCTATATAAGGTCCCACAGTGGACGTCAGCGCAAAAACCAAAACCATGAGGTCGAAGGAATTCTCTGTAGAGCTCAGAGACAGGATTGTGGAGAGGCACAGATCTGGGGAAGGGTGCCAAAAAAAGTCTGCCGCATTGAAGGTCCACAAGAACACAGTGGCCGTCATCATTCTTCAATGGAAGAAGTTTGGAACCACCAAGAGCTGGCTGCATGGCCAAACTGAGCAATCGGGGGAGAAGGCCCTTGGTCAAGGAGGTGATCAAGAACCCGATGGTCACTCTGACAGAACTCCAGAGTTCCTCTGTGGAGATGAGGGGGGAAAATCTGCGATGTCACTACAGCAAAAAAACACTTATTTAGACATGACCTAGCTGGGTGTGAAATTTAGTGGCTCTGTCACTTTGTAATTTTTTTTCACGTAGCCGCTGGACTATGGTCAAATTTACTTTAATATGACCCTTATTCAGGTCTTAACAGTACTTTATGATCAGAATTGTCTGTATAATTGTTTCAGTGCTTGGGAGCAGAGCTAGCTGAGACACCAGCTGGAGTAGGTCATTGTGTCCTTGAAGCCAGGGGAACAAACAAAATCCACAGCTGTATAAATGGAGAACATCTCTCATGGGTCATGGGTCACGCTATGCAAATATAGGTGAAGTCACACACACACACACACACACACGCACACACGCGCGTTTCCATCCACTGGCTCTCCCTGAACCCTGTTTTGTAGCTGGTAGAAGATTTAGAATATAGGGCAAAGACTATGGGCGTAAGAAACCGAGGTGTTAGATACAAAAGAACACAGACACTGGACAGAGGAACTCTGCCTAGAAGGCCAGCATCCCGGTGTCGCCTCTTCACTGTTGACGTTGAGACTGGTGTTTTGCGGGTACTATTTAAAGAAGCTGCCAGTTGAGGACTTGTGAGGCGTCTTTCTCAAACTAGACATTCTAATGTACTTGTCCTCTTGCTCAATTGTGCACTGGGGCCTCCCACTCCTCTTTCTACTCTGGTTAGAGCCAGTTTGCGCTGTTCTGTGAAGGGAGTAGTACACAGCATTGTATGAGATCTTCAGGTTCTTGGCAATTTCTCGCATGGAATAGCCTTCATTTCTCAGAACAAGAATAGACTGACGAGTTTCAGAAGAAAGTTATTTGTTTCTGGCCATTTTGAGCCTGTAATCGAACCCACAAATGCCGATGCTCCAGATACTCAACTAGTCTAAAGAAGGCCAGTTTTATTGCTTCTTTAATCAGCACAACAGTTTTCAGCTGTGCTAACATAACTGCAAAAGGGGTTTTCTACTGATCAATTAGCCTTTTTATAATGATAAACTTGGATTAGCTAACACAACGTGCCATTGGAACATAGGAGTGATGGTTGCTGATAATGGGCCTCTGTACGCCTATGTAGATATTCCATTTTAAAAAATCAGCCGTTTCCAGCTACAATAGTCATTTACAACATTAACAATGTTTACACTGTATTTCTGATAAATTTGATGTTTATTTTAATGGACAGCATTTTTTTGTTGCTTTTCTTTCCAAAACAAGTACATTTCTAAGTGACCCGAAACTTTTGAACGTTTGTGTGTGCGTTTTATTAAGTCTTCGTAGGTTTATTGTATAGAAAGAGGAAAAGAGGAGAGGGTGCTGACATAGCACTAGCATGGATTCAAACCCATTCTGCTGCGGTACATATGCACTGGAGGCAGCAGCCCCTTTGTGTGTGTGTGTGTGTGTGTGTGTAACCATGTTTTGTTGTGTGTGTTTACAGAAAGGCAGTGTGGGCTGGGCGGAGGAGAATGAAGGAGGAAAAACAAGAGGAGAGCCATCCAGAGACTTCGCCAAGGTAATCAGATTTTAAAGAAGGATGTAAGCTGATGCATTAAGCTCAGCTAAACTAAAACTAATCCACACAGACCGTCTAAGCTAAGCTACATTCCGATGCTCTACCCGTGTATTTAGAAGGAGTGGACTGGTGTAAGGAAATAATGGTGGAATCTCCCTCCAACTATGCTTGCACCAATCCAATGCCTTTTTAAATGCCTGAGTGGGTAGTGAACAAGTGCACACTTCTTGGAGGGTAGAGAGTAGGTACTCAGCCCTATACTCCAAACTGGATTCGTTTTGATGATTCATTTTGCACACAAAATCTTGATGTGTCTCCTATTTTGTCAAATTGTCAGTGTGGCGTACCTACAGAGTTCTGAAATGTGAATGCAGCTGACAAACCAGTCTTGTTGAGATGAGTCTAGATTTTCTCCGATGGTCTTCGCGGGCCTACCACTGGATAGTATGTCGGAATAGTGAATTAACATAGAATTGTGTTTGGATGGTTATTAACCTAATGAGTCCCACTGTAACGCTGGCCTATTTTGGATTTTTAAAACATATCTTTTTTAAACATTGTGTGTTTGGGTGTCAATTCTGGGTTGTACCATTAGATTAGTCTATTTCCTCTGCATTGGGAAATTACCAACCGTTAGTGTGTGATTAACGGGGTCTGATGGCAGATCCCGAAGGGGCCCGGGCCGTGTCTTTTTATACAAAAAAAACCCAGGACATAGTGTCTATAATACTGTAAGGGGTTCTTCTACATAGAAGATCATAGTAAATCCCAGGACATAGTGTCTATAATACTGTAAGGGGTTCTTCTACATAGAAGATCACAGGAAACCCCAGGACATAGTGTCTATAATACTGTAAGGGGTTCTTCTACATAGAAGATCACAGGAAACCCCAGGACATAGTGTCTATAATACTGTAAGGGGTTCTTCTACATAGATCACAGGAAATCCCAGGACATAGTGTCTATAATACTGTAAGGGGTTCTTCTACATAGATCATAGGAAATCCCAGGACATAGTGTCTATAATACTGTAAGGGGTTCTTCTACATAGAAGATCACAGGAAACCCCAGGACATAGTGTCTATAATACGGTAAGGGGTTCTTCTACATAGAAGATCATAGTAAATCCCAGGACATAGTGTCTATAATACTGTTAGGGGTTCTTCTACATAGAAGATCACAGGAAACTCCAGGACATAGTGTCTATAATACTGTAAGGGGTTCTTCTACATAGACAATCATAGGAAATCCCAGGACATAGTGTCTATAATACTGTAATAAGCTCACATAGTTGATATTGACTAGTTGGATATTCATTTCCCACTGAGAGAACCATCATTCATATAAATGCATTTTTATCAGGTTGTTGCTTTGGCAGACCCTTGTTTTTTTTATTGCCATTTGTCAATAAAAGTCACGACTTCAAACTGTTTGTCAAATTGTTGTGTTCTACTTGTAGCCCTGAAAAGACAGCGGTGCCACTTCATTGTGAGGCTAAATGTAATTGCTAGGCGGGCAGATAAAGTCAGATCAATGAAAAGCCAATTTTTTTTGGGGCTGCTATCTCGGGGCTGATGGGGTTAACTAAGTTAGTTATAAAGTTGATTATTAAAGTGAAGGAACAGAGGTCTGGTGAATTTGGGTTAAACTACGGCAGTATTTTTAAAACCTCCCGCTCTGGGCTGGTTGTGGCAATGAGTAGTTTATGCATATAGAAATCTATGAGCAGAATTACTGTCTTAACTCATTTAGCAACGGAATCCCTAGTTTGAAAGCGACTATTTAATTCTGTGATCAAGTTATTAACAAAGTTCATTTCCACCCCCAGCTGTATGAACTGGACAGTGACCCAAACCGGAAGGAGTTCCTTGATGAACTGTTTGTCTTCATGCAGAAAAGAGGTAAACCTCCAGTCTTTTTACTGTATAGCCAGTTCTGCTTTAGTGGAAAACATTGCACCTGGGGATTCCTCACTTGGAGTGAACATGTGAAACTTCAGTCGACCGGTTTTAAGATTATACTGCACATTCTAAACTCTCATAGAATAGCGTAGCATGCCACTCATCTAAACTCTCATAGAATAGCGTAGCGTGCCACTCATCTAAACTCTCATAGAATAGCGTAGCGTGCCACTCATCTAAACTCTCATAGAATAGCGTAGCATGCCACTCATATAAACTCTCATAGAATAGCGTAGCGTGCCACTCATCTAAACTCTCATAGAATAGCGTAGCATGCCACTCATCTAAACTCTCATAGAATAGCGTAGCGTGCCACTCATCTAAACTCTCATAGAATAGCGTAGCATGCCACTCATCTAAACTCTCATAGAATAGCGTAGCATGCCACTCATCTAAACTCTCATAGAATAGCGTAGCATGCCACTCATCTAAACTCTCATAGAATAGCGTAGCGTGCCACTCATCTAAACTCTCATAGAATAGCGTAGCGTGCCACTCATCTAAACTCTCATAGAATAGCGTAGCATGCCACTCATCTAAACTCTCATAGAATAGCGTAGCATGCCACTCATATAAACTCTCATAGAATAGCGTAGCGTGCCACTCATCTAAACTCTCATAGAATAGCGTAGCGTGCCACTCATATAAACTCTCATAGAATAGCGTAGCATGCCACTCATATAAACTCTCATAGAATAGCGTAGCGTGCCACTCATCTAAACTCTCATAGAATAGCGTAGCATGCCACTCATATAAACTCTCATAGAATAGCGTAGCGTGCCACTCACCCAAGACTTAATGTTCCATTTCCTCTTTCAGTTTGGTTCTGGACAGAGTTGTAAAAAAAATTCACAATCTTTAAGAAGTAAGGATTGATCTTAACGTTGTCTGTGGGTTTGAGTCCCCGGGGTCCCTCTAAACGGTTTCCTGAAATTCCTCCAGCTTTATTTCTAGACTGTATTTCATGAGAAAATAATCAACATCCCACACTATTGAACCGTCTATTCATGGTTTATGAGTGCAATACTGCAGAAATGTCAGTAATGGTGGGTTAAAACAGTTAAAATCATCCAGTTCAAATGTTATTGAAGATGTCAGCTGTGATTTAAAGCTAGGGCCATTCTTTCCGCCTTAAAATAATGTACCCTCTTTAGCCCCCTCAAACATGCTCCTCCGTATGTTCAGTCTTTCCCCTATATTCAAATATGGATGTTTATCAAATGTATGTATATTTCTGCCTAGATGCGCTTTTAAATGAATAAATGTTAGCTCAGTGACTGGAAGTTTATGGGAACGGCTAGCATCTTAATGCGCTAACGCTATTAGCAATGCAAAGAAGGGTTATGGAGGGGGTGTTTGGGTGAGGAGGGGGGTATGAAGGGGGTTAAAGGTCTGGATTAAGGGGCCCCTGTGTTTCAATTAGGCCTGATGGATGAACACGCCTCTCTAATTCAGGGCCTCTTCTTTCATACAGTGCCTTCAGAAAATATTCACGCCTAGGGCTGTTAGCGTGACTGTATTACCGCCACACCGGCGGTCACGACTCATGACCGCAGTCGAATTCCACGTGACCATTTAGTCACGGTAACGAGGCTTCTCCAAGCTCGGATGCTGCTTATGGTCATTAGTAGACATGACATGTATTTTTTTCCTCCCTGTTCCAAGACAGTTGCATGATAATGGTCAACTCTAAATCCAAACTAATTTCACACATACAGAGCATTCGGAAAGTATTCAGACCCTTCACATTTTGTTAGGTTACAGCCTTATTCTAAAATGGATTAAATCGTTTTTCCCCCTCATCAATCTACACAGAATACCCCATAATGACAAAGCAAACACAGGTTTGTTTAAGAAAACTGAAATTACATTTACATAAGTATTCAGACCCTTTACTAAGTACTTTGTTGAAGCACCTTTGGCAGCGATTACATCCTCGAGTCTTCTTGGTTATGACGCTACAAGCTTGGCACACCTGAATTTGAGGAGTTTTTCCCATTCTTCTCAAGCTCTGTCAGGTTAGATGGGGAGTGTCGCTGCACAGCTATTTTCAGGTCTGTCCAGAGATGTTAGATCAGGTTCAAGTCCGGGCTCTGGCTGGGCCACTCAAGGACATTCAGAGACTCGTTCCGTAGCCGCTCCTGCATTGTCTTGGCTGTGTGCTTAGGGTTGTTGTCCTGTTGGAAGGTGAACCTTTGCCCCAGTGTGAGCTCCTGAGCTCTTGGGAGTAGGTTTTCATCAAGGATCGCTCTGTATTTTTCCCCGTTCATCTTTCCCTCGATCCTGACTAATCTCCCAGTCCCTGCCGCTGAAAATGATCCCCACAGCATGATGCTGCCACCACCATGCATCACCGTAGGGATGGTACCAGTTTTTCTCCAGATGTGACGCTTGGCATTCAGGCAAAGAGTTCATCTTGGTTTCGTTAGACCAGAGAATCTTGTTTCTCATGGTCTGAGAGTCCTTTAGGTGCCTTTTGGCAAACTCCAAGTGGGCTGTCGTGGCTTTTACTGAGGAGTGGCTTCCGTCTGGCCACTCTACCATAAAGGTCTGATTGGTGGAGTGTTGCAGAGATGGTTGTCCTTCTGGAAGCTTCTCCCATCTCGACAAAGGAACTCTGGAGCTCTGTCAGAGTGACCATCGGCTTCTTGGTCACCTCCCTGACCAAGGCCCTTCTCCCCCGATGGCTCAGTTTGACCGGGCGTTCAGCTTCTTATTTATTTAATTTCACCTATATTTAACCAGGTAGGCTAGTTGAGAACAAGTTCTCATTTACAACTGCTACCTGGTCAAGATAAAGCAAAGCAGTGCGACAAAAACAACAACACAGAGTTACACATGGTATAAACAAACGTACAGTCAGTAACACAATATACAGTGTGTGCAAATGAAGTAAGGAGGTAAGGCAATAAATAGGCCATAGAGGTGAAATAATTACAATTTATCATTAAGACTGAAGTGATAGATGTGCAAGTAGAAATACTGGGGTGCAAAAGAGCAAGAAGCTAAAATAACAATATGGGGATGAGGTAGTTGAGTGTGCTATTTACAGATTGGCTGTGTACAGGTACAGTGATCGGTCATAGATGGAAATGGCTTCATTTTACATATAATTTTATAACTCTGAAGTGTTGGACTTCATTGTCAGGGTTAGGGGTCAATTCCGCTACAAATCAGTTAAGCCGAAAATAATAAATTCAATTTTCCTAATTTCTTTTAAATTTTATGTTATGATTCAGACAGTGGTTTGCAAGACAAAACACAGGTTCTTCATGAGCTGCTGAATAGACTTCTAGCTTTACTGTAGGTTTGTAGGCTAATGGACCCACTGGACGACAGCATTTGGGACGGACATCTACAGAAGTTTACTGGTTGTGCTACATGTTAATCCTTCCTGCCCTTAACTCCCCACTCGGCCACAAATGGCATGATTTGATAACACGTGTGTGTTTTATGTGCGTTTTACACACTCATCCCCATGTCTAAAGTAAGAAATAATCCCATCCCAACAACTGCCGTTTAGCCCCCTTCGTTAATTGGTTTTAGGATTGACTGTCAATCCTCATTTCTGAGATTCCTCACTCTCTTCCTCTCCATGACTCGGTCCACCTGCCATTTACAATAGTTCTCCTATTACCTGACTGTTTTCATCTGGGTTAAATAAGTTTTCTTTCACGTTGGGCCAGTAACCGAAAGGTTGCTGGATCGATTCCCCCGAGCTGGCAAGGTAAAAATCTGTTGTTCTGACCCTGAACAAGGCAGTTAACCCCCTGTTCCTCGGGCGCCGAAGACGTAGATGTCGATTATGGCAGCCCCCCGCACCTCTCTGATTCAGGGGGGTTAGATTGCAAATGCGAAAGACACATTTCAGTTGAATGCATTCAGTGTTACCCATGTTTCTCCAGGCACCCTGGTCAACCACATCTCCGGCATGATATCTACCACCATCTTGGATCTGTAGACGTCTAGTTTAAACTCTTCTACCTATTTTTACCTCTTTCTCCAGGCACCCCGGTGAACCGCATCCCCATCATGATATCTGCCACCATCTTGGATCTGTAGACATCTAGTTTCAATTCTTCTACCTCTTTCTCCAGGCACCCCGGTGAACCGCATCCCCATCATGATATCTGCCACCATCTTGGATCTGTAGACATCTAGTTTCAATTCTTCTACCTCTTTCTCCAGGCACCCTGGTGAACCGCATCCCCATCATGATATCTGCCACCATCTTGGATCTGTAGACATCTAGTTTCAATTCTTCTACCTCTTTCTCCAGGCACCCCGGTGAACCGCATCCCCATCATGGCTAAGCAGATTCTGGACCTGTACATGCTCTACAAGCTGGTGACGGAGAAGGGCGGCCTGGTGGAGGTCATTAACAAGAAGATCTGGAGAGAGATCACCAGAGGACTCAACCTGCCCACCTCCATCACCTCAGCAGCCTTCACCCTCCGCACACAGTGAGTCTGACTCTGGACCATGTTCATTCTGCACCAAAACAGAAGGAAATGTTACCCGAAATTGAGATAAACGAGGGAGGTACTATGTGAACCTGTCCAATAAGAAATGTTTTTTATTTTTTTCCGTTGCAAACCAGTTTATACCGTCTTCTTACAGTGTGCCCAAATGAACACAACCCAGCACTATCTACAACCACCAACCTCCCCTGGCTACTCAGTAGATGTTAGTTGTTTTCAAATGAGAAATTATTTCTTTATAGGCAACAAAAAAAATTCTGTTCATGATAGAAATGTACTTCTAAATGCATGACAAATCCAACCACTGCCTCGTCCTACGTCCACCCAGGTATATGAAGTACCTGTACCCGTACGAGTGTAGGAAGAAAGGGCTGAGCTCTCCAGGCGAGCTCCAGGCTGCTATAGACGGTAACCGAAGGGAAGGCCGAAGACACAGCAACAGCCTGTACCGCTTCTCCCCCTCCACCGCCCCTGGCTACCCACACCACTCCCTCCTCTCTCCCCCCAAGATGCCCCACCACTCCTCAGCCGGTCACAACGGCCTGCACACCTCCCCCAGCCCATCTCTGAAGAGATCCACAGGTATTTTGTATACATATTTTAAACGTGTAATTGTTTTTGGTATGTAGTTTGGAAATCCTCCATGGTGTTCATCTACTGTGATAGCTGCTGTCATGTGGCTACCTTGTGATGGGCTACCTAGTTTTGAGACCACATTTACATTTACATTTTGCATCTAACTCTAATTTACAAGGAGTTAATGTGTTATGATTCTCTGCTGTTTACTTGATGTATTTAACTTGAAAATAAAGGAGAGCCGCACACTCTAGGAGCTCTAGGTACGGTACCCTGATGAAGACAGCTTGCCTGTCGAAACGTTGGTAAATTAAATATTTTTGCGTCTGAGCTCCTAGAGTGTCGGCTCTCCTTTATTTTCAAGTTTTCTACTCCGCTAGCCAGCACCTCGCCTAAATAGGTGTGCGTTTCTTTTTCTTCTACTTGATGTATTTAACCAGGTAGGCTAGTTGAGAACAAGTTCTCATTTACAGCTGCGACCTGGCCAAGATAAATCAAAAGCAGTGCGACACAAAACAACAACACAGAGTTACACATGGAATAAACAAAACGTACAGTCAATAACACAATAACACAAAAAAGTCTATATACAGTGATCTGTCTACTATTCAAATCAAATGTGTCACGTGTACAGGATACAGGGTGTACATGGAACAGGGAAATGCTGTCCTCTACACGAAGAAGTAATACAAAGTAGTAATGAAATGAGAACATGGTAATGACTCAGACATGATCACTGGGCTCCCGAGTGGCGCAGCGGTCTAAGGCACTGCATCTCAGTGCAAGAGGCGTCACTACAGTCCCTGGTTTGAATCCAGGCTGTATCACATCCGGCAGTGATTGGGAGTCCCATAGGGCGGCGCACAATTGGCCCAGCGTCGTCCGGGTTTGGCCCGGGGTAGGCCATCATTGTAAATAAGAATTTATTCTTAACTGACTTGCCTGGTTAAATAAAGGTTACATTAAAAATGAATCACTCACCATCCAGATAGCATGGATCTGATCCAAAGTAAACAAATGGCTGACCATGTTTTTGAATCGAATCTAATGGCCATGCTTCTGAATCGAATCTAATGGCCATGTTTTGAAAAATGGTGATTGTTGAATGTGAATATTTCAAATTTTGATATTTGAGGGGTGATTAATCTATGAAAATGTCTCTCCCTCTGTTCCCTCTCAGAGGAGATTTCAACCCCCATGCTTCCAAGTCGTCTACCCATGGCCCATGCGCTCTCCCTGGGGCAGCAGCAGCAGCTAGCCCAGGCCGCCACCCTGGAGCACCTTCGAGAGAAGCTGGAGAGGGCTGCTGGAGGAGGAGAGGGTCCAGACATGACGATGGCTCGTTTGGCCATGGAGGAACAGCAGAGACTGATGCAACAGGCGTTCCAACAGAGCCTGTTGGCTATGGCCTCTCACTTCAACCCCGGCATGAAGCAACTCAAACTCAACAACAGCAGACACGGTCGGTACTGGGCTGGGTGTGTTGGCTACCAGTTAGTTGTCATATTCTACCACTTAACGTAGTCGGGTTTAACCTGTTCTCAGATCTGTTTGTTCTCTTTCTAAACTCCATTGCAGCCCATTGTCAAGTCAAACATTTACTCACATAATTGAATTGTAAACATTAACAGACTGTCTCATTTTGTCTTTGTCCCGCCTCAGAGAGTACCACTGAACAAGACCTGTCTCTCAGTATTTCCAGTAATGGGGCAGCCAGCATCAGTGTGTCTGTGGAGGTCAATGGAACTCTATACTCAGGTGAGAGTAATCAAAAGATTATTAATGCTGTATTTCAGATTCTTGAGACATTTCGGACCCGTCCAGAAACAACTCCGATCCCCTTATTCCTTAGGCGGTGTGGCATTGAACTTGTCACACTCACACAGAGGCCCACCACTGACTAACAAATGTGTTCTTGCCTCCCCTGTAGGAATGCTGTTTGCCCAGAAGACTCCTGGTGCAGCCTCTGTGATGTCGGAGGCCGTGGCTCCTGCTGGACAGAGTGGTTTTGGTGTTCTCTCCTCCTCTCAGAGCCCTTCCTCTGCATCCTCTTCCTCCAAGGGGCCAAACTGACCATGGTGCTCCATCAGTCTCTCTGCAGGGTTACTCATGTTATTCTATTGGCCTGTGTTGAGGATAAATTAGTGCTCAATCAAATACCTATTTTTTAGTCAAACTGAACTTGTCTGTTACTGACGACAATTATGGGGGTGGAAAATCAAAGGAATTTACCTTAAAAAAACGAACGTACTTTTTTTATTAGTAAGTTCGTTTTTCTAATTGCACCCCTGACAACCAATCAACTGTTGTACAATCCCTTTATCTTTGTACTGAACACAAATTTGCTTTAAAAACAAGCAATGCATTTTGGGAAAATCTCAATTAGAACCAGGTGAAGAAGGCAAATTTTGGATTTTGCGACGCTTTTATTTTTTGATTTCTTTTAATTTCACGTATTACAAAAAAAGTGCTGTTTTCTTTGTATACCTCAATTCATTGGCTGTAAGAGCTACAGTATTAGTAAAGAACCGTTTCCCTTATTGACACAACACAAACTGCTTGTGAACAGACTAATGTATTTTAGTCATGTAAGGAGGACTCACAATTGGACTTTAGTTTATTTTCTAAACCTTTAGAATAAAGCAAAAAAAGCATGATTGAAAAGGTTTGTGCAAAAACCGATTATTTTTTGAGGTGTTTTTTTATTTATTTTTTTTACATCAAAATTCTGTATGGTGATTGGCTATGCTCTGGAGCCGATTGGTTGTCTACCTCATTTGATGGTTTTAACATTATGTAGCCATCACTTCTGTTTACGATATGTTATTATAGCCATCAGCAGGACAATATGGATGCCAATAAGGGCTTTCAACCGGTGCGTTCATTTTAACTCACCTTTGGCGCCGGTTGGGTGGAGTTGGCACATTTTAGACCATCCTAAAGTGAAAGCTCCCCCTGTTCACAGGCAGGGTGAGGTGAAACGGATGCACCCAAATATCATGATCTCTTACAATTAGCTGAAGTTAAACAACTGGTAACAGCTCAGAGACGAGCTGTTTTGTAAAACAGGAAACTATACACGTCTTACCTCATTTAAAGGGGAAGTTCAGTATTTTACAACTTGATGTTTACACTGTTCCTCGCCCTGAATGTAGTCTATGGCCCTATGAGAAACTGTACTTTCAGGGCGAGGATCCATCTAGCGTTGAAGTTGTAAAATACTGAACTTCCTCTTTTTTAAAAGCCTTTCCATCTCGGGAAGTGATTTTCTCAGGAACTCACAGGACCAGGGTAGTCTGTCTTAGAATACTCTTCAGGAAAATAGGTCAGTATTCATACAGTGGGACACTGAAATAGGTCTACCTCACTTGTGACATCTGTGTCATGGGAGCTGGGTTGTGTTCATTAGCGCAAAATGCTTTGAAAGGTAGTGGGGGGGGGGGGGGGGGCTCAGCTGCCCGTCTATCTTTCAAACCAGTCATTATTTAATATGATAATTCTGTACGTACAATCATGGGGCCATCATCATAGCCTGGTAAAACCATACTGAATGCTCTGTCAGTGTTTTCAGATCAGCGTTATTTCACTTTTGCGAAAACATTCCGTTTGGTTTAACCAGGCTAACAATCATGTATACCTCACACTGCAAACTACACACACACACACACACAAAATGCCTCAGAATCACCAGCTAGCTGCATTATATACCAAAGACCTGATGTATTGATAGGAAACAATTCAAATGTTTCTGGTGTTTGTTCACTCAATGTATTCTTATGTGGACAAGAGGAACTAAATAAACTCCTTGAGGAAATAAAAGTCGCTTTCTCACTTTGTATTGCTATTTGTGTTGCTGCTTCTTCATAAGACCGAAAGCCTGGTTGGTCTTAACGCATTAGGAATGTAGTTTATAGATGTGTCATGCATTATGAATGTCTCATAACTGACATAGATATAAGGTGTTATGTTTACTTATGCATTATGGGAAGTGTTAGTTAGTTAGTAGGATGTAGTATAGGATGGATACAGTATGATTCAGTGACCTGTTGTGGGTGGCATTGCCTCTTAGACTGAGATTACATCCAGCGACATCTCTGGAGCAGAGTCCATATCTGTGCTCTGTTTATTTCAAATGTGTATTACTCTTTTATTAAGCCTCTACCTTAACCTCACAGATATCTGGTGTAATTCTCCTGTCTTGTCTGGTGTCCTTTGTGATCTTAAGTATTCTCCCATCTTTCTCTCGCTCTCTCTCTCTCCCCTCCCGGAGGACCTGAGCCCTAGGACCATGCCTCGGGCCTTCCTGGCCTGATGACTCCTGGCTGTCCCCAGTCCACCTAGTCATGCTGCTGATCCAGTTTCTGCTGTTCTGCCTGCGGATATGGAACCCTCACCTGTTCACCGGACTTGCTATTTCGACCCTCTCTCTCGCTCTCTTTCTTGCTTACACACTTGCTGTCCTGTCCTCTGAATGCTCGGCTATAAAAAGCCAACTGACATTTACGCCTGAGGTGAATGACCATCTACTTCCAAGCATTATTTGTCCTTTTTGAATAAACCTATTTTCCTCCCCCTGATTTTCTTTTGGGTCTGTGTTATTGAAGGGTAACATCAACCACTGTTCTTCTGCGTTGTTTGTTCTTTGTGGTTTTAAGCTGTGTTTCTTGATAAGCACTTTGAGAAATCTGCTGATGTAAAAAGGGCTTTATAAATACATGTGATTTGAGATATAACACAGCCTCCACAACATTTATTTATTTTTGTTATTTTTATAAAGGTTTATACATTTTTTTTATAGTCTTGTCCCATCGCTGCTACTCCCGTACGGACTCGGGAGAGGCGAAGGTCAAGAGCCGTGCGTCCTCTGAAACAACACAACCCAACCAAGCCGCACTGCTTCCACAGCCTCATAGAGGATCTAGATACTTTTTCTAACCTCTCTGGATTAAAACCAAATTATGATAAGTGTATTATATTATGTATTGAATCACAAGATAATACAACTTTTACATTACTGTGTAGTTTACCAATAAAATGGTCTGACGGGGATGTGGACATACTCTGTATGCATATCCCAAAATAAATAAATAATCTCACTCCAATACATTTTAACAGAAGGTTAGCAAAAATAGATACGATCTTGCTACCATGGAAAGGAAAATACCTGTCTAGTTGTGGAAAAATCACCCTGATTAACTCTTTAGTCATATCCCAGTTTACCTATTTGCTTGTGGTTTTGCGTACGCTTAGCGACCTGCTTTTAAAATTATATGAGCAAAGAACATTCAATTTGATTTGGAATGGCAAGCCAGGCAAAATTTAAAAGGGCCTATTTATATAATGAATATGAATTCAGAGGGCATAAATGATTAAATATTAAAGCATTAGACCTCTCACTAAATGCTTCAGTCATACAACAGTTAAATCCAAAATGGTTCTCTTGTAAAATTAATAAGAATGTCTCACCCCATGTTCAAATTTTTTTTTCTTTTCCTTTATTCAGATTACAACCGCTCATTTTCGTTTATTTGAAAATAAAATAATCTCCAAAATATTGTTATTTTTTAAACGAGCGATAGAAAGTTGGTTGCAATTTCAATTTAATCCACCTGAAAATACAGAACAAATAATACGACAAATATTGTGGTTGAACTCAAATATACTAATTGATAAAAAAAAAAAAAATTAAATAATAAAATGTTTAAGAAAGGTATAATCTTTGTATATGATATCATAAATAGGACTGGTGGAGTTACGTCACACATGCAGCTAACACAGACATATGGAAATGTCTGCTCTTCCCAAAATTACAACCAACTCAACTAATTGCAGCATTACCACATAAATGGAAGAGGCAAGTAGAAGGGGGAAAAGTAAGGAACTTGTCCGTCGGCCCTGCATTAAAGACCAAAACTGGTTAAAGAAAATGGTGATAAATTAAAATATATACCCGTTTCTTTTATGGACCAAAAAACGGACAGCTGTGCCATATAAATTGCAAAATAGTTGGGAAGAGATTTTCGATGTACCTATTACATGGCACATGAAATGAATTGACATGCAAAACGACACCGGATTCAAAACTTTCAATTTAAATTATTATACAAAATTCTTGCAACCAATAGAATGTTATATATATGGGGGATACAACCTTCCCAGCTCTGCAAATTTTGCTGTGAGGAGGCAGAGTCATTAGATCATTTATTTTGGTATTGTCCATATGTAGCTCGTTTTTGGTCACAGGTCCAGGAATGGCTGAAGAATTGCAACATTTGCCCAGAGTTAACACAGCAGATAGCAATAATGGGTGATTTGAAAAGTCATAGTCAATCGATCAATTAATATCATTATTTTAGCAAAAAAAAAATTATCTTAAATTTACAATCTGTAGAAGCTATGAGAATAGAAAGGTTCAGTGCTTTTGTGAAGCATCACAGTACAGTTGGAAAATATATGGCAAATAGAATCAAACTGGATGGACAACAGAAATAGAGGAAGAACTAAAAATAAACTAAATATAACTATTGTAAAATAGATTGTGTCTGTAAAATGTGTATAATATGAATATACTGAAGGTAGAAGCCTAAGTGTTGTTGTTTATTAGTTTACTCCAATTGGGGGAGGGGTGGTAGGGTTTGGGGGGAATAATACAGGAAGGTATATTCTAAAACAAAGTGTGTAAATGTGTGTGTAGATGTGTAGATGTGTGTGTAGATGTGTAGATGTGTGTGTATAGATATATAGATGTATAGATGTGTGTGTATAGATATATAGATGTGTAGATGTGTGTGTATAGATGTGTATATGTGTGTATAGATATATAGATGTGTAGATGTGTGTGTATAGATATATAGATGTGTAGATGTGTGTGTATAGATATATGTATAGATGTGTGTGTATAGATATATAGATGTGTAGATGTGTGTGTATAGATATATAGATGTGTAGATGTGTGTGTATAGATATATAGATGTGTAGATGTGTGTGTATAGATATATGTGTAGCTGTGTGTGTATAGATATATAGATGTGTAGATGTGTGTGTATAGATATATAGATGTGTAGATGTGTGTGTATAGATATATGTATAGATGTATGTGTATAGATGTATAGATGTGTAGATGTGTGTGTATAGATATATAGATGTGTAGATGTGTGTGTATAGATATATAGATGTGTAGCTGTGTGTGTATAGATATATGTCTAGATGTGTGTGTATAGATATATAGATGTGTAGATGTGTGTGTATAGATATATAGATGTGTAGATGTGTGTGTATAGATATATAGATGTGTAGCTGTGTGTGTATAGATATATGTCTAGATGTGTGTGTATAGATATATAGATGTGTAGATGTGTGTGTATAGATATATAGATGTGTAGATGTGTGTGTATAGATATATAGATGTGTAGATGTGTGTATAGATATATAGATGTGTAGATGTGTGTGTATAGATATATAGATGTGTAGATGTGTGTGTATAGATATATAGATGTGTAGATGTGTGTATAGATATATAGATGTGTAGATGTGTGTGTATAGATATATAGATGTGTAGATGTGTGTGTATAGATATATGTATAGATGTATGTGTATAGATGTATAGATGTGTAGATGTATGTGTATAGATGTATATATGTATATAGATATACAGTTGACGTCAGAAGTTTACATACACCTTAGTCAAATACATTTAAACTCAGTTTTTCACAATTCCTGACATTTAATCCTGGTAAATATTCCCTGTTTTATGTCAGTTAGGATCACCACTTTATTTTAAGAATGTGAAATGTCAATAATATTAGAGAGAATATTTTCTTTCAGCTTTTATTTCTTTATTTCTCTTATTTCTTATTTCTGTTACATCCTCCTGACAGAGCTGATGAGACTGAGTCAGGTTTGTAGGCCTTGCTCGCACACGCTTTTCTGCCCACAAATGTTCTATAGAATTGAGGTCAGCGCTTTGTGATGGCCACTCCAATACCTTGACTTTGTTGTCCTTAAGCCATTTTGCCACAACTTTGGAAGTATGCTTGGGGTCATTGTCCATTTGGAAGACCCATTTGCGACCAAGCTTTAACTTCCTGACTGATGTCTTGAGATGTTGCTTCAATATATCCACAAAATGTTATTTTCTCATGATGCCATCTATTTTGTGAAGTGCACCAGTCCCTCCTGCAGCAAAGCACCTCCACAACATGATGCTGCCACCGCCATGCTTCACGGTTGGGATGGTGTTCTTCAGCTTGCAAGCGTCCCCCTTTTTCCTCCAAACATAACGATGGTCATTATGGCCAAACAGTTCTATTTTTGTTTCATCAGACCAGAGAACATTTCTCCAAAAAGTACAATCTTTGTCCCCATGTGCAGTTGCAACCCGTAGTCTGGCTTTTTTTATGGCGGTTTTAAAGCAGTGGCTTCTCCCTTGCTGAGCGGCCTTTCAGGTTATGTCGATATAGGACTCGTTTTACTGTGGATATAGATACTTTTGTACCTGTTTCCTCCAGCATCTTCACAAGGTCCTTTGCTGTTGTTCTGGGATTGATTTGCACTTTTTGCAGCAAAGTATGTTCATCTCTAGGAAACAGAACGCTTCTCCTTCCTGAGCGGTATGACGGCTGCGTGGTCCCACGGGGTTTATACTTACATACTATTGTTTATACAGATGAACGTGGTACCTTCAGGCGTTTGGAAATTGCTCCCAAGGATGAACCAGACTTGTGGAGGTCTGCAATTTTTTTACTGAGGTCTTGGCTGATTTCTTTTTATTTTCCCATGATGTCAAGCAAAGAGGCACTGAGTTTGAAGGTAGGCCTTGAAATACATCCACAGGTACACCTCCAATTGACTCAAATTACGTAAATTAGCCTATCAGAAGCTTCTAAAGACATTACATAATTTTCTGGAATTTTCCAAGCTGTTTAAAGGCACAGTCAACTTAGTGTATGTAAACTTCTGACCCACTGGAATTGTGATACAGTGAATTATAAGTGAAATAATCTCTCTGTAAACAATTGTTGTAAAAATTACTTGTGTCATGCACAAAGTAGATGTCCTAACCGACTTGCCAAAACTATAGTTAGTTAACAAGAAATGAGTGGCGTGGTTGAATAACGAGTTTTAATGACTCCTCCGCAACATGTTAACGTGTGTTTTGTCCGTGTGGAACGGAGAAAAGGAGTTGTTTCCAGGTCACTTCCTGAACTCGGATGTGCAACAGGCGGATGACTGTGGACATGCTAATAGAAGTGACAGCTTGAGGGGGGCGGGGGGGGGGGGGGGGGGGGAGTTGTGTGTGTGTGTGTATATACAGGGCTGAGTGGGAAGGGTAGGTGTGTGTGTGTGTGTGTGTGTATTTGCGTGTGTGCAGGGAGGAGGGGCGGCGTACTGTGTGTGTGTGTGTGTGTCTGAAGCACCGGTTTCATTCATCCTGTAACCGCTCCCTCCTCCCCCCGCCCAGGCCCCTCCTCCCCCTCCCGGCCCCTGCCTCTCTCACTGGGGAGTCTCTCTGTAGAAGAGGGAATTACCAAAACCTTTAATCTCTGGAATTATTGTCCTGGCTGGATTGAGATGGAATTGAATCACAGAGAGGACATTGGAGAAGGACTGCAAGATTGGCCAACCCATCCTTGAAGCAGTGTGGAAACGGGTTAGATCTTTCTGACCATTCCTGACCATTCTGTCATGTCATCTAGACGTCAAGGACATTGTGATGTTGACTGCCAGGGATGCTTTGTCAGAAGCAAAATTCAAAGTTGTGGATTTCCTTTCTTTGTGACATTGGTCATCACTCTGAAGCCATGTGGGGCAAACAAAGAGCCTTCTGAAGAGAAAAGGTAAAGAAGAAAGAAAGAGAGATTTTGGATTGGGAATAAAGACACGGAGCAGGAATAAGACACGGAGCAGGAGTAAGACACGGAGCAGGAATAAGACACAGAGCAGGAATAAGACACGGAGCAGGAGTAAGACACGGAGCAGGAATAAGACACGGAGCAGGAATAAAGACACGGAGCAGGAATAAGACACGGAGCAGGAGTAAGACACGGAGCAGGAATAAGACACGGAGCAGGAATAAGACACGGAGCAGGAATAAAGACACGGAGCAGGAATAAGACACGGAGTAGGAATGAGACACGGAGCAGGAATAAGACACAGAGCAGAGGAAGTACTGACATGATTGAAACTCTGCTCTGCTTCACAGAATGCAATCATCCTGCATTCCGTCCTAACTCGGCAATCTGTCCGAACTCTTCTGGATTCTCTGAACTGGTACGGATGTTTAGAAATGAAGTGAAGTACCTACAGGATTTAATCTCAGGCTCTTCCCTATGCTGCACAGAATGACAACCATCCTAAACCAGAACTGACTCTTCCCTATGCTGCACAGAATGACAACCATCCTAAACCAGAACTGACTCTTCCCTATGCTGCACAGAATGACAACCATCCTAAACCAGAACTGACTCTTCCCTATGCTGCACAGAATGACAACCATCCTAAACCAGAACTGACTCTTCCCTATGCTGCACAGAATGACAACCATCCTAAACCAGAACTGACTCTTCCCTATGCTGCACAGAATGACAACCATCCTAAACCAGAACTGACTCTTCCCTATGCTGCACAGAATGACAACCATCCTAAACCAGAACTGACTCTTCCCTATGCTGCACAGAATGACAACCATCCTAAACCAGAACTGACTCTTCCCTATGCTGCACAGAATGACAACCATCCTAAACCAGAACTGACTCTTCCCTATGCTGCACAGAATGACAACCATCCTAAACCAGAACTGACTCTTCCCTATGCTGCACAGAATGACAACCATCCTAAACCAGAACTGTCTCTCCTTATGCTGCACACAATGACATATCCATCCTAAACCAGAACTGTAGTTTTGTGGAACCTGGGGACTGTATTCTGCTGTGGATGTTAAGAAACCTCATATCTAAACTCAGGTTTTTCCCTTTACTGAACTGAATGTAATATCCATCCTACCTCGGCAATGAGTCCTAACTCTGTGTAATGGATTCAGTGGATGTTTAGAGGCACCCTATTTCTGTGGAGATTTTCCAGTAGGACCCCAAGATTCTCTAGAGACTAGCACTGTTGAGGCCCTCTGCTCCACTAGGAGCTGAACGGAATAAGTCAAGTCCCAATAAGACCTCTGGGACCCAGGTCCTCCCTGTAGAACCACTTATATATCTACGAAGTCTTCTGGATCTAATGTACTGGAGTAGGAGTTGAGCTATGGAGTAAGCTATCTCTCCTAGGATCCATATTTAAGTGAAGTTTCTGCTCCCTCTATAGAGCCCAAGGGCATCCATGAAGATGCCCTTCAAAGAATAACTCAAGTCCAATAAGACATTCGGGCATCACCAGCACTATGCCTTACCACGATGAGGAATACCCTGGCCAGAGCCTGTGGCAGGCAGTGGTACTCTTCTGCTGTAAAGGAATGATCGAAGGCATTATGGTCATACTGTTCTTCTGGCTGCTCATACAGGTCCTGTTCACCAAGCAACTGGGAGGTATGGTTCAGCTGGGAGGTATGGTTCAGCAGGGAGGTATGGTTCAGTAGGGAGGTATGGTTCAGCAGGGAGGTATGGTTGAGTAGGGAGGTATGGTTCAGCAGGGAGGTATGGTTCAGCAGGGAGGTATGGTTCAGCAGGAAGGTATGGTTCAGCTGGGAGGTATGGTTCAGCTGGGAGGTATGGTTCAGTAGGGAGGTATGGTTCAGCTGGGAGGTATGGTTCAGCTGGGAGGTATGGTTCAGCTGGGAGGTATGGTTCAGTAGGGAGGTATGGTTCAGCTGGGAGGTATGGTTCAGCTGGGAGGTATGGTTCAGCTGGGAGGTATGGTTCAGCTGGGAGGTATGGTTCAGCTGGGAGGTATGGTTCAGCAGGGAGGTATGGTTCAGCTGGGAGGTATGGTTCAGCTGGGAGGTATGGTTCAGCTGGGAGGTATGGTTCAGCTGGGAGGTATGGGAGGTATTATTCAGCAGGGAGGTATGGTTCAGCAGGGAGGTAGGGTTCAGCAGGGAGGTATGGTTCAGCTGGGAGGTATGGTTCAGCTGGGAGGTATGGTTCAGCAGGGAGGTATGGTTCAGCTGGGAGGTATGGGAGGTATTATTCAGCAGCTAGGTAGGGTTCAGCAGGGAGGTAGGGTTCAGCAGGGAGGTATGGTTCAGCAAGGAGGTATGGTTCAGCTGGGAGGTGTGGTTCAGCAGGGAGGTATGGTTCAGCTGGGAGGTGTGGTTCAGCTGGGAGGTATGGGAGGTATTATTCAGCAGTGAGGTATGGTTCAGCAGGAAGGTATGGTTCAGCTGGGAGGTATGGTTCAGCTGGGAGGTCTTTAAGGAAAAGGTTGATTAATGCTTCCTTCTCCATTTTGGCAATGGCTTACTAGCTAGCAGGGGTGGACTAGGACTAGAAATCAGTACTGCTATTTCACACGGCCCATTTGCATTATATATATATATATATATATATTTTTTTTTTTTAATTCTTTCTTGTTCTTTAGTCCATCTGCAGGTTCTGCTGTTGGTTGGCTTGGTGACATTCTGTCTCTGTCTAATCCTGGGCTGTGTGTTGTGCTGGAAGAGGAGTAAGACCTGTCCTCTCCAAGACCAGGAGCCCAGAACACCACCACCACCTGGTGACACCATGACCCTGGGAGTCCAGACACAGAGCCCCGCTTCGCCTCATCCTCCCCAGGCAGGGACCACCACAACCAGGCAGCAGTACGAGGACCTAGACGGGGAGGTGGTGGAGTACCCCTCCACCTTCAGCAGCACTACTCCCTCCGATGACGACTTCACCACCCTTCCCCTCTCCTCCCACCGCTCCTCCCGTGGAGCCTCCTCCGAGCACAAGGAGCAGCATCCCAAGTCCTACTTCCCCCTGCGTCGCCTATCCACCCCCTCCGTCTCCTCCCCGTACTACAAGCCCACGAACTCCCACCACGGCAGGGGACGCTCCTCTTTCCCCTCCCTCCCTCGTCTGGTTCTCATCTCCAAGACTCGCCAGACTCTGGAGCGGAGTTGCTCCATCACGGGACACAGCCTCTACAGCGAGCGCAGAAGACTCACCAGTACATCCTCATACCGTACCCCTTCCACCTGCGCCCCCGAGGATGGCCACTTCGCCCCCATCCCACTCCACACCCTCCACTACGGGTCCAGCTGCAGAGCACCAGCTCGTCCGGCCCCAACCCTCCACTTCACCATGTCCTTCTCCTCAGAGAAAGGCACCCTGAGCATCACGGTCCTCAGCCTGACCAGAACCACTCACCGCCTGGGGGAGGTGTCTGTGATGGCCAGCCTAGCCCCTCTGTGCCCCTGCCCCCTCCAGGCCTCCACCCTCTGTAGTCCCAGCCTTAGCCCCAACCCCAGCCTTAGCCCTGGGCCTAGTCCGGACCCCTACACCCTGGGCTTGACCCTGAAGGCTGGTTCCCTGGAGGAACTTCAGCGCTGTGTGCTCAGACTGGCTGTGTACACACGAAACCTACCCAGCCTGAGGGGCTCTCTGCTGGGGGAACTAGAGTTACAGCTGGGGGGAATGGACTGGAAGACAGATCATTCCATCCACTGTACTAAGGAGCTTAACCCCAAGAAGTGGAAGCTTAAAAAGGTAGTGGTCTTCGGTGGTTTGAATTGATGTGTTTAGCAATATAATTATGATGGTGGTACTGATGACGTGTTTTGAATTGACTTCTGTGATCTGTGCGAAGAGGACATGGATGAGTTTATCAATTGAATCAGTGTAAATTAGGTTAATGTACTGTATTGGAAAGAGCATTAGTATGACATAGATGATACATCTATAGTGGTGTTTTGTATTGACGTCAGTCTGGGGATCTGTGACGACGAGATCTACGGGTGAACATGGGTTTGTTATGACAAAGACAGATGGAGTTTGTGATTTTATCATTTGAAATTAGGTTAATGGTAATGTGGAAGAGCATTTTAGTATGAAAGACAGCGTGAAGAGAAAAATAGGTTACGTCGGTCAAATTAATGTATATTTTCTTCTGTTATGTCGTATTACGTGCAGCGTCAAGGGTAAGACCTGCTCTGTGATAGCAGGGATCATGGTACAGGCTTAGCTAGTGTCCTTTAGTCACGTGACAATGATCCAAGCAGTCCAGCGCACTCTGCTGTATGAAAACAGTCCGTCTGGGTGCGTTCCAGAACCGTTTGCAAAGCAATTGTTTTGCTGCACAAATAAACCACTGAATGAATGCCACGGCATCTAGATCGCAGTTGGGCATCAGATTGCGATATTATATTGATGTGATTGCTGATAAACATTTATCCAGGTGTTGTCAGATTTGGTGCTCAACTGGCGGCCTGGAACATGGCCAATCACAGTCTCAGAGAAATGTGTCCCAAGGCTTGTTTTGTAAGGCTACAGGTTGTCTGTGACAGAATCCCATGCCTTCTAGATTGCTTACAGTCGGGCATCAGATTGTTTGCCCTTTTTACCTTTGACCTCATGCAGAGCCTGACCTCCCAGGATGCGGCGACCAGTAGAGGACTGAGCCTCAGCCCACAGGTCCAGGGTCAGCTGTTTATTCTGCTCCAGTATCAGACCCTGGCCCACCGCATCAAGGCCATGGTCCTCCAAGCAGATAACCTGGGCAACCTTACACCAGGTAACCCGACCTCACCCACTAGAAGCACCAGGTAACCCAACCTCACACACTAGGAGCACCAGGTAACACAACCTCACACACTGGGAGCACCAGGTAACCCAACCTCACACACTAGGAGCACCAGGTAACCCAACTTCACACACTAGGAGCACCAGGTAACCCAACCTCACACACTAGGAGCACCAGGTAACCCAACCTCACACACTAGAAGCATCAGGTAACCCAACCTCACACACTGGGAGCACCAGGTAACCCAACCTCACACACTAGGAGCACCAGGTAACCCAACCTCACACACTAGGAGCACCAGGTAACCCAACTTCACACTAGGAGCACCAGGTAACCCAACCTCACACACTGGGAGCACCAGGTAACCCAACCTCACACACTAGGAGCACCAGGTAACCCAACCTCACACACTAGGAGCACCAGGTAACCCAACCTCACACACTAGGAGCACCAGGTAACCCAACTTCACACACTAGGAGCACCAGGTAACCCAACCTCACACACTAGGAGCACCAGGTAACCCAACCTCACACACTAGGAGCACCAGGTAACCCAACCTCACACACTAGGAGCACCAGGTAACCCAACCTCACACACTAGGAACACCAGGTAACCCAACCTCACACACTAGGAGCACCAGGTAACCCAACCTCACACACTAGAAGCACCAGGTAACCCAACCTCACACACTAGGAGCACCAGGTAACCCAACCTCACACACTAGAAGCATCAGGTAATCCAACCTCACACACTAGGAGCACCAGGTAACCCAACCTCACCTATACACTAGGATCACCAAGTAACCCAACCTCACACACTAGAAGCACCAGGTAATCCAACCTCACACACTAGAAGCACCAGGTAACCCAACCTCACACACTAGAAGCACCAGGTAACCCAACCTCACACACTAGGAGCACCAGGTAACCCAACTTCACACACCAGGAGCACCAGGTAACCCAACCTCACACACTAGGAGCACCAGGTAACCCAACTTCACACACCAGGAGCACCAGGTAACCCAACCTCACACACTAGGAGCACCAGGTAACCCAACCTCACACACTAGGAGCACCAGGTAACCCAACCTCACACACTAGAAGCACCAGGTAACCCAACCTCACACACTAGGAGCACCAGGTAACCCAACCTCACACACTAGGAGCACCAGGTAACCCAACCTCACCCATACACTAGGAGCACCAGGTAACCCAACCTCACACACTAGGAGCACCAGGTAACCCAACCTCACACACTAGGAGCACCAGGTAACCCAACCTCACCCATACACTAGGAGCACCAGGTAACCCAACCTCACACACTAGGAGCACCAGGTAACCCAACCTCACACACTAGGAGCACCAGGTAACCCAACCTCACCCATACACTAGGATAAACAGGTGGAACATCTCTCTCTCTCTCTCTCTCTCTCTCTGTCTCTGACTCTTGGTCCCAATCCCTCCCTCCCTCCCTCCCTCCCTGGTCATGACATCTGCTACAACCATATAAAACCATCCCCCTCTCTCTCTCTCTCTCTCTCTCTCTCTCTCTCTCTCTCTCTCTCTCTCTCTCTCTCTCTCTACCTCTACCTCTACCTCTACCTCTACCTCTCTACCTCTACCTCTCTACCTCTTGGTCCCAATCTCTCCCCCTCTCTTTCTTTCTCTCTCTCTCCCTCTCTTGATCTCAATCTCTCCCTCCCTCTCTCTTTCTTGTTCTCTCTCTCCATCTTCCTCTCTCTCTCTCTCTCTCTCTCTCTCTCTACCTCTACCTCTACCTCTACCTCTACCTCTCTACCTCTCTACCTCTTGGTCCCAATCTCTCCCCCTCTCTTTCTTTCTCTCTCTCTCTCTCTCCCTCTCTTGATCTCAATCTCTCCATCCCTCTCTCTTTCTTGTTCTCTCTCTCCATCTCTCTCTCTCTCTCTGTCCCTCTCTCTCTCTCTCTCTCTCTCTCTCTCTCTTTCTTGTTCTCTCTCTCTCTCTCTCTCTCTCTCTCTCTCTCTCTCTCTCTCTCTCTCTCTCTCTCTCTCTCTCTCTCTCTCTCTCTCTCTCTCTCTCTCTCTCTCTCTCTCTCTCTCTCTCTCTCTCTCTCTCTCTCTCTCTCTCTCTCTCTCTCTCTCTCTCTCTCTCTCTCTCTCTCTCTCTCTCCTTCCCCATCTCTCTCCCTCTGCAACTACCTGGGTTCTATTCCCTCACCAAACAGCCATATTGTGTTCATCCATCCATCCACCCAGATCCAGACATTATGTAAGGTCGTTGAGCTGCGTGGGTTGTTGCCCTGGCCTCTGAGCTTTGCTTTTTAGGGCCAGAGGTAACAGTAAAGTAAACCCTCATGTTTGCTTTTAATGTTTTGGGGATTAAACGATGTCTTACAGGAGCCAAATTAATGCAGCAGGAGATCATCCCTTTTTTTAGAAATGACATTGTGATTGTGGTTTAATCCTCTCTGTCTCTCTCTTCACAATCCTCCAGACAATGTCTCAATCCCCTCTAGCCCAGTGCTGATTTAAAAGAGCTGCTTCTTGGTTGGTCAGCTTTAGACTAACAGTTTAATGCTGGGATACTGGAGTGAGAGTGTAATTTATAGCATCGATCCAGCCTTCCTGTTCACTGTTGTGGATTAAATGCCTCTCGGACTCTAGAATAAAATGTGATATGTTTATTATATTCATATTAAATCATATTTCTTTGCTGAATACATTCCATAGGTGCGTCTATGTGATTATTGTTGGTCCTCTCTTCCCACAGCTGCTCTATTTCCACGTCTGGAAGTACTGTAGTAATACTGTAGTAATACCCCGAAGCATTTAGCATTTGTGTTGTTGAAGAGAGGTAGTAGAGTCTGATATTTGTATACGTCTCTACTCTCTACAGACTACCATGTGGTGATCAACCTGCGTCATGACGGGTTGGTGATCGGAACCAAAGAGACCAAGGGTGTGGGCGGGGCCAACACCCCCTTCCTGTTTGACCTGCCCCCTGGTGATGTCACTATGCTGCCCCTCGTGATGGAGTTCATCGTCATGCAGGTAGGAGGAGTTACTTTCCTCTGCTTTTCATACGACATATGATTACCTCACATTAGATACAGATATATAAATACGGGTTTCTGTAAAAAGACCCGACAGAAATAACATAACCCCTTCTATAATTGACATTGTAGTAATTTAACAGACTCTTATCCAGAGCGACTTACAGTCAAGTGCATTCAACTAAAGTAGGAAAAACAACCACATATATAGATCACAACTATTGCATGTAAAACCTTCTTCCCCCTCCCTCCCCATTGCGACAGGAGCACGTGTACTCCAATAACACGGTGCTGGGGAGAATTCTGATTGGTTCAGAGGCTCCAGAGACGGGACGTTCTCATTGGAAGGACGTGTGTAGACAGGGTCAGGTGGAGAGGGCACGCTGGCACACCGTCCAACCAGAACCTTTGGAAAACAATAAAAACCAATCAGACTCCAGAACATTGGGATACTAACCCAAGAAGAGGACAGATCCAGCTAGGGCCGGATTACCGAATGGGCACGCAGGTTTACCACCCCCCCCCCAGATATTTTATGATAGGATAATGTGTAGAATAGCAGAAAATTCGCCTCAAAACTGCAACATTTTCTCATAGCCTAGATCCAACCAATTACACTCCAGAATTCTGAGATACTGACCAACCGGAACCTCTGTAGGACGTCATCAGCCAATCTCTGATGTACTCTGGACAATTTAACCAGTTCGCCTTTGGCCCTGATGGACTCAAAGCAAGCTGAGACAGCCATACCATGAGAAAATCCATTGGCTAGAAAGCCATGAAGACCTGGTCCCACCAACATCTTCCTGGGATTGAGCAGATCATGGACTGCTAATACAGCTGGATGGAGTGGTACTGTATGTACTATGCAGGTATCAGTTGAGCATGACTGGAAGTGAACGTGAGCATGACTTTGGAGAGACACTTGAAAAGGAAAACTTGCATGCTTTAAACTGGCATTTGAACTGGAGAATACAAGCATTGAATATGATAGAATCATACTGTGTACTGTAGATACACTACATGACCAAAAGTATGTGGACACCTGCTCGTCAAACATCTAATTCCAAGAATGGGTATTCATATGGAGTTGGTCCCCCTTTGCTGCTATAACAGCCTTCATTCTTCTGGGAAGGCTTTCCACTAGATGTTGGAACATTACTCCGGGGACTTGGCTGCGGGGGCATGGCTGCCATTCAGCCACAAGAGCATTAGTGAGGTCGGGCACTGATGTTGGGTGATTAGGCCTGGCTCTCAGTCAGCGTTCCAATTCATCCCAAAGGTGTTTGATGGGGTTGAAGTCAGGGCTCTTTGCAGGCCTGTCAAGTTCTTCCACACCGATCTCGACAAACCATTTCTGTACGGACCTTGCTTTGTGCACGGGTGCATTGTCATGCTGAAACAGGAAAGGGCCTTCCCCAAACTGTTGCCACAAAGTTGGAAGCACAGAATCATCTAGAATGTCATTGTATACTGTAGCGTTAAGATTTCCCTTCACTGGAACTAAGGGGCCTAGCCCAAACCATGAAAAACAGCCCAGACCATTATTCCTCCTCCACCAAACTTTACAGTTGGCACTATGCATCGGAGTAGGTAGCGTTCTCCTGGCATCCGCCTAGGTTCGTCCGTCGGACTGCCAGATAGTGAAGCGTGATTCATCACTCCAGAGAACACTTTTCCATTGCTCCAGAGTCCAATGGTGGCGAGCTTTACACCACTCCAGCCAACGCTTGGCATTGCACATGGTGAGCTTGGGCTTGTGTGCGGCTGTTCGGCCATGGAAACCCATTTCATGAAGCTCCCAACGAACAGTTATTGTGCTGACGTTGCTTCCAGAGGCAGTTTGGAACTCGGCAGTGTGTGTTGCAACTGAGGACAGAAGATTTTTGCTTCGGCACTCGCCAGTCCCGTTCTATGAACGTGTGTGGCCTACCACTTCAGGGCTGAGCCGTTGTTGCTCCGAGACGTTTCCACTTCACAATGACAGTACTTACAGTTGACCGGGGCAGCTCTAGCAGGGCAGAAATTTGGTGAACTGACTTGTTGGACTTGTTGGCATCCTATGACGGTGCCATGTTGAAAGTCACTGAGCTCTTTAGTACGGGCCATTCTACTGCCAATGTTTTGCTATGGAGATTGCATGGCGGTGTGCTGGATTTTACACGAATCTACTAATTTGAAGGGGTGTCCACATACTTATATATATATATATATATATATATATATATATATAGAGTTGAAGTCGGAAGTTTACATACACTTAGGTTGATTTTCCCATGATGTCAAGCAAAGAGGCATTGAGTTTAAAGGTAAGCCTTGAAATACATCCACAGGTACACCTGCAATTGACTCAAATTATGTCAATTAGCCTATCAGAAGCTTCTAAAGCCATGACATAATTTTTCCCAAGCTGTTTAAAGGCACAGTCAACTTAGTGTATGTGAACTTCTGACCCACTAGAATTGTGATAAAGTGAATTATAAATTAAATAATTGGTCTAAACAATTGTCTGAAAAATTACTTGTGTCATGCACAAAGTAGATGTCCTAACCGACTTGCCAAAACTATAGTTCGTTAACAAGAAATTTGTGGAATGGTTGAAAATATTAGTTTTAATGACTCCATCCTAAGTGTATGTAAACTTCCGTCTTCAACTGTATATATATATATATACAATATACATATATACAGTACCAGTCAAAAGTTTGGACACAAATCAAAATATATTTTATATTTGAGATTCTTCAAAGTAGCCACCCTTTGCCTTGATGACAGCCTTGCACAGTCTTGGCATTCTCTCAACCAGCTTCACCTGGAATGCTTTTCCAACAGTCTTGAAGGAGTTCCCACATATGCTGAGCACTTGTTGGCTGCTTTTCCTTCACTCTGCGGTCCAACTCATCCCAAACAAATCAAATCAAAATCAAATCAAATGTATTTATATAGCCCTTCTTACATCAGCTGATATATCAAAGTGCTGTACAGAAACCCAGCCTAAAACCCCAAACAGCAAGCAATGCAGGTGTAGAAGCACGGTGGCTAGGAAAGACTCTCTAGAAAGGCCAAAACCTAGGAAGAAACCTAGAGAGGAACCAGGCTATGAGGGGTGGCCAGTCCTCTTCTGGCTGTGCCGGGTGGAGATTATAACAGAACATGGCCAAGATGTTCAAAAGTTCATAAATGACCAGCATGGTCAAATAATAATAATCACAGTAGTTGTCGAGGGCGCAACAAGTCAGCACCTCAGGAGTAGCTGTCAGTTGGCTTTTCATAGCCGATCATTGAGAGTATCTCTACCACTCCTGCTGTCTCTAGAGAGTTGAAAACAGCAGGTCTGGGACAGGTAGCACGACCGGTGAACAGGTCAGGGTTCCATAGCCGCAGGCAGAACAGTTGAAACTGGAGCAGCAGCACGGCCAGGTGGAATGGGGACAGCAAGCAGTCATCATGCTAGGTAGTACTGAGGCATGGTCCTAGGGCTCAGGTCCTCCGAGAGAGAGAGAGAGAGAAAGAGAGAGAGAGAAGACAGAGAATTAGAGAGAGCGCCAACCCAGACAGGAAGATCACGTCAGTGACTCAACCCACTCAAGTGACGGACCCCTCCTAGGGACGGCATGGAAGAGCACCGGTAAGCCAGTGACTCAGCCCCTGTAATAGGGTTAGAGGCAGAGAATCCCAGTGGAGAGAGAGGAGCTGGCCAGGCAGAGACAAACCATCTCAATTGGGTTGAGGTCGGGTGATTGTGGAGGCCAGGTCATCTGATGTAACACTCCATAACTCTCCTTCTTGGTCAAATAGCCATTACACAGCCTGGAGGTGTGTTGGGTCATTGTCCTGTTGAAAAACAAATGATAGTCCCACAAGCGCAAACCAGATGGGATGGCGTATTGCTGCAGAATGCTGTGGTAGCCATGCTGGTTAAGTATGCCTTGATTTAAAAAAAAATCACTGAAAGCACCCCCACACCATCACACCTCCTCCTCCATGCTTCACGGTGGGAACCATCTATGTGGAGATCATCCGTTCCCCTACTATGCGTCGCACAAAGACATGGCGGTTGGAACCAAAAATCTCAAATTTGGATTCTTCAGAGCAATTTACAGAATTCCACCGGTCTAATGTCCTTTGCTCGTGTTTCTTGGCCCAAGCAAGTCTCTTCTTCTTCTTAGTGTCCTTTAGTAGTGGTTTCTTTGCAGCAATTCAACCATGAAGGCCTGATACATGCAGTATCTTCTGAACAGATGATTTTAAGATGTGTCTGTTACTTGAACTCTGTGAAGCATTTATTTAGGTTACAATCTGAGGTGCAATTAATTCTAATGAACTTATCCTCTGCAGCAGAGTTAGCTCTGGGTCTTCCTTTCCTGTGGCGGTCCTCATGAGAGACAGTTTCATCAAAGCTCTTGATTGTTTTCGCGACTGCACTTGAAGAAACTTTCAATGTTCTTGAAATTTTCCGTATTGACTGATCTTCATGTCTTAAAGTAATGATGGACTGTCGTTTCTCTTTGCTTATTTGAGCTGTTCTTGCCATAATATGGACTTGGCCTTTTACCAAATAGGGCTATCTTCTGTATAACACCCCTACCTTGTCACAACACAACTGATTGGCTCAAACGCATTAAGAAGGAAAGAATTACACTATTTAACGTTTAACAAGGCACACTTGTTAATTGAAATGCATTCCAGGTACGTCATGAAGGACCCCATGAAGCTGGTTGAGAGAATGCTAAACGTTTGCAAAGCTGTCATCAAGGCAAAGGGTGGCTACTTTGAAGAATCTCAAATATAAAATATATACTTTGATTTGTTTAACACTTTTTTGGTTACTACATGATTCCATATGTGTTATTTCATAGTGTTGATGTCTTCACTATTATTATACATTGTTGAAAATAAAGAAAAAACCCTTTTCAAGAGTAGGTGTGTCCAAACTTTTGACTGGTACTGTATGTAAATAAAGTTCTTGTAAAAAATTCAAAAAAACTGCTTTCACTTTGTCATTATGAGGTATTGTGATGTCATTATGAGGTATTGTGTGTAGATTGATGAGGATTTGTTTTTATTTAATCCATTTAAGAATATGGCTGTAACAAAACAAAATGTGGAAAAAGGGGAAGGGGTCTGAATACTTTCCGAATGCACTGTAGATAGATAGATAAATAGATAGATCTTTAACACCTTCTCCAGGGACACCATCAGTAGCTCTGCCCTCACCTGGCCCCAAACCACCTCCTACAGGGACACCATCAGTAGCTCTGCCCTCACCTGGCCCCAATCCACCTCCTACAGGGACACCATCAGTAGGCTCTGCCCTCACCTGGCACCAATCCACCTCCTACAGGGACACCATCAGTAGCTCTGCCCTCACCTGGCACCAATCCACCTCCTACAGGGACACCATCAGTAGCTCTGCCCTCACCTGGCCCCAATCCACCTCCTACAGGGACACCATCAGTAGCTCTGCCCTCACCTGGCACCAATCCACCTCCTACAGGGACACCATCAGTAGCTCTGCCCTCACCTGGCCCCAATCCACCTCCTACAGGGACACCATCAGTAGGCTCTGCCCTCACCTGGCACCAATCCACCTCCTACAGGGACACCATCAGTAGCTCTGCCCTCACCTGGCACCAATCCACCTCCTACAGGGACACCATCTGTAGCTCTGCCCTCACCTGGCCCCAATCCACCTCCTACAGGGACACCATCAGTAGGCTCTGCCCTCACCTGGCACCAATCCACCTCCTACAGGGACACCATCAGTAGGCTCTGCCCTCACCTGGCACCAATCCACCTCCTACAGGGACACCATCTGTAGGCTCTGCCCTCACCTGGCACCAATCCACCTCCTACAGGGACACCATCAGTAGGCTCTGCCCTCACCTGGCCCCAATCCACCTCCTACAGGGACACCATCAGTAGGCTCTGCCCTCACCTGGCCCCAATCCATCTCCTACAGGGACACCATCAGTAGGCTCTGCCCTCACCTGGCCCCAATCCACCTCCTACAGGGACACCATCTGTAGGCTCTGCCCTCACCTGGCCCCAATCCACCTCCTACAGGGACACCATCAGTAGCTCTGCCCTCACCTGGCCCCAATCCACCTCCTACAGGGACACCATCTGTAGGCTCTGCCCTCACCTGGCCCCAATCCACCTCCTACAGGGACACCATCAGTAGGCTCTGCCCTCACCTGGCCCCAATCCACCTCCTACAGGGACACCATCAGTAGCTCTGCCCTCACCTGGCCCCAATCCACCTCCTACAGGGACACCATCAGTAGCTCTGCCCTCACCTGGCCCCAATCCACCTCCTACAGGGACACCATCAGTAGCTCTGCCCTCACCTGGCCCCAATCCACCTCCTACAGGGACACCATCAGTAGCTCTGCCCTCACCTGGCACCAATCCACCTCCTACAGGGACACCATCAGTAGGCTCTGCCCTCACCTGGCCCCAATCCACCTCCTACAGGGACACCATCTGTAGGCTCTGCCCTCACCTGGCCCCAATATGAGGTTTAATATCAAAATATGAGGCTTAATCCCAAAATATGAGGTTTAATCCCAAGACATGAGGGTTGCCTTTATCTTTGAGTTTGTTGTGCAGAGTCTGACTCATGCTGCTCTCCATCTCCAACTGTAGTTTACAAGCATCCAGCTCTACCTTCAACAGATAACCAGTCTATTTTCTGACTCTTCTCAGGTCTACCTTCAACAGATAGCCAGTCTATTTTCTGACTCTGCTCAGCTCTACCTTCAACAGATAGCCAGTCTATTTTCTGACTCTGCTCAGCTCTACCTTCAACAGATAACCAGTCTATTTTCTGACTCTGCTCAGCTCTACCTTCAACAGATAACCAGTCTATTTTCTGACTCTGCTCATCTCTACCTTCAACAGATAACCAGTCTATTTTCTGACTCTGCTCAGCTCTACCTTCAACAGATAGCCAGTCTATTTTCTGACTCTGCTCAGCTCTACCTTCAACAGATAGCCAGTCTATTTTCTGACTCTGCTCAGGTCTACCTTCAACAGATAGCCAGTCTATTTTCTGACTCTGCTCATCTCTACCTTCAACAGATAACCAGTCTATTTTCTGACTCTGCTCAGCTCTACCTTCAACAGATAGCCAGTCTATTTTCTGACTCTGCTCAGCTCTACCTTCAACAGATAGCCAGTCTATTTTCTGACTCTGCTCAGCTCTACCTTCAACAGATAGCCAGTCTATTTTCTGACTCTGCTCATCTCTACCTTCAACAGATAACCAGTCTATTTTCTGACTCTGCTCAGGTCTACCTTCAACAGATAACCAGTCTATTTTCTGACTCTGCTCATCTCTACCTTCAACAGATAACCAGTCTATTTTCTGACTCTGCTCAGGTCTACCTTCAACAGATAACCAGTCTATTTTCTGACTCTGCTCAGCTCTACCTTCAACAGATAACCAGTCTATTTTCTGACTCTGCTCAGCTCTACCTCTGTACTGGCCCAGTGCAGAAGAAGATTCTGAATCTCTTCCCTGAGGAAGAACAGATTTATTAGTAATGTTATGGTTATAGGCATAGACGGTCAGGGATTTATATTTGTACAAGCTCAGGGTACCATGTAGTGTACACATCACGGAGGTCCATACTCACTTGTCTCTCTGCCCCTCTCTGTCTGAAGTGACTCAACCTTCACCATCAGTTGTCCTTTTCTTGAAGCTGGAGTCAACATATTACACATCAACCGTTTTTAATAGTACACACAGCACAATAGTGCTAATCTGAATGAGTTTAATGTGTCTATATGGTACATAATGAATCATTTTATTGATTGATTGGTTGGTTTGTTCGAGACATCTTAATGGATGGATGGATGTCTAACAGGATACATTAGATATGAACTTAGTAAATCGCCAGGGTTCTTCTCTCTGAGTTCCTCTAGTTCTGCCTGGGGCGGTGTGCAGATCCATGGCCACATCCTGCCACTTCTCGCTCCAGCAGTTCTGGAATCTCTGGTATTTCTGACTCAATCTCGTCCTTGAGATTCATTGGTGACATGATGTGAGACATGACAATCCCATCATTAATACATGTGCGCACAGCTCTTGTACATGATTTTCTAAGTGTAAAAGTGTCAGATATTTTGTGTGTGTTTTTTTTTTCAAGGAGAGGCACAGATGAGCTTTTTCTTGATCACATGAATGAGTAGTTATTTGGGAGGCATGATCTAGATCAGTGACTCTACGCAGAGCCTTTCTCAGGCCAATCCTTTCAAACATTCTGTTCATTTCTGTGATAAAGTGTGTGGTGATGTTTCGCCAGTGCCATATCTCCAAACGTGCATCACATCCACTCTGTAGTCTATTCCTGCCTCCTCTCACTTGAGCTGACAGCATATCTACCTCAGTTCTGTCACTTCCTGCTCCTGTCCTCCATCCCCGTCCAATAGCGCTCAGCAACATCCTCCTTCTCTCCAATCAGCTTGCTGCGCCCGGTCCCCAGAGCTGCGATCTGATTGGTGTGGATGACTCTCTCCGCCCCTAGCTCCTGCAGCTGAGCCAATGAGAACTCCAGCCTCTGTTAGGTCATCTTCAGCTGTGATGTCACCTTTTCATTCATCTGAAGACCATGTCATAGACAAATCTATGATTATGGTCATATTTGAACAGGTATAACCATTGAAGAAGAAGAATTTATTGTCTATTTTCACAGTCCAGTCACATGCCACAATCCATAACCCACCAGTACCCATTCATATCTCCCACGTCTCTCCCAGTCATTAGTTCCTCCTTCATCTGCAGTCTCCTGCCCCTGCCTGTTGGTGTGGGCCTGAGCTCACACACCTGTCCCTCTGGGTCCTCTCCAACTGCAGCTTCAGACTCCGACTGGGGTTGTCTTTAACCAAGCCTGTACAAAATAGTTTTTGTTCAATGAGGTTACTTTGAAATACAGTAGTTGTACAACGTACCTCTCTGTAAGTATTGTTGTGTAACAGGTAAGGTTTTTCTCAGTGAGTTGTGTTAGCTCTTGAGGCTGTAGGTTTGATAACGTTCCCCCTCTCTGGACTTGATCTCATCTTTAATATGTCAATTTAGAGCTGAAGGACCCTTTCAATGTAAACATTCAAGTATACCCTTCAATTGCACATGTACAGTGCCCTCGGAAAAGTATTCAGACCCTTTGACTTTTTCCGTATTTGCTTGCATTACAGCCTTATTCTAAAATGGCTCAAATATTTTTTCCCCCTCATCAATCAACACACTATAACCCATAATGACGAAGCAAAAACAGGTTTTTTGATTTTCTTTTACATTTATTAAAAATGAAACAGAAATATCTTATTTACATAAGTATTCAGACTCTTTGCTATGAGACAGTATATTGAGCTCTTGTGCATCCTATTTCCATTGATCATCCTTGAGATGTTTACAACTTGATTGGAGTCCACCTGTGGTAAATTAAATTGATTGGACATGATTTGGAAAAGCACACACCTGTCTATATAAAGGTCCCACATTTGACAGTGCTTGTCTGAGCAAAAACCAAGGCATGAGATTGAAGGAATTGTCCATAGAGCTACGAGACAGGATTGTGTCGAGGCACAGATCTGGGGAATGTTAGCAAAAAAGTTTGAAACCCAATTGTCATACTTGACTAAAAGTAAAGATACCCTAATAGGACATTTTGTGAAGTAAAAGTAAATATTGTCAAAAATACCAGGCTGTATCACATCCGGCCGTGATTGGGAGTCCCATAGGGCGCCGCACAATTGGCCCAGCGTCGTCCGGGTGTGGCCGGAGTAGGCCGTCATTGTAAATAAGAATTTGTTCTTAACTGACTTGCCTAGTTAAATAAAGGTTAATTTAAAAAATAGTAAAGTACAGATACCCCCCAAAAACTACTTAAGTAGTACTTTAAAGAATTTTGACTTAAGTACTTTATACCACTGGTAAAGGGTCTGAATACTCATGTAGATGTAATATTTCCAGGTTTTTATTTTTAATACATTTGCAAAACTTTCTAAAAACCTGTTTTTGCTTTGTCATTATGAGGTATTGTGATGTCATTATGGGGTATTGTGATGTCATAATGGGGTATTGTGATGTCATTATGGGGTATTGGGTGTAGATTCATGAGGGGGAAAAAACAATTAAATACATTTTAAAATAAGGCTGTAAAGTAACAAAATGTGGAACAAAATGAAGGAATCTGAATACTTTCCCAATGCACTGATGACATAATGCTTGTTGTGTATGTTTGTTGTCATTCTATTTGTATCCTAGCCAGCAATAATTGCCCCCCATGGATTAATACAGTTTTATTAAAGCTAATTGAATTGAAGATCTCCTAGGGAACACTTTGCCATGAATGCCATTCTTAACAGCTTAGTCATCATCCTCACTTGTCTTGCAGTTTTCCTCCTCCTGCTCAACAGCAACAGCACTGCATCTGCCAGCTGCTGTGGGACACACCAGAGTGTGGGTGAGGAAAGGCCAGAAAGAAGACAAAAGAGTCACAAAAAGGGGAGCCACAAATACCAGCATCACTCTGAGAAGTAATTCAGTAATGAAGAAGAACGAACTGATCCCCCTTCCCTTGTGTTTCATCTCCAGTATCTGTGCAGTACTACCACTGTGCTTCAGCTGTGTGTCTCTGTTCTACAGCACGTCTGTCTGGCTGTGTAGACGTCCATGGGCCTCCCGAGCCTCTGCTCTCACCCGGTGCTCATTTTGTACAGGGACTTGTATTATAGCACAGTTACTTGCTACTGTCAACAGGACAGTGAGGAAACACTGCAAGTCACTGACTGAGTCCAAAATGGAATGGGACACTGACATCATCACTTTGAGACAATATCGGTTGTTTGTTGCACATAAATCATGTGTTATGAGCGCAATAAATCTCTGTATTTCGTCATATAGCCTTTCTCTCATTCACACCATGTTGTTTGTGGCTTTATAGGTATTTTATTAACCAAACATCACATCCTATATTTACTCCATAAAAATACATTTGATAACAAAATCATACATTTTATTGTGCTGTGTGTTTCATGTCTGGTCAAGTAGACGGCTTGATACCCCCCCCCCCCCCCCCGTCCCCCCTGCAACTGTGATTACTTTTCTTTAGAAGTGTGTATGGAAGTTGTGCTACCCTTGCGCATGCTACTGAAACGAAGCTAACCATTCAATCAAGGACGCTTTATTTAATACATTTCCTGGACAACAGTTCAAAGTCTAAATTAAAGGTACACAAAAGGTATGCTAATTTCTCCATGAAACAATAAGGCATGTATTGCCATTCTGAATGAGAAAATGAGACGTCAGAGGCCATGTTTATCTAACGTTAGCCAGAGTTCGCTAGCTGTTAGCTGAGACTGAGCTTGCAAACCTGACTCTTTTCCTTAATGTTACACAAAATCATTAGTTAATTCACACTCGGTTGCAACTGACATTCTATAGTCTGTTATTGAACTAACTAGCTAAAATGCTAGCTATCTAAGTTAACTAGTAGAAAACAATTGGCTAGCTAGCTACATCCTCAGTAACCACTAGCTAGCTGGGTAATATAGCAAAAACTCAATTTATATTTAATCTAGCATTGGCCTAGTACCCTCAAACTCAATTCTGGACCTCAACGCCAGTTCCACTGTGTTTTTAATTTTTCCCCTCTAATCAAGGGACCAATTTAGACCTGAGACAGCAGGTGGTACAAGAAATGATCAGGTAAAACACAAAACCAGCAGGCTCCAGACCTCGTAGGGTAACAGTTGAATACCCCTCCTAGTAGACCGCAACCCTTATGATATGTGTTCATGAGATTCACTAATAACACACCACTTCAATACAGCTATCACCTGAAGTAACTGTTTTGTTGCAGGTTAGAAGAATTAGGTTGCGGTTAGGAAAAGGATTAGCGAAAATGCTCTCTTAACCTGCTACGAAAAGTCACTTCTGGGCGTAGTTATATCAATGTGGCGTGTGTTCATGCTCTTCTCGTTTTGACTAGACAGGATGGCTACAGACCGGTTGGGTAGTCTGGTGTCGATAAACTGCGGAGCAACCCTAGGGGTGTACCAAGGCGAGGTGTCGCCTGTGGACCAGTCCAGTCAGACCATCTCCCTCAGTCAACCCTAGGGGTGTACCAAGGCAAGGTGTCGCCTGTGGACCAGTCCAGTCAGACCATCTCCCTCAGTCAACCCTAGGGGTGTACCAAGGCAAGGTGTCGCCTGTGGACCAGTCCAGTCAGACCATCTCCCTCAGTCAACCCTAGGGGTGTACCAAGGCAAGGTGTCGCCTGTGGACCAGTCCAGTCAGACCATCTCCTTCAGTCAACCCTAGGGGTGTACCAAGGCGAGGTGTTGCCTGTGGACCAGTCCAGTCAGACCATCTCCTTCAGTCAACCCTAGGGGTGTACCAAGGCGAGGTGTCGCCTGTGGACCAGTCCAGTCAGACCATCTCCCTCAGTCAACCCTAGGGGTGTACCAAGGCGAGGTGTTGCCTGTGGACCAGTCCAGTCAGACCATCTCCCTCAGTCAACCCTAGGGGTGTACCAAGGCGAGGTGTTGCCTGTGGACCAGTCCAGTCAGACCATCTCCCTCAGTCAACCCTAGGGGTGTACCAAGGCGAGGTGTCGCCTGTGGACCAGTCCAGTCAGACCATCTCTCTCAGTCAAAGCTATTCCCTTTGTAGTGTACTATTCCCTTTGTAGACCACTATTCCCTTTGTTGTGCACTATTCCCTTTGTTGTGCACTATTCCCTTTGTAGTGCACAATTCCCTTTGTAGACCACTATTCCCTTTGTTGTGCACTATTCCCTTTGTGGTGCACTATTCCCTTTGTAGACCACTATTCCCTTTGTAGTGCACTATTCCCTTTGTAGTGCACTATTCCCTTTGTAGACCACTATTCCCTTTGTTGTGCACTATTCCCTTTGTAGACCACTATTCCCTTTGTTGTGCACTATTCCCTTTGTAGACCACTATTCCCTTTGTAGTGCACTATTCCCTTTGTAGACCACTATTCCCTTTGTAGACCACTATTTCCTTTGTTGTGCACTATTCCCTTTGTAGACCACTATTCCCTTTGTAGTGTACTATTCCCTTAGTAGAACACTATTCCCTCTGTAGACCACTATTCCCTTTGTAGTGCACTATTCCCTTTGTAGACCACTATTCCCTTTGAAGGGCACTATTCCCTTTGTAGACCACTATTCCCTTTGTTGTGCACTATTCCCTTTGTAGACCACTATTCCCTTTGTAGTGCACTATTCCCTTTGTAGACCACTATTCCCTTTGTAGACCACTATTCCCTTTGTAGTGCACTACTTTTGACCTGGTGAAAAGCAGTCTGCTACATAGGGAATAGGTACCATTTGGGACGCATGCCGACATAGTGTTGTATAGGGTAGACACTAAACTCATCTGATTGCTTTGGAATGATTGATTATTCACATCTTGGCCACCAGGGGGCCACATACTCATACTTAACAACTCATGTTGTTAAATTACCCAAGACAGTATTTGTAAAAACATATATATTTTTATATATATATATAAAGGCCTTGTGATATAATTTGGAAGACTTTGGCCTTTCATATTTTATTATTTTGTAAAAAAATAAAAAATAATGCACCAAAGTAAACAATTCATAGACAACAATACAGATTAAAAACAAATGAACTCATTAAAACAAAACAAACGGTGTGCAGGTGTGGTTGGAACCCCAAGGGCTTATATGAAAACCACACCACACAAAAATATACATATGATACATAAGTATAAAAATGGTTTGTTAAAAACAGACCAAAACTACTCATTATAAATGTATAAACGAACTGATCAGTAATCACGAAAAAAATGAAATAAAAATGTGTTTTGTATAAAAGGGACGTGTTCATTAAGAAAAGGGAATTATTCAAGTACGTTTGAATGCGAAAGTCATGATAATTTGTTTGCACACGAACAGAGTGACAATCGAATGAGGCACAATGGAGACACACCAGCTTCCGGAGTACCACCACAACGCAGTAAATGAGCTGGTCCCCAAAGGTGAAAGGTCTCGGCTGGTGACGCCATATAAATCTATGGGTAATGGACTTAAAATCCTCATTGTGAATTGCTATTCTGTGCTCAGTGTCCACATAAGCCATTTATTTGTATCAGCATTGAATCAGTCCCCTTGTACTTTAGCTTATTAAAACATATTTATTTTCATTACGCATAATACATTTAAAGAGGATGTTGAGTTTTGTAAAAAATTATGAAATATTAACCGTGAAGCAGAGCAATGTGTTATAAAACTTTTAATTTGTCTTTATACTCCAGCAATTTGGATTTCAGTTCAAATGTTTTATTTGAGGCGACGGTACAGAATGTCACTTTTATATGAGGGTATTTTCAAACATATCTATTTTGCCGTATAGAAATGAATGCACTTTATGTATCTAGGCCATCCATTTTAAAGTGTCATAAGTATTTGGACAAATTCACTTATAGTCAAACGTTTACTATTCGGTCCCACATTCCTAGCACACAATGATTACATCAAGTGAGCATTTTTTTTTCTGTAACTTTCTCACTTGTCATTATTCCTGATTTACTAATGATTATCCGTAACCATGGTAGCATCCACATTGGGGGAACACAAACACACAAACACTGAAAATTACGATAGTAAGGTTGGAGGTGTGCACACACACCAGCCCACCCTCCCCCACACACATACAAGAGCCCAATCCACCCCCCCCCCCCCACACACATACACCAGCCCAATCCACCCCCCCCCCCACACACATACCACAGCCCAATCCACCCCCCACACACACACATACACGAGCCCAATCCACCCCCACCCCCCCACACACACACTAAGGTTTGAATGGTTAAGTTAAGGGTTAAAGTCTGAATGGTTAAGTTTAAGGGTTAAAGTCTAAATGGTTAAGTTAAGGGTTTATGTCTGAATGGTTAAGTTAAGGGTTAAGGTCTGAATGGTTAAGTTAAGGGTTAAGGTCTGAATGGTTAAGTTTAGGGTTAAAGTCTGAATGGTTAAGTTAAGGGTTTATATCTGAATGGATAAGTAAAGGGTTAAAGTCTGAATGGTTAAGTTAAGGGTTAAGGTCTGAATGGTTAAGTTTAGGGTTAAAGTCTGAATGGTTAAGTTAAGGGTTAAGGTCTGAATGGTTAAGTTTAGGGTTTATGTCTGAATGGTTAAGTTTGGGGTTAAGGTCTAGGATAGGGTTAAAACAAAACAACTTAAGTGCCTAGCATTGGGATGGAACATGCAACCCTCTTTACTGGAGCTCACAGCTTACGCCCATCCACCTTCCCCGTCCACAACGCCCTAGTAAAACCCTTCCCCGTCCACAACGCCCTAGTAAAACCCTTCCCCGTCCACAACGCCCTAGTAAAACCCTTCCCCGTCCACAACGCCCTAGTAAAACCCTTCCCCGTCCACAACGCCCTAGTAAAACCCTTCCCCGTCCACAACGCCCTAGTAAAACCCTTCCCCGTCCACAACGTCCTAGTAAACCCCAAGCCTTCCCCGTCCACAACGTCCTAATAAAACCCAAGCCTTCCCCGTCCACAACGTCCTAGTAAAACCCTTCCCCGTCCACAATGCCCTAGTAAAACCCAAGCCTTCCCCGTCCACAACGTCCTAGTAAAACCCTTCCCCGTCCACAATGCCCTAGTAAAACCCAAGCCTTCCCCGTCCACAATGCCCTAGTAAAACCCAAGCCTTCCCCGTCCACAATGCCCTAGTAAAACCCAAGCCTTCCCCGTCCACAATGCCCTAGTAAAACCCAAGCCTTCCCCGTCCACAATGCCCTAGTAAAACCCAAGCCTTCCCCGTCCACAACGTCCTAGTAAAACCCTTCCCCGTCCACAATGCCCTAGTAAAACCCAAGCCTTCCCCGTCCACAACGTCCTAGTAAAACCCTTCCCCGTCCACAACGCCCTAGTAAAACCCAAGCCTTCGCCGTCCACAACGCCCTAGTAAAACCCATCATGTTTCATCTGTAGGTGTTACAGGCCTCCTTTATGACTCCATCATGTTTCATCTGTAGGTGTTACAGGCCTCCTTTATGACTCCATCATGTTTCATCTGTAGGTGCTACAGGCCTCCTTTATGACTCCATCATGTTTCATCTGTAGGTGTTACAGGCCTCCTTTATGACTCCATCATGTTTCATCTGTTGGTGTTACAGGCCTCCTTTATGACTCCATCATGTTTCATCTGTAGGTGTTACAGGCCTCCTTTATGACTCCATCATGTTTCATCTGTAGGTGTTACAGGCCTCCTTTATGACTCCATCATGTTTCATCTGTAGGTGTTACAGGCCTCCTTTATGACTCCATCATGTTTCATCTGTTGGTGTTACAGGCCTCCTTTATGACTCCATCATGTTTCATCTGTAGGTGTTACAGGCCTCCTTTATGACTCCATCATGTTTCATCTGTAGGTGTTACAGGCCTCCTTTATGACTCCATCATGTTTCATCTGTAGGTGTTACAGGCCTCCTTTATGACTCCATCATGTTTCATCTGTTGGTGTTACAGGCCTCCTTTATGACTCCATCATGTTTCATCTGTTGGTGTTACAGGCCTCCTTTATGACTCCATCATGTTTCATCTGTAGGTGTTTACAGGCCTCCGTTTTGACTCCATCATGTTTCATCTGTAGGTGCTACAAAGGAAACGCTGGTGTCACTGTTACGTTCCGCAGTTTCTGTGTTGTGGTTTGTATTTGAGTGTGTGTGTTTCAGGAGAAATTCCTGAAAACTCCCCAAGCAACATGAAGTTTAACCGCTTGCTCTGTAATATGAATAGTATATTTCATTTCAATAACAATTTTCTCACATTAATTTATCAATATTGAAAAATGTAAACATGAATATTGAAAACATACAAATGTTGATTTGGCAATATTTCTATATATACTCTACCGGCAATAAAACTAATCTAGACCCTACAACCTATGCACTAGTGAGGATCTGATAGGTAAAACCCTTATGGTGAAACTTCCACCTAGTTAAGTCTCCTGAAAAGGACACCGACTGACTCTGAAGGGCTTTGAAACTAACTCTCCTGAAAAGGACACCGACTGACTCTGAAGGGCTTTGAAACTAACTCTCCTGAAAAGGACACCGACTGACTCTGAGGGGCTTTGAAACTAACTCCTGAAAAGGACACCGACTGACTCTGAAGGGCTTTGAAACTAACTCTCCTGAAAAGGACACCGACTGACTCGGAGGGGCTTTGAAAGTCAAAAACCTCCCAACCCTCAAAACTTCATCATGATTGGGAGGTGGGACTGCTTTGAATTTGACTCCAAACCAATTTGTGTTTTTTAATGGAAATGAAATGGGCTGTGTGCCTGTACTGCAACGTGCCGTGCTGGGAGGAAAGAAATCTTTTTATGATCTATGTCTGTGAGGATTACTTTCCATTACAAATGTAAGGCGTGTCCGTGTCAAGCCCCTTTCAGTCTGACAGGTTGATTATAGGGGAAATGGATGCCCCTCCATTGTCAGGGCAGGGGGGGGGGGGTTATGGGACTCTGTGTGTCTGACCTTGCCGGTCGTGTCAGGCGGTGTCATGAGAGGGATGAATCTGGTGCGACACAAACGCGCCAGCGAAAGCCACAAGGCCAGTGTGTCATTGTGCTGACCACAGCAGCACTCATACCTCAGAGCGGCGACATTGTCTGGAACCTTTTTGTGTTCACGGCCTGTCCTCTTGCACTGTTGCTGTCCCTACTTGTGCCGCGTGTTTTGAGATAGTCAACAACCCAATTCACAATTTTGTTCTGCACGCTCTCCTTTGTCCTTGAGTTCACTCTGATCATCTCCTGTCATTCATGTGAAAGGTACAGGCCCTTATTACTGTGACCCTCTGTTATAGTTCATGGAAATTAGAAGCAGAGGAAGTATTTCGAACATGAATGTTTTCTGTTTCCTGTGGACACTACACAGAAAAAGATTCTAACTAGAACCTGAAAGGGTTCTTCGGCTGTCCCCATAGAAGAACCCTTTGAAGAACCATTTTTGGTACCACGTAGAACCCTTTGGTTCCAGGTAGAACCCTGTCCACATAGGGTTCTGCATGGAACCCAAAAGGGTTCTACCTGGATTCAAAAAGTGATCTCCCATTCCGACAGCCGATTATCTCTTTTGGAATCCTTTTTGTCCAAAGAGTTTTATGCAGGCATAGTTCCTAGCAGGTATGTGTGTGTGTTATGACATGTAAGCCGATCTCACTTCTCTTTATTCTTTCATGTTTCCTTCTCTCTCTCGCTCTCTCTGTGTTTCTCTCTGACAGCTGAGGAGCAGTGGTGCCCAGGAGCCAGTGGGCATCCTTCTCCAGTGGGTGTGGTCCAGTGGGTGTGGTCCAGTGGGTGTGGTCCAGTGGGTGTAGTCCAGTGGGTGTAGTCCAGTGGGTGTAGTCCAGTGGGCATCCCTCTCCAGTGGGTGTAGTCCAGTGGGCATCCCTCTCCAGTGGGTGTAGTCCAGTGGGTGTAGTCCAGTGGGTGTAGTCCAGTGGGCATCCCTCTCCAGTGGGTGTAGTCCAGTGGGCATCCCTCTCCAGTGGGTGTAGTCCAGTGGGCATCCCTCTCCAGTGGGTGTAGTCCAGTGGGTATCCCTCTCCAGTGGGTGTAGTCCAGTGGGTGTGGTCCAGTGGGCATCCCTCTCCAGTGGGTGTAGTCCAGAGGACCAGGTAGTCCAGAGGACCAGTCCAGAGGACCACTCCAGATGGAGGAGGACAGGCCTGCCCCCCCCCCCCCCCAGAGGACCAGGCGGTGACTCCACTCCAGATGGAGGAGGACAGGCCTGCCTCCCCCCCCCAGAGGACCAGGTGGTGACTCCACTACTAGGTGTCACCACAGAAAGAGCTACTGCAGCAGTTCCTGCGTCTCTACGAGGTACTGTCCTACCTACTTTTTTATACGACCTTAACATTCAAGGTGCTGCCTTTTCAGAACTTAACATCAGACTAAGCCCATAAAAGGGAAGGAATGTGTATTCATGAAAGCACTGTTGTTGTGTACATTTAAAAAAAAACGTAATTTACCTTGCACCAGCGATGAATTATCTAGTGTATTTGTGTATTGTACAAATTCGTTATGAGTTGAGCTTGGTCGTGTCCATTAGGGCACACAAAGGAAGATGTTTTTAAAATATTATTGAACAAGTGCAGGTAGATCCCTCCCTGTTTCAGCCAGTTCTTCTGTTTGGTGGCCACTTAACATCACCCTGATCATGGTAACTTTTGACCCTTTGGTACCTAGGAGCTGCAGTGTTTTGTACAGTGAAATCTCACACTGTGTAAGATAAGAGCTCTATTTTCATGTCCCCCAACAAATGTAAATGGATCTCTTTGGCCACGCCCACCAATGGTGGGTTTGGCGTCGAAGGGAAATATGCCTATGAAGAAAAGAACACCATATCTACTGTTAAATACGGTGGTTGATCTTTGATGTTATCGGGGCTATTTTGCTCCCGCTGGTCCTGGGGCAGTCCCACACAGTCCTCCTCTTTCCCATGTAAAAAAATTTTTTTGAGTGGGTTGAGTCACTGACGTGATCTTCCTGTCTGGGTTGGCGCCCCCCTTGGGTTGCGCCGTTGCGGAGATCTTTGTGGGCTATACTCGACCTTGTCTCAGGATGGTAAGTTGGTGGTTGAAGGTATCCCTCTAGTGGTGTGGGGAATGTGCTTTGGCAAAGTGGGTGGGGTTATATCCTGCATGTTTGGCCCTGTCCGGGGGTATTATCGGATGGGGCCACAGTGTCTCCTGACCCCTCCTGTCTCAGCCTCCAGTATTTATGCTGCAGTAGTTTATGTGTCGGGGGGCTAGGGTCAGTCTGTTATATCTGGAGTATTTCTCCTGTCTTATCTGGTGTCCTGTGTGAATTTAAGTTTGCTCTCTCTAATTCTCTGTCTTCTCTCTCTTTCTTTCTCTCTCTCGGAGGACCTGAGCCCTAGGACCATGCCTCAGGACTACCTGGCATGATGACTCCTTGCTGTCCCCATTCCACCTGGCCGTGCTGCTGCTCCAGTTTCAACTGTTCTGCCTGCGGCTATGGAACCCTGACCTGTTCACCGGTCGTGCTACCTGTCCCAGACCTGCTGTTTTCAACTCTCTAGAGACAGCAGGAGCAGTAGAGATACTCTGAATGAACAGCTATGAAAAGCCAACTGACATTTACTTCTGAGGTGCAGACTTGTTGCACCCTCGACAACTACTGTGATTATTATTATTTGACCATGCTGGTCATTTATGAACATTTGAACATCTTGGCCATGTTCTGTTATAATCTCCACCCGGCACAGCCAGAAGAGGACTGGCCACCCCTCATAGCCTGGTTCCTCTCTAGGTTTCTTCCTAGGTTTTGGCCTTTCTAGGGAGTCTTTCCTAGCCACCGTGCTTCTACACCTGCATTGCTTGCTGTTTGGGGTTTTAGGCTGGGTTTCTGTACAGCACTTTGAGATATCAGCTGATGTAAGAAGGGCTATATAAATACATTTGATTTGATTTTGATTTGATTTGTTTGGGATGAGTTGGACCGCAGAGTGAAGGAAAAGCAGCCAACAAGTGCTCAGCATATGTGGGAACTCCTTCAAGACTGTTGGAAAAGCATTCCAGGTGAAGCTGGTTGAGAGAATGCCAAGACTGTGCAAGGCTGTCATCAAGGCAAAGGGTGGCTACTTTGAAGAATCTCAAATATAAAATATATTTTGATTTGTGTCCAAACTTTTGACTGGTACTGTATATATGTATATTGTGTGTGTATATATATACAGTTGAAGACGGAAGTTTACATACACTTAGGATGGAGTCATTAAAACTCATTTTTTCAACCATTCCACAAATTTCTTGTTAACAAACTATAGTTTTGGCAAGTCGGTTAGGACATCTACTTTGTGCATGACACAAGTCATTTTTCAGACAATTGTTTAGACCAATTATTTCATTTATAATTCACTGTATCACAATTCCAGTGGGTCAGAAGTTTACATACACTAAATTGACTGTGCCTTTAAACAGCTTGGGAAAAAATTATGTCATGGCTTTAGAAGCTTCTGATAGGCTAATTGACATAATTTGAGTCAATTGCAGGGGTACCTGTGGATGTATTTCAAGGCTTACCTTTAAACTCAATGCCTCTTTGCTTGACATCATGGGAAAATCAACCTAAGTGTATGTAAACTTCCGACTTCAACTGTATATACAGTGGGGCAAAAAAGTATTTAGTCAGCCACCAATTGTGCAAGTTCTCCCACTTAAAAAGATGAGAGAGGTACACTTCAACTATGACAGACAAAATGAGAAAAAAAAATCCAGAAAATCACATTGTAGGATTTTTTATGAATTTATTTGCAAATTATGGTGGAAAATAAGTATTTGGTCACCTACAAACAAGCAAGATTTATGGCTCTCACAGACCTGTAACTTATTTTAAGAGGCTCCTCTGTCCTCCACTTGTTACCTGTATTAATGGCACCTGTTTGAACTTGTTATCAGTATAAAATACACCTGTCCACAACCTCAGACAGTCACACTCCAAACTCCACTATGGCCAAGACCAAAGAGCTGTCAAAGGACACCAGAAACAAAATTGTAGACCTGCACCAGGCTAGGAAGACTGAATCTGCAATAGGTAAGCAGCTTGGTTTGAAGAAATCAACTGTGGGAGCAATTCTTAGGAAATGGAAGACATACAAGACCACTGATAATCTCCCTCGATCTGGGGCTCCACGCAAGATCTCACCCCGTGGGGTCAAAATGATCACAAGAACAGTGAGCAAAAATCCCAGAACCACACGGGGGGACCTAGTGAATGACCTGCAGAGAGCTGGGACCAAAGTAACAAAGCCTACCATCAGTAACACACTACGCCGCCAGGGACTCAAATCCTGCAGTGCCAGACGTGTCCCCCTGCTTAAGCCAGTACATGTCCAGGCCCGTCTGAAGTTTGCTAGAGAGCATTTGGATGATCCAGAAGAAGATTGGGAGAATGTCATATGG